>NC_134474.1:58662270-58685270 GCF_964194025.1 Convolutriloba macropyga
TTTGTGTGTGTGTGTTTATGGGGTAACCGGTTTGTCTTTGTCTGTTTGTCTGTGTCTGCCTGTGCCTCTCTGTGTGTGTGTGTGTGTCTGTGTGTGTGTGTGTGTGTGTGTGTGTGTGTGTGTGTGAGTGTGTGTGTGTTGTGGGTGAGGGTCAAGCGATAGGGTTAGGGTTGAGAAGAAGGCTGATGAGTTCAACTCGATAGGGGGAGGAGAGTGGACATTTTAAGTGTTGTGGTTAAACGACGGGAGGGCTGACGATGGCGATTTTGAGTGTTTTTGATCAGAGTGGTCAGCTGGGGAGATGGTCTCGACTGAGTCTGATCAGAGGCTACTTGGGTCCGAAATTGGGTCTGATCATAGTCTGATTAAGGTCTCGGCCATGGTCTGAATTCGAGTCTGGACCATGGTCTGCTGGAGATGGTCTGATCAGAACTCCTTCGGTCTGGAAAGTCTGATCAGAACTCATTCAGTCTCGAAAGTCTGATCAGAGATAATTTCGGTCTGGAAAGTCTGATCAGAGATAATTTTGGTCTGGAAATTCTGATCAGAGATAATTTTGGTCTGGGAAGTCGGATCAGAAGCAAATTTGTGTCTGGACCTCAACCTGGGTTTAAAAGACAAATTAGAGAAAAAAATTCAAGTCAACAATAGATTGAAAGAAGCTTTTTTGTTGAAAACACATCAGACTCAGACTCCAAAAAACATATTCTAATCTGGCTTCTAAGAAAGAGTAATCTAAATGGTTAAATGCATCCCCTGGCCAAACAATGTTTTCATCAAAAAATAGAAGAGTTTTTTGTCTAAGATATCGATGGAATAAAAAAGGTCATTTATTAGGTTTGCCTATGGTGAAAATTTCTCATTCAGTCATGTCGTGCACATTGTCAAAGACAGCTAGACTCAAATGCGCCGCGATCACAATTGAGACACTGTTGTCAACTGCCGGGAATAGTTTTGCCAAGATGTTCAATTTGAAGTTCAATTACGGCCGCTCACATTTGAAAAATTCTCGAGTAATGCTACTACCGCTGAGGATGACATAAGACTGGACATCAGCAATGGAACGGATATGAGAAAGAATTGCGTTGTCAGAACAATCTACGATGTTAACAAGTTCGACAGATTAGCGAAATTTTACCCGAAGAAGATTCCGGATTCAAACAAGTGTCAGTAGTCAATCAAAAAAGCAAATTACGAACAAGGAGCGATAGGCGTAGAGCGCAGAACTTTCAACACACTAACCTGTTGGACGTGCGGCAACAAAAGCTCTCGAACAAAATGATGTTCAAATAGGTGAAAACCACAAGAAACAGTACGCTAACGATATATCTCTTTTTCGGATCAAAATGAGTATAGAAGAAAAAGAAACTGATTTGTCGATGTGAAATAATCTTTGAATTCTAAAATAAACACTTTCGAACTTTACGCTTAGTCATCGTCAGGTTAAAACTGCTTCGCACCTTGTTGACGGATAAAATGAAAAAGTAATTGGGTTTGTCTGAGACCACAATTTTAACAAATGAAAAACTCATCTGAAAATTTGAGTAGAAATTTGCATATGAACAAAAGTTGGACTGTTTACAGTGTCATATCTTTCTCTGTTACTCTTTTCGTTAAAAATTTTTCTATTCCAGATTATTGGTTTTTGGTATTGTCTTTGTCTTCTTAGGATGATTCAAAATTATGCCCCATCTCAAAGCAGCCGTCCAGTAATGTTTATAAAAAATTAGCTTATGTTCCCGCCCCCTAAATCTGCCACGTGTGTTTTGGCCTCGGCTTCAATTTACTAATTTTTATAGCTTCGGTGGTCACGTGTAATTCTACAGTGCAAAATTTATCTAACATTTTGAAGCTACTCGTGGGAGTCACAACTTTTAACAATGTGTCAACCAAACTGTGAATCCTTATTTTGATTTTCTCTTGTTCTAGTTGTAACCTGCCGGTCTGTCAGCCCAACATGAAAGGATCCACCTTCATTCAGTTTTATTTCATATACCACGTGAAAATTCAAGTTTTTGTTGAAGTTGGTTTTAAGTTGGCGAGGCATAATCCTAATTTTTGTGTTGTAATCACCATTTGCAAGTCAATTTTATTATAAAATTGTGCTCTTAAGCTTTTGTGTATGGTTGCTTCTCTAGTTAAAAAAGATTGTTTGCCCTTCAGGAAACCTAGTCCACCTACTTTGAGGCTCTTCATTTTTTTTGTTATTAACTGATCTTTGCTGCCAGTTTTTATGTTATCTAAAGTCCGGTTCACTTTGGTTGGAAGACCATTTGTCTGGATAATGAGTTTTGGTTCAACATGTCTTGCTAATTTCAAATACCTTTATTGATAGCAAACCAACTTAATAGTAAACACCATTAACCCTCGTTGGAATTATATTTTTCTTACGCTGAAGTATTGAAGAGCTGCAAATATTCAGTATCCTTCCGTGCCAGTCGTTTCTTTTTACAAAAGACGGGTATTATTGTTTTTGATATTTGCTGTGAAACCTTTTCCACCTCAAATTTCAAACAAAAAATTGCATATAAGTAAAAGTTAGACTGTTTACAATGTCATATCTATTTCTGTTAACTTTTTCCTTAAAAATTCCCCTATTCTGGATTATTGCCTTTTGGCCTGGACTTTGTCTTCTTAGGACAATCAAAATTTGTCCTTTTTCCAAGCATCCATCTTGTAGTGTTTTGCAAACTTTGGTCTAGCATGCATAAAAATTTTCTGCTCTAAGTTTCAGTCAACAATATGAGTTGGAATAAAAATTTAGCTTATGTTCCCGCCCCCTAAATCTGCCACGTGTGTTTAGCCCCGGCTTCAATTTACTGACTTTTATAGCTTCGGTGGTCACGTGTAATTTCACAGTGCAAAATTTATCTAACATTTTGAAGCTACTCGTGGGAGTCACAACTTTTAACAATGTGTCAACCAAACTGTGAATCCTTATTTTGATTTTCTCTTGTTCTAGTGGTAACCTGCCGGTCTGTCAGCCCAACATGAAAAGATCCACCTTCATTCAGTTTTATTTCATATACCACGTGAAAATTCAAGTTTTTGTTGAAGTTGGTTTTAAGTTGGCGAGGCATAATCTTAGTTTTTATGTTGTAATCACCATTTGCAAGTCAATTTTATTTTAAAAATGTGCTCTTAAATTTTTGTGTATGGTTGATTCTCTAGTTAAAAAAGATTGTTTGCCCTTCAGGAAACCTAGTCCGCCTACTTTTATGCTCTTCATTTTTTGTTTTTAATTGATCTTTGCTGCCAGTTTTTATGTTATCTAAAGTCTAATTCTACAGTGCAAAATTTATCTAACATTTTGAAGCTACTCGTGTGAGTCACAACTTTTAACAAGGTGTCAACCAAACTGTGAATCCTCATTTTGATTTTCTCCTGTTCTATTGGTAACTGCCGGTCTGTCAGCCCAACATGAAAGGATCCACCTTCATTCATTTTTATTTCATATACTACGTAACAATTCAAGTTTTTGTTGAAGTTGGTTTTAAGTTGGCGAGGCATAATCTTAATTTTTATGTTGTAATCACCATTTGCAAGTCAATTTTGTTTTAAAAATGTGCTCTTAAATTTTTGTGTATGGTTGCTTCTCTAGTTAAAAAAGATTGTTTGCCCTTCAGGAAACCTAGTCCGCCTACTTTGATGCTCTTCATTTTTTGTTTTTAATTGGTCTTTGCTGCCAGTTTTTATGTTATCTAAAGTCTCGTTCACTTTTGTTGGAAGACAATTTGTCTGGATTTTGAGTTTTGGTTCAAAATGTTTTGCTAACTTCAAATGCCTTTATTGATAGCAAACCAACGAAATAGTAAATACCGTTAACCCTCGTTGGAATTTGTTTTTTCTTACGCTGAAGTATTGAAGAGCTGCAAACATTCAGTATCATTCCGTGTCAGTCGTTTTTTTTTACAGAAGACGGGTATTATTGTTTCTTACATTTGCTGTGAAACCTTTTTCACCTCAGATTTCAAACAGAAAATTTCATATAAGTAAAAGTTAGACTGTTTACAATGTCATATCTATATCTGTTAATTTTTCCATTATAAATTCCCCTATTCTGTATTATTGCCTTTTGGCCTTGTTTTTGTCTTCATAGGACAATCAAAATTGAGTCCCTAATCCATCTTGTAGTGTTTTGCAAATTTTGGTCTAGCATGCATAAAAATTTTCTACTCTAAAATAAAGTCAACAATTTGATTTGAAAATTAATTTTAGCTTACGTTCCCGCCCCCAATATCTGTCACGTGTGTTCGGCCTCGGCTTCCATTTGTTGATTTTTATAGCTTTGCTGGTCAAGTGTTTTTCTACAGTGCAAAATGTATCTATCATTTTGAAGCTACTCGTGGGAGTCACATCCTTTAACGATGTTTCGACCAAACTGTGAATCCTTATTTTGATGTTCTCCTTTTCTAGTTGTAACTTGCCGGTCTGTCAGTTCAACATGAAAGGATCCACCTTCATTCAGTTTTATTTCATATACCACGTGAAAATTCAAGTTTTTGTTGAAGTTGGTTTTAAGTTGGCGAGGCATAATCCTAATTTTTGTGTTGTAATCACCATGTGCAAGTCAATTTCATTATAAAATTGTGCTCTTAAGCTTTTGTGTATGGTTGTTTCTCTAGTTAAAAAAGTTCTTGTGGTAATCTTCTGGTCTAACAGCCCAACATAAAAGGATTCGCAATCATTCAATTTTAATTAACATACCTCGTATGAATTCAAGTTTTTGTCCAAGTTGGTTTCAAGTTGGGCAGGCGTAATCCTAATTTTTGTGTTGTGATCATCATTTGCAAGTCAAACAATTTTTATCAAAATGTCCTCGCAAAATTTTGTGTAGAATGGTCTCTCTAGTTATAAAAAATATTGTTTGTCCTTTAGGAAACTTATTCTTTACAGCCAGTTTTTATCTTATTTTTATCTTATCTAAAGTCTGTTTCACTATTTTTTTGGTAGACCATTTGTCTGGATACTGATTTCTGGTTCAACATGTCTTGTTAGTTTCAATTGCCTTGATTGCTAGCAAACCAACTAATTAGTTTGTTGAAAATAACATTAACCGTTGCTGGAATTACTTGTTTTTATTTTGAAGTATTGCAGAGCTGCAATCATTTAGTATCATTCTGTGTTAGTTAGTTTTTTTTACTTTTACAGAAATTACAGGTATTGTTGATGCTGATATTTGCTGTGAAATCTTTTACATCTGAAACTTTGGATAGAAAATTGCATATAGTGAAAAATTGGGCTGTTTACAGTGTCATATCTATATTTCTGTTAGTTTTTTCGTTATAAATTCCACTACTCCGGATTATTGCGTTTTGGCGTTGTCTTTGTCTTCTAAGGATAATTCAAAACTTTGTTCCTGTTTGAAGCATCCCTCTTGTAGTGTTTTGCAAATTTTGTTCTAGCATGAATAAAAAATTTTTGCTCTAAGTTTCAGACAAAAATATGATTTGGAATGAAATTTTAGCTTATATTCCCGCCCCCTAAATCTGCCACGTGTGTTTGGCCCCGGCTTCAATTTACTGATTTTTATAGCTTCAGTGGTCACGTGTATTTCTACAGTGCAAAATTTATCTAACATTTTGAAGCTACTTGTGGGAGTGACATCATTCAACAATATTTTGACCGAACTGTGAATCCTTATTTTGATACTCTAATGTTCTAGTGGTAATCTTCTGGTCTAACAGCCCAACATAAAAGGATCCGCATTCCTTCAATTTTATTTCACATATCACGTATGAATTCAAGTTTTTCTCCAAGTTGGTTTCAAATTGGGCAGGCGTAATCCTAATTTTTGCGTTGTGATCATCATTTGCAAGTCAAACAGTTTTTGTCAAAATGTCCTCGCAAAATTTTTTTATGATTGTCTCTCTAGTTGTAAAAAATATTGTTTGTGCTTTAGGAAACCTTTTATTTACAGCCAGTTTTTATCTTATCTAAAGTCTGTTTTTTTTGGTAGACCATTTGTCTGGATACTGATTTTTGGTTCAGCATGTCTTGTTATTTTCAAATGTCTTGATTGATAGCAAACCAACTAATTAGTTTGTTGAAGATACCATTAATTTCGTTGGAACTACTTTTTTGTTATGCTGAAGTATTGCAGACCTCCAAAAATTCAGCATCATTCCGTATCAGGTGGTCATTGCTAAAAATGACCAGTAGTTTTGTTGCTAGTTTTTACTTTGCATTCAGGAAAAACTAAATTAGCTTCAAAAAAACGAATAAACTGCCGGTTTGTGTTCATTGAATTTGAAAATTTTGAGTGCTTCTGTAAACTTAAACTGTGCAAATAATGTAAATAATTTTTCAACAATTTCCCTCAATTTCCTCTCGCAGTTTGCTGATTTCTGCAGCAAGTTCAAATCCAAACAACGTCCGGCATTTTTGCAATTTTTCTCTTTTACTATTTGCTGGCATTTCGCCTGAAACCATTTTTTGATTAAATCATATTTTACCATTATTTATCGGAAAATCAGTAAGATATGTACACCAATAGCTAGAAGAACCCATAGCTAGATACAACCATAGCTACACTTTAGATACAAAGTTCCACCACATTCATAAGCAATATTTTTACCAACTGAACTGGAAAATTCTTTAGTGCAGCGCTTGGGATTTCAATATCATCCAGGTTGATTGAGTAGAGTCCTCTACGAGGAATTTCTTTAGCAAATGGGCACATTGGTGGACACAGTTTTCATGTCTAGAGAATTTAATTGCTCTTTATCATCAAGACAAAGTCACTCTTAAATTTGTCTAGGCTCTTGTGTTTCTTCTTCTTGTTCATCTTTTTTTTTGAAAACTTTCATAACTGCTACCAGTTTTCAAAGGAACAAGTCGGACCGATGTAACTTTTTCGAATACTTTTGATAAAAAATCCTGTCTGGCTGTGAAACAGTTGATCTGAGTTTTTAAAACGTTTTGTCACCAAATTTGTCTTGCTTCATCAATTTTTACCAGTTGTTATTTCTGTTCTTCTGTTTTTTTCTAGAACTTCATCTTTTGCTCGGAACCACCAGGAAAAACAAAGCAGTTAGGTGATGATGTAATTTTTCTGTTATTCTTTCCATTGGAGTTTCGCGTTTGTTTTTTGCAAACCGCTTTGCGGAAGCTTCATTTTCAAGCTTCTCGCCCCTGTGTTGAACTTGTCTCTCACGGGGTGTATAGGTCCCAACGATAAGTACGCTAGTACAAACTTAGGGAGTTCACATCCATTAAATATTCTCTTTGACAATTTATCCAGTTTTTCAGTTAGTCTACTTTCAAGCGTTGCGGAGTGATTCCTTCTTATTCACCTAATTATGCAAACAATAAATGGCATCAGTTCTGGTCTCACTTTTCACAAAACTTACTCGGATTTCCTTAAAAAAGTTTTTCTTCCTTTGAAGCTGTTTTTCCTGCCTGATAGCTTACATATCGCTCCGAAGATACAAACATACTGAAAGTTCTTCCTCTTTTGTTTTTGAGGGACAGCTCATAAAAATTTTTCCTACTTAAGGCTGCGTTTAGAAATACGACTCTGGTGCCAGGCTTTATCTTTTCTCAAAAAAAGCATATTTTGCAAGATCAACTAAAAACAAACCGTAAGTGCTTCTCTATTTGTTTTCTGTTTTCATCAGTTTTTTTTGATCAAGTCTATATATGCGGATAACTGCAATTCACTTCTTTTTAAAAAAGCACTAAACTGTTTTGGTCACTGATAATAATAATAATATTAATAATAATAATAATAATAATAATAATAATAATAATAATAATAATAATAATAATAATAATAATAATAATAATAATAATAATAATAATAATAATAATGATAAAAACAATAATAATAATAATAATAATAATAATAATAATAATAATAATAATAATGATAATAATAATAATAATAATAATAATAATAATAATAATAATAATAATAATAATATTAAAAATAATAATAACGATAATAATAATAATAATAATAATAATAATAATAATAATAATAATAAAAATGATAATAATAATATTTGTAATAATAAGATTAATAATAAAAATAATAATAATAATAATAATAATAATAATAATAATAATAATAATAATAATAATAATAATAATAATAATAATAATAATAGTAATAATGATAATAATAATAATAATAATAATAATAATAAGAATAATAACAATAATAATAGTAATAATATTAATAATAATAATAATAATAATAATAATAATAATAATAGTAATATTTATAATAATAATAGCAAAGTTAATAATAATAATAATAAAAATAAAAATAATAATAATAAGAATAATAATAATATTATTAGAAATAACAATAATAATAATAATAATAATAATAATAATAATAATAATAATAATAATAATAATAATAATAATAATAATAATAGTAATAATAATAATAATAATGATAATAATAATAAAAATAATAATACTGATAAAATATTAATAATAATAATAATAATAATAATAATAATAATAAAAATAATAATAATAATAATAAAAATAATAATAACAATAATAATAATAATGATAATAATAATAATAATAATAATAATAATAATAATAATAATAATAATAATAATAATAATAATAATCATAATAATAATAATAATAATATTAATAATAATAATAATAATAATGATAATAATAATAATAATAATAATAATAATAATAATAATAATAATATTAATAAAAATAGTAATAAAAATAATAATAATGATAAAATTTATAATAATAATAACGAAGAATTTAGGGCAACCAATTGAATTTTTTTATTTTGGTCAATAGTTTTTGTCCAATTTTATTATGTTTCCGCGTGCATTGCGCAAGGCTTGATTTTCTCTATGTACAGATGTGTCCGTAATCAAATTTTTTGTCAAAATGTATAAAAAACACTCTTTCAAGCCGTTCTCTGAAGGTCTTCAAGCGCTGAAAGTCAAAGTTGAAAAGTTTGCCGAAAAAATTTGGAAAGTACCCTGCTCTCGTCCAAAGTTCAGAGATCACTCTCTTGTGTTCATTTTGTGTTCATTTTTTGTACTGAAGATCGGATTCCCCGCTATTATAGTTCGCTCTATCGAACTTTCTTTGAAAACGTAATGCTTTGACCCAATTAATGTTGTATCGTCTTTGTAATAAGTTTGGAGAACGTGGGCCTCGTGATAAATTGCCAGTGAAAAATTTGGAGTCTTTGAAGGCACTCTTTTCATTGCAATTGCGCTGTCCTTAGAATCCAGAAAGCCGCATTCTTGTGCACAGCCTCTTTCTTTCTGAGGTCTGCGTCTGCGTTGCTTGTCTTCCGCACAAAGATGATCCGTAGGAAATCACTGAAACAACTTACCTGCGGTAAACGTTTTTGTTGTGATCCAAGACAAGATTTTGGAGATATTGCATTTGATGCTCCAAAAAACTTTCATAGCTTTTTCGACTCTCTCTTCTGCTTGAGTTGTCTAAGAAAGATCCAAAGAGACAGCAAGCCCAATGAGCTTTTCCAAGTCTTGCAAGAGACTCCCTCCAGGTTTTACGTTTCCCTCGTCCTTGATGTTCAGTAGTTTGCATTATGCCAGATTCAGCTTCATCATGTTTTCGGAACAACATTGTGAGATTTTGCTTGTGTCTATCTGAAGTGCATATTGTTTGTGCCAGCAACTCTATAATCGTCAATTTAATTGTAACAGCCGCTCATTATTGTTTCTGGGAGGTTGATGATAAGTAGATTGAAGAAAAGATGTCGAAGTACGCTCGCTTGAAGAACTTTTCTCAAATCCCGTAAAACGATAGATTCCTTGGAGCCTGTTTTCATATTTTGGCGGCGCTCTGTGAGGCAGCTATCTAACAGAGTTGGTGCTCCACCAGCTATAAAAGTGACACGTAATTTCTCAATGTGCTCATTTTGGCACACCTTGCCAGTGGTTTTCTCGAAATCCAAGTACAAGATTGCCAGCGTGGTCAATTCAGGCTTTTTGAACAGAGCATTGAGGTACAGATGTTGCGGCTGCTCAAGATTCTCAGCAAAACCGATATATCACAGCTCTGTTCTCGAGCTTTTTGAGGGCTTGGTTAATCACAGGATTCGATTGATTAATAATCTCGTCAAAACAATTAGTCGCTTGGACATTTAGGAGACTGCAACTTTACTTTTGTTGGTTGAAGTTAAGGAAGTCCTTTGTGATAATCTGTATTCAATCTCGTGCTGAAGTTTGTTCTGCTAGTATTGATGATATCTTCCCTGAAATAAGTTCAACTAATTTAAACTGTAAAGATCTTAAGATTTTGCAAAACATATCAAAAAGACTAAGAAGAATCAAATTTAGTCTAATCTGAGATTTAAATGCTCTTGGTAACAGTTTCTATTGGTTCTGAAAACAATTCAATTTCACTATTTGAACAAATGGGTTAACGTAAATAATCAAATGAATATCGTTTACAACATCATTTCTACTTGTTTTTGATTGGTTATTCAACAAAAGTGATTTAAGTCATTGTTTACATAGTAGTTGTAAACTTGCTGCAATATCTTCTTTTATTAATTTAAGTAGGGATTGTCACGTAGCTCTAAATAAGTCAATTGTACGGTAGTTAACCTCTAATGATCACCTGAAGCTTAATAAATTAAACAATTTAGATAATTTCACAATAAGTTACAAAATATCAAAAAATGCCGATTTTGCACCATATAAGTGCTAATAGCCACACTTGTACGTCAGATGCCATAAAGTTTGTTGGGTTCATGACTGATTTAGAGAATACCCTAAAATTGTGCTGAAGACTTGGGTTCTTTGCGTTTTCTTTTTCTTAATTGAGGGCAAGGGTGTACAGAATTTACTTCCCAACTTTTAAAACTTTCAGTTTTGACCATTTTTAAGTTTTGACAAATTGTAATTTTTGTCAGTTTCAACATTGGTTTTTGCTATTTGGTGGTTTTTGTTGCCGCTTTGAAGTAGCACCAACAGCACGATCATTTGTGCCATAGTGAACCTAAATTTTAATATAACGTTTTGTAGAGGTGCGATAATTTTAAATAATAATTCGTACAGTTTGGCAAGGATTAGAGTTTCAACTAAATTAAATTGACATTGCTGAAGCAGTATGGATGGAAACGATTTTTTTAAATATGTTTTTCTTTATCTGGTAGGATGAGAAGAGGTTTTTCATTCAGTTGTTCACGGTGGTTTTTGCAATTGGATTTGGATTGTCTGGCAGTTTGATATCCAATTTTTTCCTGCCTGTAATTAGCTGTTGATTTGCGGCCTTCAATAGATTTTCTATAATTAAAACTTTGTAAAACTCCAAAGATTCCATCTCATTCTAATGGATGAAATGGAAGTTCTGTTGCCAGATCTTTTGCCCGTATATCTCAGCATAGCTCTTCTTTCAGATAAACAATTTTTTCGAGGAGAGACTTCATCCATTCAAAACTTAGTGGATACGGACTGTTTTTGGTGCGTTGTATGAGCATACGAAGAGAAACATTTAATCCGTTGTTTAAATTTGGATTGCAACTGTGTCAGTTTAGTTAATCGGGAGTGTTATCCTTGCATGTGGTACTAACGTGTTCACGGCAATCAATGCTACTCCGTGGTCAAGTTTTCCAGTACATGGGGAATTCTTGTTCATTTCTAACAGTGTTAAAATCTAGTTCAAGCGATTAACTCCTGCTGGTCGCTAGTCTTTTCAAAGGAAGATTTGTCAGTCCATCTTGTCCCTTTGACTTCCCTATGTTTAGTGCTTGTAGGGCAGTCTCTTTTTCTTTTTTTGAAAATTGGATTTTGTCAATTCTGACCCGTTTTGTTTTGCCAATTTTTCTTTCAGAGTCGGATTTCATAAAAACTGACTGGAAGATGGTGTTAAACAAGTCAACTTTCCTCTCATCTCTTGTCATTTTCTTGCCTCCAAGATTCACTTCAGACGGTAACTGAGTTCTTTTGCCTATGCCCTAGAGTTTTTTTTTTATCTCAGACAAGTTTTCTGCTTGGAAGATTTTCTTCTCGAACTCATATTGGTCTATCTGAGGTTGTGAGTCCAAAATGCGGCATTTTTCGTTTAGCTGCTCCAATTTGGAGTGTGACGGTTTATTGCTGATCTGTTGCCTCAGGGTGCTTACGCGTTCAATCAGGTTTTAAGTCTCACCTTTGACCCTTGGGGCCAGTGACATCCTGTTTGTGGTTTTAATTTGTAATTGGATTGTGTGTCTGGAAAATTTCATAAAGCGAATCATAACACAGTTCTATCATCAAATTGACATTGCTGAAGCAGTATGGAAGAAAAGGATTTTTTAAATTTGTTTATCTTTATCTGCTTTATCTGGTAGGATGAGAAGAGGTTTTTTCATTCAGTTGTCTACAGTGGTATTTGCAATTGGATCTGAATTGTCTGGCAGTTTGATAACCAGTGGTTTTTTCCTGCTTGTATTTAGCTGTTGATTTCCGGCGTTCATGATATTTTCTATGATTAAAACTTTGAAAAATTCCAAAGATTTCTTGTCATTCTAACGGGTGGAATGAAAGTTTTTGTCGCCTGTTGTTATGGCTGTATATCTAAGCACAGTTTTTCTTTCAGACTAACGATTTTCTCGAGACGAGACATCATCAATTCTAAACTTAGTCAATATGGACTATTTTTGGTGCGTTGTATATGCATACGATGAAAAATCTCTGATCCGGTTTTTCAATCTGGATTGCAACTGTGTCTGTTTAGCTAATCGGTAGTGTTATCCTTGCAGCTAGTACCAACGTGTTCACGGCAATTAATGCTCCTCCGTGGTCAAATTTTAAGGTACAAGGGAAATTCTTGTTTACGGCTAATAGTGTTAAGAACTAGTTCAAGCAATTAACTCCTGCTGGTCGCTAGTCTTTTGAAAGGGAGATTTGCCAGTCCATCTTGTCCCTTTGGCTTCCCTATGTTTAGTGCTTGTAATGCACTCTCTATTTCTTTTCTTGAAAAATGGATTTCGTCAATTCTGATCAATTTTGTTTTGCCAATTTTTCTTTCAGAGTCGGATTTCATAAAAACTGACTGGAAGATAGTGTTAAACAAGTCAGCTTTCCTCTCATCTCATGTCAATTTCTTGCCTTCAAGCTTCAGTTCAGACGGTAGCTGAGTTTTTTTTGCGTATGCACTTGAGTTTTTCTATCTCAGAGATTTTTTCTGCTTGGAAGATTTTCTTCTCGAACTCATATTGGTCTATCTGCAGTTGTGAGTCCAAAATGCGGCACATTTCGTTTAGCTTCTCCAATTTGGAATGTGACGGTTTATTGCTGATCTGTCATCGCAGTGTTCTCATGCGTTCAATCAGGTTTTAAGTCTCAGCTTTGACCCATGGGGCCAGTGACATCCTGTGTGTGGTTTTAATTTGTAATTGGAATGTGTGTCTGGAAAATTTCATAAAGCGAATCATATCACAGTTCTATCATCAAATTGACATTGCTGAAGCAGTATAGATGAAAAGTATTTTTTATCTTTATCTAAACTTATTCGATGTGGACTGTTTTTGGTGCGTTGTAAATGCATACGATGTGAAATCTTTGAACCTTTGTTGAAATCTGGATTGCAACTCTGTCAGTTTAGTTAATCGGGCGTGTTATCCTTGCATGTAGTATTAACGTGTTCACGACAATCAATGCTCCTCCGTGGTCAAGTTTTCCAGTACATGGGAAATTCTTGTTTACAGCTAATAGTGTTAAAAACTAGTTCAAGCGATTAACTCCTGCTGGTCGCCAGTCTTTTCAAAGGGAGATTTCCCAGCCCATCTTGTCCATTTGGCTTCCCAATGTTTAGTGCTTGTAATGCACTCTCTATTTCTTTTCTTGAAAAATGAATTTTGTCAATTCTGATCAATTTTGTTTTGCCAATTTTTCTTTCAGAGTCGGATTTCATAAAAACTGACTGGAAGATAGTGTTAAACAAGTCAACTTTCCTCTCATCTCATGTCAATTCCTTGCCTTCAAGCTTCAGTTCAGACGATAGCTGAGTTCTTTTGCGTATGCACTTGAGTTTTTCTATCTCAGAGATTTTTTCTGCTTGGAAGATTTTCTTCTCGAACTCATATTGGTCTATCTGCAATTGTGAGTCCAAAATGCGGCACATTTCGTTTAGCTTCTCAAATTTGGAATGTGACGGTTTATTGCTGATCTGTCGTCGCAGTGTTCTCATGCGTTCAATCAGGTTTTAAGTCTCAGCTTTGACCCATGGGGCCAGTGACATCCTGTGTGTGGTTTTAATTTGTAATTGGAATGTGTGTCTGTGAAATTTCATAAAGCGAATCATATCACAGTTCTATCATCAAATTGACATTGCTGAAGCAGTATAGATGAAAAGTATTTTTTATCTTTATCTAAACTTATTCGATGTGGACTGTTTTTGGTGCGTTGTATATGCATACGATGTGAAACCTTTGAACCTTTGTTGAAATCTGGATTGCAATTCTGTCAGTTTAGTTAATCGGGCGTGTTATCCTTGCATGTAGTATTAACGTGTTCGCGGCAATCAATGCTCCTCCGTGGTCAAGTTTTCCAGTACATGGGGAATTCCTGTTCATTTCTAACAGTGTTAGAATCTAGTTCAAGCGATTAACTCCTGCTGGTCGCCAGTTTTTTCAAAGGAAGATTTCCCAGCCCATCTTGTCCCTTTGGCATCCCAATGTTTAGGGCTTGTAATGCAGTCTCTATTTCTTTTCTTGAAAATTGGATTTTGTCAATTCTGATCAATTTCGTTTTGCCAATTTTTTTTCAGAGTCGGATTTCATAAAAGTTGACTGGAGGGTAGTGTTAAGCAGGTCAGTTTTCCTCTCATCTTATGTCAATTTCTTACCTTCAGGATTAAGTTCAGACGGTAGCTGAATTACTTTGTTGTATGCTATCGAGATTTTTCCTATCTCAGAGAAATTTTTGCATGAAAATTTTTCGTCTCAAACTCATATTGGTCTCTTTGAATTTGTGAGTCCAAGTTGCAGCACATTTCGTTTAGCTTGTACAAATTTAAACGCGACCATTTATTGCTGATATGACGTCGCAGGGTTCTTATGCGTTCAACCAGGTTTGAAGTCTCACTTTTGACCCATGGGGCCAGTGACATCCTGTGTTTGGTTTTCAGTTGTATTTAAAATTGTGTCTGGAAAGTTCCAAAAAGCAAATCATATAACATTTCTACCATCAAAGTGACATTGCTGAAGCAGTTTAGTTGAAAGGGATTATTTAAATATGTTTATCTTCATCTGGTAGGATGAGAGGAGGTGCTTCATTCAGTTGTCCACGGTGGTAATTGCAATTGGATCTGGATTGTCTGGCAGTTTGATATCCAGATGTTTATTCCTGCCTGTAATTAGCTGTTGATTTCCGGCCTTCGAGAGATTTTCCATAATAAAATTTTGTAAAATTCCAAAGATTGTTTTCATTCTAACGGGTGGAATGGAAGTTTTTTTCGCCAGTTCTTATGGCCGTATAACTCAGAATAGCTCTTCTTTCAGACGAACAGTTTTCTCGAGGAGAGACTTCACCGATTCCAAACTTAAAGGATACCGACTGTTTTTGGTGCGTAGTCTATGCATACGAAGAGAAACACTTGATCCGTTGTCTAAATCTGGATTGCAACTGTGTCAGTTTAGTTAATCGGAGTGTTATCCTTGCATGTGGTACTAACGTGTTCACGGCAATCAATGCTCCTCTGTGGTCAAGTTTTCCAGTACATGTGGAACTCTTGTTCCTTTCTAATAGTGTTAGAATCTAGTTCAAGCGATTAACTCCTGCTGGTCGCTAGTCTTTTCAAAGGGAGATTTGCCAGTCCATCTTGTTCCTTTGGCTTCGCTATCTTTAGTGCTTTTAGGACAGTCTCTATTTTTTTTTGAAAATCGGATTTTGTCAATTATGACCCGTTTTGTTTTGCCAATTTTTCTTTCACAGTCGGATTCCATAAAAACTGACTGGAAGATAGTGTTAAACAAGTCAGCTTTCCTCTCATCTCATGTCAATTTCTTGCCTCCAAGATTCAGTTCAGACGGTAACTCAGTTCTTTTCGTATGCTCCTGAGGTTTTTTTTATCTCAGAGAAAAATTTTCTGCTTGAAACATTTTCTTCTCAAACTCATATTGGTCCCTGTGAATTTGTGAGTCCAAGTTGTGACACATTTCGTTTAGCTTCTACAATTTTAAATGCAACCATTTTTTGCTGATATGACGTTGCAGGGTTCTTATGCGTTCAACCAGGTTTGAAGTCTCACTTGGGGCTTGTGACATCCTGTGTTTGTTTTTCAATTATCTTTCAATGTGTGTCTGCAAAGTTTTATAAAGCAAATCATATAACATTTCTACCATCAAAGTGACATTGTTGAAGCAGTTTGGTTGAAAGGGATTTTTTTAAATATGTTTATCTTCATCTGGTAGGATGAGAGGAGGTGCTTCATTCAGTTGTCCACGGTGGTATTTGCAAATGGATCTGGATTGTGTGGCAGTTTGATATCAAGTTGTTTATTCCTGCCTGTAATTAGCTGTTGATTTCCGGCCTTCAAGAGATTTTCTATAATTAAAATTTTGTAAAATTCCAAAGATTCTTTTCATTCTAACGGCTGGAATGGAAGTTTTTGTCGCCAGTTCTTATGGCCGTATATCTCAGCATAGCTCTTTTTTCAGACGAACCATTTTTTTGAGGAGAGACTTCATCGATTCCAAACTTAGTGGATAAGGACTGTTTTTGGTGCGTTGTATATGCATACGAAGAGAAACATTTGATCCATTGTTTAAATCTGGATTGCAACTGTGTCAGTTTTGTTAATCGGGAGTGTTATCCTTGCTGTAGTACTAACGTGTTCACGGCAATCAATGCTCCTCCGTGGTCAAGTTTTCCGGTACATGGGAAATTCTTGTTTACAGCTAATAGTGTTAAAAACTAGTTCAAGCGATTAACTCCTGCTGGTCGCTACTCTTTTCAAAGGGAGATTTGCCAGTCCATCTTGTCCCTTTGGCTTCCCTATGTTTAGTGATTGTAGGGCAGTCTCTATTTCTTTTTTTGAAAATTGGATTTTGTCAATTCTGACCAGTTTTGTTTTGGCAACTGTTCTTTCAGAGTCGGATTCCATAAAAACTGACTGGAAAATAGTGTTAAACAAGTCAACTTTCCTCTCATCTCATGTCAATTTCTTGCCTCCAAGATTCAGTTCAGACGGTATCTGACTTCTTTTCGTATGCTCCTGAGGTTTTTTTTAACTCGGAGAAATTTTCTGCTTGGAAGATTATTTCTCGACCTCATAATAATCTATCTGAAGTTTTGAGTCCAAGTTGCGGCACATTTCGTTTAGCTTCTCCGACGGTTTATTGGTGATATGTCGTCGCAGGGTTCTTATGCGTTCAACCAGTTTCGAAGTCTCACTTTTGACCCATGGGTCCTGTGACATCCTGTGTGTGGTTTTCATTTGTAATTGGAATGTGTGTCTGGAGAATTTCATAAAGCGAATTATATCACAGTTCTACCATCAAATTGATATTGTTGAAGCAGTATGGATGAAAGGGATATTTTCAATATGTTTATCTTAATCTGGTAGGATGAGAAAAGGTTTTTCATTCAGTTGTCCACGGTGGTATTTTCAATTGGATCTACGTTGTCCGACAGTTTCACATCCAGTTGTTTTTCCTGCTTGTAATTAGCTGTTGATTTCCGGCGTTCAAGAGATGTTCTACAATTAATTCTTTGCAAAATTCAAAAAATTCCACTCATTCTAACGGAAGGAATGGAAAATTTTGTCGCCAGTTTTTATGACCGTATATCAAAGCAAAGCTCTTCTTTCAGTGAACGATTTTCTCGAGAGGAGACTTCATCGATTCTAAACTTTGTCGATACGGACTGTTTTTTTGGTATTTTGTATTTGCAAACGGTGAGAAACTTTTGGTCCGTTGTTTCAATCTGGATTGCAAATGTGTCAGTGTAGTTAATTGGGAGTGTTATTCTTGCATGTACAATTAACGCGTTCTTGGCAATCAATGCTCCTCCGTGCTTCAACATTTCAATTTTTGTGTCTCGGTCATTTCGTTGTATGACCAATTTGTTTTAAAAGAGTGAGCATTTGAGAAACTCTGTCATGATCCAGGTCTCAATGATGCAGAGGATGTAGAAAATACTGATGTACTGATATAATGCGATATACTGATATCACATTCACTTTTAATTGAAGTGAGTCGTGTCCAATTATTTACGCCTTCTTACAATCCATTCTCATTGTGCTGAAGATCTTTGCTGGGTATCCGTTTTCTAAAAGTAGCCAAAAAAATCCATAGCTTAAAGGGGACAAAAATGAACTCTTAACAAATACTTATAAAAAGACAGAAAAGAAGGAATTGAAAATTAAAATTCAATTTGGTATAAAAAAAGAACATTTACGAACATTGCATTTCTCGTCAGGTTTAACCATCGCATAAAAAAATTTACAAAGAATATATAAACTTGTATTTGACTCTATTTATTACATTCTAAGAAATGAGTTGGAATAACGGTGATATTTTGAAAATATTGATTATATTCACATATTCATGTTTGTTAGAACAAAATTATTTCAATCTGTATTCCGGAGTTTTTGAAGTTCCCGGGTGAACCGTTTTCTAATTCTGTGAAAGGAGTTTTTGCTTTCATTTTTATCTGTTGTTTTTGTTTACGTATTGCAGTTGACAAAATTTCGAATTAACATGTACCAGAAGAATTTCCGACTTTCTGAACTATTATTTCAAAGCCAATCGCCGTCCCTGGTACTCGTCGCGCGTATTTAGTTGCGGCATCAACTTTTTGATGTTGATCGCTTCTTTTGTCCGGCCTTCAAGAGATTTTCTATAATTAAAATTTTGTAAAATTCCAAAGATTCTTTTCATTCTAACGGGTGGAATGGAAGTTTTTGTCGCCAGTTCTTATGGCCGTATATCTCAGCATAGCTCTTTTTTCAGACGAACCATTTTTTGAGGAGAGACTTCATCGATTCCAAACTTAGTGGATTAGGACTGTTTTTGATGCGTTGTATATGCATACGAAGAGAAACATTTGATCCGTTGTTTAAATCTGGATTGGAACTGTGTCAGTTTAGTTAATCGGGAGTGTTATCCTTGCATGTAGTACTAACGTGTTCACGGCAATCAATGCTCCTCCGTGGTCAAGTTTTCCGGTACATGGGAAATTCTTGTTTACAGCTAATAGTGTTAAAAACTAAGTTCAAGCGATTAACTCCTGCTGGTCGCTACTCTTTTCAAAGGGAGATTTGCCAGTCCATCTTGTCCCTTTGGCTTCCCTATGTTTAGTGCTTGTAGGGCAGTCTCTATTTCTTTTTCTGAAAATTGGATTTTGTCAATTCTGACCAGTTTTGTTTTGGCAACTTTTCTTTCAGAGTCGGATTCCATAAAAACTGACTGGAAGATAGTGTTAAACAAGTTAGCTTTCCTCTCATCTCATGTCAATTTCTTGCCTCCAAGATTCAGTTCAGACGGTATCTGACTTCTTTTCAATTGCTCCTGAGGTTTTTTTAATCTCAGAGAAATTTTCTGCTTGGAAGATAAATTCTCGACCTCATATTAATCTATCTGAAGTTTTGAGTCCATGTTGCGGCACATTTCGTTTAGCTTCTCCGACGGTTTATTGCTGATTTGTCGTCGCAGGGTTCTTATGCGTTCAACCAGTTTTGAAGTCTCACTTTTGACCCATGGGTCCTGTGACATCCTGTGTGTGGTTTTCATTTGTAATTGGAATGTGTGTCTGGAAAATTTCATAAAGCGAATTATATCACAGTTCTACCATCAAATTGATATTGCTGAAGCAGCATGGATGAAAGGGATATTTTTAATATGTTTATCTTAATCTGGTAGGATGAGAAAAGGTTTTTCATTCAGTTGTTCACGGTGGTGTTTTCAATTGGATCTACGTTGTCTGACAGTTTGACATCCAGTTGTTTTTCCTGCTTGTAATTAGCTGTTGATTTCCGGCGTTCGAGAGATATTCTACAATTAAAGCTTTGCAAAATTCAAAAAATTCCACTCATTCTAACGGGCGGAATAGAAGTTTTTGTCGCCAGTTCTTATGACCGTATATCAAAGCATAGCTCTTCTTTCAGTGAACGATTTTCTCGAGAGGAGACTTCATCGATTCTAAACTTTGTCGATACGGACTGTTTTTTTGGTATTTTGTATTTGCAAACGGTGAGAAACTTTTGATCCGTTGTTTCAATCTGGATTGCAAATGTGTCAGTGTAGTTAATTGGGAGTGTTATTCTTGCATGTACTATTAACGCGTTCTTGGCAATCAATGCTCCTCCGTGCTTCAACATTTCAATTTTTGTGTCTCGGTCATTTCGTTGTATGACCAATTTGTTTTAAAAGAGTGAGCATTTGAGAAACTCTGTCATGATCCAGGTGTCAATGATGCAGAGGATGTAAAAAATACTGATGTACTGATATAATGCGATATACTGATATCACATTCACTTTTAATTGAAGTGAGTCGTGTCCAATTATTTACGCCTTCTTACAATCCATTCTCATTGTGCTGAAAATCTTTGCTGGGTATCCGTTTTCTAAAAGTAGCCAAAAAAATCCATAGCTTAAAGGGACAAAAATGAACTCTTAACAAATACTTATAAAAAGACAGAAAAGAAGGAATTGAAAATTAAAATTCAATTTGGTATAAAAAAAGAACAGTTACGAACATTGCATTTCTCGTCAGGTTTAACCATCGCATAAAAAAATTTACAAAGAATATATAAACTTGTATTTGACTCTATTTATTACATTCTAAGAAATGAGTTGGAATAACGGTGATATTTTGAAAATATTGATTATATTCACATATTCATGTTTGTTACAACAAGATTATTTCAATCTGTATTCCGGAGTTTTTGAAGTTCCCGGGTGAACCGTTTTCTAAATCTGTGAAAGGAGTTTTTGCTTTCATTTTTTTCTGTTGTTTTTGTTTACGTTTTGCAGTTGACAAAAATTCGAATTAACATGTACCAGAAGAATTTCTGACTTTCTGAACTATTATTTCCAAGCCAATTCCCGTCCCTGGTACTCGTCGCGCGTATTTAGTTGCGGCATCAACTTTTTGATGTTGATCGCTTCTTTTATCATCAGTTTTTCAATCACTCGACATGAATCTAGAATCTCCCATTCAATGTTGTGCTCCGTAGCACAACATTCAACGAGGTGTCCCATAGAGGAATCTTTCTATTGATGCTCCGAATTTATAGTGGGAACATGTCGGCTGGTTTGGCCAAAATAGATGGAATCACGTCCATTACAAGTGTTTTATTTACCAAATTATATACCAAACATGGAATTTCAGATTTTTATCAAAAGCTGATTTCAAGTTGTGCAAGCAAGTTCTTAATTTTCTCGTGAAAATGATTTGAAGACCACACAAATTTTCCAATCTACTTGCAAAATTGTGAGCCATGTTTGCCGTGTATTGAACAAAATACATTGGTTTAAGCTCAGTTTTGTTGAGACTTTTAAATGTTTTCAGGTGTTCATTTTCGATTGACGCTCATTAACAATACTGGAAGACCACTTAGCTGGAATATCAGTCTGATCTGATTTTTTTAAGTGCTACATCGAAGGTTTGCCAGTCACAGGTTGCATTGAAAATCGTAGGTACTGTCACTTGAATAAAAATGGATAGTCGATTATCAGAGACTTTTGCTCACTACTTTAAATTTTTACTCGGATTTTTCATAAGTCCATGGAAAGAAATCACGAAAACTAGATGAACGCGAATTAGTAGTAGTTGCAGTAGTTATAGTAGTAGTAGTAGTAGTAGTAGTAGTAGTAGTAGTAGTAGTAGTAGTAGTAGTAGTAGTAGTAGTAGTAGTAGTAGTAGTAGTAGTAGTAGTAGTAGTAGTAGTAGTAGTAGTAGTAGTAGTAGTAGTAATAGTAGTAGTAGTAGTAGTAGTAGTAGTAGTAGTAGTAGTAGTAGTAGTAGTAGTAGTAGTAGTAGCAGTAGTAGTAGTAGTAGTAGTAGTAGTAGTAGTAGTAGTAGTAGTAGTAGTAGTAGTAGTAGTAGTAGTAGTAGTAGTAGTAGTAGTAGTAGTAGTGACACCATGAGCTGCAGAGGCCCGTTTGGAATGGGTGAAGAAAATGAAAACTCGGAAAAGTTGTTATCATTTTGCACTTCACACAAATTGCTCGTAGGTGGTACATGGTTCCAGCATCGACAAGTGCATCGGTACACCTACAACCCTCCCGATCCGAGTTGTCGAAAAAAGATGCTGGATCACATTCTGTTTGCAGAGAGATACAGAGGATGTCTAACGAATGTGAGGACCAGAAGAGGGAAAACCACAATTACCGATCATGAACTGGTCATTGCGGAAGTATCTATGAAACTTTTGTCTAAAAAGCCATGATTCAAGCCCAGAATCAGTTCTGCAAAGCTGCAAGATGAAACAACGCGTGACTTATTCACGCAGGAGGTCAAGTTACATCTTGATAAGAGCGGCGATTTCGAGAATACAGAGCAGTCTTGGGACAATTTTCGAAAAGCCCTGAACCAAGCAGCAGTGAAATGCCTCCTTCCGGACAAGCGAGTGAACAAACCTTGGATTTCTCCAGATTCTCTGGAACTTATCCGGAAACGAGCTGATCTACAGTTGAAGAAACACAGGAGCGCGGTGGCGTTGTTAGAGTTCACAAACTGCTGTAAGGGAGTCAGAAAAGCTCTACGTGCAGACAAACGGGCATGGCTTGAACGCAAAGGCCAAGAAGTGCAGAGCTTTGCGGACAGAGGCAACTTGAAGGAGGTTTTTGGGGCATCACAGCAGATTTGCCGAAACTGGAGTCCCCAGTTGACCAAATTAGTTTCAAGCACTGGCGTCAACTTACGGACGAAAGAGGAACGACTTGAACGCTGGACGGAACATTTTAGTCAACTCCTTAATCCCTCAACATCCAGTTGCAGTACGAGATTGGATCCCGAAGAAGCAGCTGAAAGCTTGTCGATTGACCTGAGCCCAATTCGATTTGAAGAAGTGCTTGAAACTGTCCGCAGGTTGAA
>NC_134474.1:58685470-58875346 GCF_964194025.1 Convolutriloba macropyga
AATCAATTGAATAATTGGTATAGTTAGTTTTCATACATATAGACGCGAACTGGCCACCTTGACATCATGGGAACCCTCACAGTTTTCTTCACAACTTTTCCTCGGTTGGGAAATCCAGACATTATTTGCAAGATCTGAATTATATATCATATTTGGTCAATTTTCGTCGCAGTCAGGCTGAACCGGCCTAAAACGGCTGAGAACCGGCTGAAAAACGGCTGAAATCGGCCCATAGCTGCCTGACCCAATGGGAACTCCCGGCGGTCCCAGTGTCTGGTACCATTTCGTACCAGTCTGGTATCGATTTTCAGGACCCCAGGAAAGTGGCTAAACATAAACCTGGGAATCGGGGGCACGTTACAAAATTTTTCGAAATTCGAAATTTTCACTCGAAAAATTTTGAAGTTGGTTTTGACTTGGGAATCAAATTCCAAGTGTTATCCAAGTCTTGGCCAAGACTTGCCAGACTTGTATGACATGTATTTAGACTTGCCCAGTACTGGGAAACGAAATAAGACTTGGATTTAGACTTGAACAGTACTGATATAGACTTGGAGATCGGTCCGGGCGTAGCTCTTTCTATATGTTTTCTGAGTTTGCAGCATAGATTATTCATTAGAACAAATTAAAACGTTAAACTCGACAAAAAAAAGTAGCATTTCTCTCAAGCGTCGATATTTCTGCCCATCCGCTAGAATGCGGCTATCGTCTATAAGAGCAATCCCTTCAACTATTCTCAAATAGGTCTTTTTAAAACGACTTTTTGACTTAAGACAATTTACGGCTGTTTCGATGGCATTCCAGACTAATCATTCAATTATCTTCATAAATTCGACTATTTCTAGAGGTCAATTATATTACAAATTGAAAAAGCAAAGTGTAGTAGCATTTTAGCGGTTCATATCAATTTAGCCTGAAAGTTCTGAAATTAGTTCTTGTTTCGACCACTTCAAATCACTAGCTACAATTTTAGGGCATATGATAACCATAGCTATGAAAGAGCGTCACTATCTAAAATTCAAAAACGTAAAAAAATACATTGAGAAAAAAATGAAGCACATTTGCAGACCATTTTAAACGATTTGATCAACTTTTTCTGAAAATAGAACCAAATTTCAGTTTTTGGCTGGCAAAATGTTAAGGTTTTTGACGAAGAAAAAATTTTCTAAGAATTGCAATGTTTTGGAAATTTTAAGCATTTTATGAAGATAACTCATATCTAATTTGACAACTTTTGTGCTTAGTCATAGTATTGTCCAGAGGAAGAACTAATTGGCAATTTATTAAATATTGCTAGTACTTCTTTCTTCTATCTCAAGGTTCAGATATTGAAAAATTTTAAAAAAAACTTTAACTTTGGATTTTCTCCGGTTTGGTTTTTTTTTCAACATTGAAATCGTCTCTAGATCAAGTTTGCTTCATGCGCAACTGGTAAGAGGGTCATCAATATTAACCGTTTCCGGCAGTTTCATCTATTCAATTGGCTATTTTTCGACAACCTGTTCTACTATTCAATGAAATTGGATTTTATTTGAGCGTCGCTTTTTCTACAAATCTGCTCATAATTTTTGGTCGGTTTGGAACTCACTTTGGAGTCAAATGGTAATCGTAATTTTCTCAGGTCACATTAGATTAGGTATGAAACAAATTGAGTTAAACTTGCAAGTGAGAAAAGATATCATGCAGTATTCTGAATACTTTTTTCACTATTTCTGTTTTCACCAATTCGTTTCTTCACAATAGTTTTTAAAAAGTAAACAATTTTTAATAGTGTCAAACGAAGGTTTTGTTTTTTTTTGTCTTTGGAATTTCGTTAAGACATGCAACATAACTTCAAAGTTTCTTTTTAAATTTCATTCATGCAATTTTGACTGAGTGCTGTACGTGATCTCATTTTTCAATCTTATCGGAGCTTCAAAAACAAAACTTATTTTTCATGCAAGTCAAATAACAAGGTTTTTTGTTCTACGTTGTTTGCTTTCCTGTTTTTTTAGACTTTAGGCCTGCGTAGCAATTGCAGCTAAATTCCGGTCCGGGCTTCGGTGAGCAATGTTTTAGTTGTTCCTTTAGTTAGAAGTGGCGATTTGTTAGCGTCAAATATTGACAATAAATCTCTTTGTATTGTTGCAACGATTGATCTATCTATGGAATTCATACAATAATCATGCCTTTAAATGAATCATCCTTATATTCAATCTTCATATACTTTTTGATATTTCTTTTGCATCTGTTGTTCATTTTATTGCTCCTTGTCCAATTGTTGAAAAACTTTGTCATGAAAAGTAACGACTTTACTATTGATTAAACTGCCTCACTAAATATTCTGTGTGGTTACGTGACAATTTACCCAATTCCATTTTACCCAATGCCATTTTACCCAATGCCATTTTACCCAATACCAACTTACCCAATGCTCTTTGATCTTTTCGTTCAATTATCCGATAACAAATTAGCAGTCGCTATTAGAAGGATGATTTAAAATATTTGTGGACAATATAATCCCATGTTCGGTTGTGATAGTTTCATATCAAGTCCATGATTTTAAAAATTTGGACAGTTTCTGTTCATTAGAAAGCTTTTAAGAAAGATGGCTTTTCAAGTGATTACGTAATATTTGCATTTTGTCCTCAAAATCTTTGAATGATCTATCAAAAATTGTATATCAAAATCAGTTTTGACATTTTTGCAGATGCTAGCGATTCAAACAAACTTTATACATGTGCTCAAAAAAATTTCCAGTTTTTGATTTACGCTGCAAAATTTTGTCATAAATTTTATCTCAAATTAGCAGTATTCACAAATTGTTGTGCCTTCTTGAAGCAGGTAACTTGCAGGTAACTTGCAGGTAACTGGGTGTTAAAATTAATTGTACCTTGAAGATTCTGAAATTCTTTCGAGCTTCACAAAAATTGCTATTCGTATCCATTTTATGTTCTGGCCGTGTGTACGTATCTAGGCCGCTTAGCTGGGTCAACTTCGCAAGATTTAATTCTTCGATGAATTGGACATTGACGCACAATGATGGGAAGTGTCTCCATTAGAATTTTCGTCTTTTCTAAATTCCTGGAGTTCGATTGCTATATTGTGGGTCACGAATTTCTCTTGTATTCAATTTAACCCCGATGCCATGTCTGGTTTCTGATTGTGAATCAGCACTGTAGCCATGTTTCCTTAACTTAATTTAATTTGATAAGAGATTTAATTTGTTAAACCTATTATTGTCGCTTTAATGGTCAATAATACAGGCTACTTTCAATTCTACAGGCTAATTTATTTCCTTCACTCAATCTATTTTCAACATTTTCGTCTGGCTTTAAATTTTCAATCCGTTCAAATCGAGACGAAATCATATTACACTATTTTCGGAAGTGTCTAGTAATGCCATATGAGTAGTAAGATAATAGGGTACTAAGATAGGGGGGGGTTATCCTTCGAATTAATACGTGTGATAATAGGGGGTTATCCTTGGCGGCGCTACATGTAAAACAACGGCCGTGCGTGATACATGTAAATTGGCATGTAGGTTGTGTGGAAAAGCCTGGCTAGAGTCATTTTTGAGTGAGCGTTTATAAAATCATATGGCTACAATTGCTACAGTTGATTTGAAGAGTATTCACGAAACTTATAAGGAAATCGAAAAAGAATATTCACAATACGGTGAACGGTTTTTATACTTTTTAGCTACTTGTCTTCATTTGGATCCTGAGATTGATTTAGATATAGCTTTGAAACTACGACCGTATGGTGGTTTGATTGGCATCGACAATTCAGCCCTCGACAAATATTTTAAATCGTTCAAAATTTTGAGACTGCATGCGATACTTCACGACGCTTCCGGTTTTGTATATGAATATAGTGAAAAGGGTCCAGGCCATTCCTACGTACTACCTTGTTCAGTGACAAATGAGTACCTTGGTCATGTGACTGGAATTGCTTTTTGTTTATACGTAAAATCCTTCAAAAATAGTTTATTCAATTTGCTGGAATGTTGAAATCTGGAGCCGTTGTTCTTGATTTTGAAGGCTTTAGAAGTAAAAAATCTGGATTTATAATAAAAGAGCTTGCGGTATCTACCAAAAATTACAACGATACAATTTCGTTTTTACCTCCAAACTCATTTAACATACTTTCTTCGACTGAGCAAAGATCTTTCCTGTGGGTATCTAAATTTCTTCATGGTCTCTCGTGGGAGACAGGAGAATACCCTTATCATTATTTGCAACAGATTTTTCAAAGTATAGTTCTTCGATTTCCCTTTTCTGATTTTTACGCAAAAGGATTAGAAAAAACGGAAACTTTACGGCAGCTGTTACAGAGGAACGTTATCAACTTGGAAACTTTGTTTTGCCCAAAAATTGAACACTTGAAATTATATCGGGAGACACCAGTTTGTAAATTACATGCATTGAGTTGCCCAAAACGACAAAGAAGCAAGCATTGTGCCAATAAGAAGGCAAAACTCTTTTACCAGTGGCTGACGAATGAATCGTCGGTTGGAGAAACCAGCTCCATCTCTACTTCAAGTGAATTTGTCTCCAAATTTGACAGTTTACAATTGCATAACGCCTGAAAATCAGTTAACGGTTACTCTTATCAAGGAAGAAAAAATTGACTCAAGAGGGCAAACAGTTTTGAGAAAACAGCAGATCGTGTGTGCTGGTGCTGAAATAGAAGCTTTCAAGAAGTATCTTTCTCTACTGGAGTACTTTCAGTTGTACCATGTCTTTACAAGAGAAAATGAAAAGGTTGAAACTAACCCCTTTACCTACGCCCAAGCGTGCAGTGCCAATTCTGATGTCTCTGGACGATGAGACTCTTCCCGATGAAATCAAGCAGCTGATTAAAGAGAACAATGTAGAGTCAATTGTTTTTAGAGATAAACAAGATTCGATGATTGCAAACTATACAATCACTTACAAACAAGGAGACAACGACTCTGGATATGTTTTGTATGAATTTTTTATTGTTGAATAATTATGTAACATTCTTGAAAAGCAATTCATTTTTTGAATAATTTTGTTTCAAAATGAGTCAAACCGAAGATCAACTAGATTCGGGCGGAGGCATGACTGACATGGTTTTTGACGCTGACCACCAAGAAAGACGATCTTGGAGGTTTTGCAATTCGAGATTGCCTCGATCAGAGGTTGTATACTTTACACAAATCTTAATAATAATTTTTCTTATAACTGTGTCTCTCGCCAAGTTGGTTTTTTTCAGTCTCGACTGTGAAGAATCCACATTTTGGTTTTCACTTCTCTCTTGTACAGTTGGATACGCTCTTCCAAATCCAAAAATATGAATAAAATTATTTCCAACACTGACCGGTTGTTCATGGCTGTTTGCGGGCCATCTTGTTGCGGGAAAACAGAGATCATTTTCAAAATGTTATTAGTTGGCACTTTTTTCCCAGAATTTCAAACAATTTATTATTTTTATCAGCACGATCAGCCAAAATTCCAATCGTTAGAGAAGAAACTGAACATACATTTTAAAAAATTCTCTAATTTTGAACCCATTTCAGAGTTAGACAACTGCCTCCTTGTGTTCGATGACTCATGTGAAGAAATTTTTAATGACAAAGAATTTTCAAAATTAGCAACCGCAGGGCGACACAGAAACATCAGTGTAATTTATGTTAAACACAATTTGTTCCAGCAAAGCAGATGGTCCAGAACAATTGATCTAAATACAACACATATCATATTGTTTAAATCACCACGTGACACACAACAGATTACTTTTATTGGTAGACAGTTGAATAACTCTCAATTTTTAAAAGAAAGCTATGAGCTGGCAACCAAAGAAGCGTTTGGTCATTTATTAATTGATTTGGATCCCAAAACATCAGACGTCTTGCGCTACTGTTCAAATATTGTTCCTCCAGGACGATCAATTTTTTATCTGCCATCAGCTAAAGCCGTTATTACAAGCTTAAGTGATGAGAGAGAAAGAAGTTTGTATGCTGGGGCGAATGCTAAACATATCGGATACAAAACTAAAAGAGAAGATCGAGAGAGCTCCAAATGATTTCATTAAATTCCTTTGCGAATGTTTGCTCAACATTGTCAATGGTAATGTTCCAATAAGAAAAAGTTTTGTGCAAGGTTATGAAAAATCATTCAGAAAACTATTGTCTAGACAAACAAGTTTGAAAGAAAAGAGGCAACTTTTTGCTAAAGAAACAGATTTGGTCAAAACTGTTGGTTTCGCTTGTTATCGTTATTTGACAAAATCGTAATGCACACCGAAGAATTCATTTTAATTCCAAAACGAATGTTTGCTTCACATCAACCGGTAAAAAAAGAAGTTTTGGACAATCCCCTTTATAAACAGAAAACTGCACAATTGTCTCTTTTGCAAAGAAACCAGTCGAACTCAATGGAAACACCAGAGATAGCAATTGAACCAGTTGAGACTGCAGACAAAATGATTGAAACAGCAGAAGAGGAAAAAACAGAACCCATGAGCGAAGACAGCGAGATTGAACCGGTAGTGAAAAAACAAAAAAGCAAAGATTTCGACTCCATATTGTTAGAGCTAGATTTTATGAATAAAAACCAAATCAAAAGATCAAAAATCATACTTGACTTGATTAACCAATCTGAAACAGTAACTGTAGAGTCGGACGACGTTCTTCACGTAAATAAAGAAAGACTGGGCATTAAAGCTTCAACATTTCTGTACAATCTGCAGCAACCAACTAAAAAAATTGACATTGCAAAATACTCAAAAATTTTAATTGCCCTTAATATATCACCTCATCTTGTTGCAAATACACATGCCAAGCAAATCTTGGAAGCCTCGTCTGAAAGTGAACAAGAGTTTTTCCCAAGTAGAGAACAACCCAGTCGGCAAGAGCTCTCCTCTAGTAGAGAACAACACAGTGGCTCAAAACCAACCCAAAAAAGATATAAAGAAGAACCGGACCAAACGACAGACAAAGAAGAGACCAGTCAGAAGATGTGGTCTTTCTTTTCCTGAAGTAAAAAAATTGGATCAGTTTTATTTAAAAGGACCAGCATCGTATGGAAGCATAAAGCGGTTACAGACGCAAAGCAAGCTCCCTCTGGGTAAAATTCAGTCCTATTTGGAGACAAAGCCGTCTTTCACAAAGTACCGTTCAATTCGATTAAAATTTCCCAGGCTTAAAGTTTTTGTAAAAGACATCAACGAAATTTGGTCTCTGGATTTGGCACACGTTGATAAACTGGCAAAGTATAACCGCAATATAAAGTATCTTCTAGTAGCGGTTGATTGTTTGTCAAGATATTTACGAGTGGAACCAATGAAAACAAAGTACGCAACCGAAGCAGCTGAAGCATTCAAAAAGATGATCAAAAACAAACAACCCGAAAAAGTATGGTTTGACGATGGTACAGAATTTCTTGGAGCATTCAAACAATTGTGTACCAAACGTGGAATTCATTTAAATAGTATCTTTAGCGAAAAAAAGTCAGCTTTTGCAGAGAGGAACATTAGATCTCTCAAAAAGATAATTCATCGGTATCTTGAAGAAAAGTGGACCTATAGCTACATTGACCAATTAGACCAATTTGTGAAAACAATCAATTCAAGAGTCAATCGAATAACAGAAATTGCTCCTAACAAAGTTACAAAAACGTATGTGCCACGACTAGTGGCATTGGCAGCACAAACAAGCTCAACTCAGAAGCCCAAGTTTTACATTGGAGACTTTGTGAGAGTAGTTAAAAAAGATAAAGCATTCAGGAAAAGTTATATGCAATCATTCACAGACGAAGTCTTTGAAATAACGGGAATACCGACATTAAGCCCACCAACATACACCTTAGCCGACGCAGACAAGGAACCAATTCAAGGAAAATTTTACCAACCAGAATTACAACTTGTCAGGCTCCCTCTTGTTTAAAATGTCCAACAACCGGTTTGAAGACGAGTTTACAGTTCACGTTGTTTCATCAGCTTCAATAGAAATATTTGATACAAATACACTTGCATCATTTCGGAATTTTTTCAATGATGAAATTCAACTTGCAGCTGATTGGAGAGTGGCGCTAAGTGAAATCATATTCCCAACCAAAATAGAAAACATAGTAAACGGAAATCTAATTGCGTACAACTTAAAAGACTTTGAAGATTCCCAAAAGATTTCTTCGGGAGCCAATGTTATTTCTAGACCTTATAGTGGACAACAATTTAGTTTTATGCCAGGAACCTTTGATACAGTGGCTCAACTTCTTGCTACAATTAAGCGCACAATTGGCCTGCCCCATTTTTCATTCAGAGAGTTGAAGAGCTCTGGGAAATATGAAATTTTATTTGGCAAGTATGAGGGAATTACGTTTCCCAGCGAAGAAATTCCCAGCATTATTGGATTTAAGGGTATTCCTGACGGCAATGGAATACACATTGGGTACAAAATGATTCCCAATGCGAACAGGTTTATAAAAAGTGATAATACGAAAGCTTATTATGGAGAGTTCCCAGCTGACCTTTGTGCTAGAAAACATCTAATTTTCATCTACACCAACATAATTGAATACCAATACGTCGGTGACACTAAGGCTCCTCTTTTGCGAGTCATTGATTCAAAACAACGTCTGAAAAACGGTAGTGTTTGTGAGCTTGAACCCACTCATAGGATAGTTTTTACAAATTTAGACTATAAGAATTCCTAACTAACACAATTCAATCGATTTCAATCGAACTGAGAACGGAAACAGGACAATTAGTTCCCTTTTCGGGAACTGGAAAAGTTATTCTAACACTACAATTCAAAAAATTTTCCCCTTAAAATGGATTCTTATTATGCCAATCAAGCAACGTCTTTGCCTCACTTCTCTGGACATTATCGTCAAAGAGGAAGTGGTTTTGGAGCTCTAGCTGCAGGCATTGGACGTGTTGCGCTACCTTTAGCACGTCGTTTCATTTTGCCTACAGCGAAGCGTATCGGGAAAGAGCTATTGAATTAAAGTGTTCCAGAGATTTTGGATGTAGTCGGAAGCAAAAAATCTCCTAAACAGGCGTTTAAAAATACAATCTCAAAAACTGTCAAAAAACAGACAGGGGGATCTCGACGAAATACTTCACGTCGGAGGAATTCAGTACGAGTCAAGCCACAGAAAGCAATCAACAAACGCAAAAAGATCATTTCAACGCACAGAGCTCCAAAAAGAAGTCGGTCAGATTTTTTTGCCAGAGTGAACGATGATCGCTAATTTGTTACCATCAGAGGCAACTCACAGTTCTTTGGATTTGTTCGAAAAACCTTCTCTCTTAGTAACTTTCGATGGTAGTTTTTGTCAAAAGTTGGGCCCAGTCTACAGTCCAAATGGACCCATGTTAGAATTTGAAGTCGCCGGTGACCGAAATAATTTTATTGACTTACAGAAAATTTTCTTGGAAGTGAAATGTAAAATTGTCCAGTTATCAGAAGCTGATTTGAGATATGACGCAGGAGCAGCAACAGATGTTACGAAGACAGATGCTCCCTATTTTTGCAATAATGTTTTACATTCACTCTTCTCTGACTGTACAGTGTCTGCTAATGGACTAAAAAATTCAAACGCTAACGGAAACTATGCTCATAAAAGTTTTATTGAAACAGAATTTTCACATAACAAAGATGCAAAAAACACCTGGTTGGCATGTCAGGGCTATTCCTACGAAGAAAATCCAGGAACGTTGTCAACTGTAGAAGTAAACAGAAGAAAAGCCCTAGTGAGGCAATCGGCTGAGTGCACATTTTACGGTAAAGTTGCAGTTGACTTTTTCACTTGTGACAGACATTTGCTAAGTGGTGTGACACTTCGCATTGCGTTTAGACGGTCAATAGATGATTTTGTTATAATGTCTGACGATGCAGCCAAGCACTACAAAGTAAAAATTGTCGAAGCTAATTTATATGTGCGCAAGATGACATTGAACGATGATGTCGTATCGGCTATAGAAAAGACTTTGTTAACAAGTCCAACTTCGTATCCCTACTTGGAGACTCTAACAAAAACATTTCTGGCATCAACGGGTCTCCACAGTTGGAAACAAGAAGATATTTTTGCCAGAGAACCGATTCGTAGACTAGCAATTTGTCTGAACACCAATGAAGCGTTTCTTGGTAACAACAGACAAAATCCATTTAATTTTCGCAAATTCGACCTTGAGCAGATTTATATTTACCGAAACGGTTTACCTGTGGCAGACAGTCCAATATCAACAAGTGATGACAAACGTCTCTACTTTAATACAATATCGGATTTAGCTTACATCGACAATGGTCATGGAATAAGTTTGACAGAATACTGGAATAAGATTGACAGAATACCCGAACCATTTCATAACAAAAACATTTCTGGCATCAACGGGTCTCCACAGTTGGAAACAAGAAGATATTTTTGCCAGAGAACCGATTCGTAGACTAGCAATTTGTCTGAACACCAATGAAGCGTTTCTTGGTAACAACAGACAAAATCCATTTAATTTTCGCAAATTCGACCTTGAGCAGATTTATATTTACCGAAACGGTTTACCTGTGGCAGACAGTCCAATATCAACAAGTGATGACAAACGTCTCTACTTTAATACAATATCGGATTTAGCTTACATCGACAATGGTCATGGAATAAGTTTGACAGAATACCCGAACCATTTCATAATGGTTTTTGATTTGACCAGTACCCAACAAGCATCCCATGATTTTATTCACCCTGAGCTTACAAATTCGTCAATTTCTATTGAGTTGAAATTTTCTGCGGCCCTACCGAACAATATAGAGATTTTCATTATTGGCGAAAAAGCGAGCACAATTTTTGTTGATAGTGCAAGAAGAGTATCAAAGAATCACATTCTGACAAATTAATGATCGATGAAGATGATATTAATGATTTAATACAAGGCTGCAAAACTCTTAAATACAAATTTCATGGCGTGTTTGCGGCCAACAACTTTCCGGAAAAAATGAACAGAAACAGCTTCCTTATTGTTAATGCAGCAATTGCTGAAAATATTGGCACCCACTGGTTACTTTTATGCAGAAAGAACAATCAACTTCTGTTTGCCGATCCCCTTGGTCGGCCCATTTCATCGTACAAACACCTATATCAAAGAATCATTTCTGTTGGCAACAATCATAATATCTATCAACTCTTGGAGAATCAACCAATTCAAAGTGCAAACTCTAAACTTTGTGGACTGTTTTGTATTTATATTGCTCATTTTGTTTTCAATGCTCAGAAACTTGTAAATATTAGTGATAATGAATTGATTCGTTTTGCTTTTCATATGATGTTCTAACCTTACTAACTTGAAAAATATAATTTTTTTTTTCAAAACTTTACTTTTTCTTCATACACAAAGCGAACACTCAATAAATCAGAATCAATATTCAATTTTCCATATCCACTCAAAAAAATATCCATAATTTGACAAAAAGCACCAGAATGAGGACCATACAAAATTGTTTCAACTCTGCGTAAAGTTTCACTATTAACAAAATCAGTTTGAATTTGTTTTGATGGAGGCCGGCAATTGTAGATAGTCTTTTGGGCAACTACTGGCATCTTGGCACTCATTTTGGGATTGACATCTGTTTGTTTTGCAGAGCTGCTTTTCGATAAATTGTTGTTGTTGTTAGCAAAAGCTGGTAGTCGTTTGCGCACTGACTGCGAATCAATTTTTTCTGCAGAACTGTTGAAATCGATTGCTAATTTAGGCTTTGAAAACACATCTCCATTAGTCTCCAAATTTGGTGCAGTCCAAAACAGGAACTTAAAAGCTGTATAAACACAAGGCACAGGAAAGCTTTGAAATCGTTTCAATGTTTCGTTTTCAAAAGTAGTTGTATCAATCAAAACGTGATAATGGCTATTTACTAAATTGCAAAATCCGGAATCAAAATGTGCACACACTGCATAACAATTTCCAATAGAAAAGGTAGGTTTCTCTTCCACAATGAGAAATTTGAACTGTTTCTGAAATTGTTTAAAGTAATTTGGAGAACGCTCAAACATCGCTTCAACCATCGTTGTTGACAACTTCTTTTTGAATTTTTGGTTTCTTCGCTGATGGTGGTTTTGGCGATGACTGCTGATCAGCCACTGAGTTCTTTATTTTGCTAGCTGAACTGACCAAATTTTCAAATTCTCCAAGAGTTAACGAAATTCTCTGTTCAAACTCGTAATCGTCTGTTGCTTTTTTGAACAATTTCAGAAATACATATGTCCCTGTCCTTTCATAGATTTTCAGCGTTGCCCTGATTAAGCGCTTATCAGTTTTGGAAATATCGAAATAACAATCTCCAAACTCAGTGTCTTTAGTGGACGTGAAAGGCATAGTGTGCAACTTGTTTTATTACTTTCAAGTGTTATAATGTGTAAAAGTACAATTCAATGGGAGCGGCAAGTTGGGATTAAACAAGTGTCGTCAAACTGCCTAATTAAATCCAAATGATTTGTGAATACAGTCTCAAGTACGCCTATGGCGTACTTGAGTCTGTCTGTTGTTCAAGTATTGTATAATTAACTTCAGCTGTGACCTTAGATAAGACAAAAAACATATGTGACGCTAGGTGTGTACTTGAACCAGCAGTGCAGTGTACACTGTTTATTGGAATTGTCCATATGTTTATAACTTGGAACACATGTGACCCTAGGTGTGTATTTGACGTCATTGTTGTGTACATTGGTTTTTGGAATTTTCCATATGTTTATATCTTGGAACAGATGTGACCCTAGGTGTGTATTAAAATTGGAAACACATGTGAACCTACAGCAGTAGGGAATTTTTGATAAGATTAAACATGTACCAGTGTACAATGAAATGCTGATAATAAAATGCGTTCTAGATAAGAATTGAGTTAGTACACACTATAGACTGTATCAACCCATGTATAATTACTTAGAGCATATAACAGAGCATATACACTACCAAAATTAAAACCAATTATGACCCCAGACATAAACTGTTGAATTACACGTTGTACAATACAACTTTCGAACTAGGTATTCATTTTCTTTAAACCTTGCGTTCAGTGCACTTTGCTTTCTTTCAAGAGTTCGTTACCAGACAAACATTATTTTTCAACCGTCTTTTATCAAATTGGTTTTAATTTCTTTCTTAAAATTTGTGCAAAAAATTATGTCAGTTCAAATACTTGCTGAATCTGTTATTTCTTTCGAGCGAACATTGGTTTATCAGACAGTGTTCGAAAACTTTGTTGTGCTGATTCAACAGAAGAGACAAGGTGATGTTTGGCAAACTTACCAGCACTGTTTGATACCTAAGCTTTTCATTAACGCAATTGCTTCTTTACCAGAGAAGACAGAACCAGCAGAATGCAGTGTTATTACATCAGGGGAACATTTACCTCCAAAAGCTTTGCCAACATTTCAACATTTTGACATGGAGTCATTACCTAACGACGTTAAACGAATTTTGTTTCGTTACGATTGCGACTGTGTGCCTCTGTTTGAAAACCAGTTAGGGGCTTATCAAGCTTGTGAAAACTTAGCTGACATGTGGGGCATAAAGTCATCACCTTGCTTCCCAGAAAATCAATCGCAATTGGATTCAGCCAGCTTGCCAGTAACACCAGCAGATGATCTGAGTCCCAGTTTGACGCCGACATCTAGTCCATTTTTCTTTGCGGGAATTCACAAGAACAATTCTACCGCTCTGCTCAGTGAAAACCAGTTTGATACAGCGTTACTTTCAGCTACACAATTTCAAACACCAGAACCAGCACGTGTTTTTGGTGTCACGGACACGCCAAAGATTTGCAATGCACCAAAGAGACGGCTACCTGAGAATTCTTGAATGGACTTATTTGATTGACTTGAAAAACTTTGATGAATCACCACCATTTTATATTGTGAGACGCTAACTTGATTTTGTTTCAATAAAGTGTGATGTCAACTTTTTGAATTTAACTTTTAATATCTGTTTTTGTAGATTTAAATCTGCTGAGCCAAAGAAATAATAATTTCGCAACTGATCAAGTTTGAACATGTTCAGAAAGGATTTTCATTATGACGTAAACATTCGTTTCCTAACAAACAGTCAATTATTGCAACTACTATGACGTGGTGTGTGAACTATATCCATAAATACAGTTCTCAATCTACGAAATTTTTGTTAGCATTGTATTAAAAATGAAATTTAAGAGATATAGCCATAAGTTAGAGTAAGCGGTATTGACGCTAATGACATGCTAACTTCATACCACAGCTGTAGCATGGATTGAATTCCAAATTCAATTCATAAGTTGAAGAAATGTTGAAAAAAAAGAAAAACAATCAAAGAAAATTTTCGAAAAAATACCTTTCAAACGTCAATTTTTGACACTTATCTCAAAAGATGCGCTCTTCAGCTTACACTAGAATCACCTCCCATTTGTTACTTGTGGATCAAGTGAAAGAAAAAGAGCACTTTGTTAAAAAAAAATAAAAAAAAAACTAAAAAAAAATTTTTTTTGACACATGACCTCTGACCTCTGACCCTAAAAAAGAGGGCTCCAAAAAATACTTGGGATGAAACTGATTGTTTAGTAAGCCTCAGCATACTCTAAAGTACGAAACATCTCATCACACTCGTCAAATTTTACTCATCCGTTATGGAGATAATTAGCCCCTAATTAGCGACTAATTAAGGGTTAATTAACCTAATTACTAATTACTGAAAAAAAAATTTCAAATTTTTGCAACGGATTTTTGATCACCGCTTGATGCCTGACATAATTGCTAATAAGCATCATCATCAAAAAATGGCTCCTTCACCGATTTTCAAAACATCTGGCAATCAATGTCACATTAACATCTGGCATTAATTAGCATATGAAGTACCCTAAGGAAAGATGTTAGATCGGCTTTCTTCACATCTTTGGACTTGATGGGTCCTCAGTGCAAATTTATCTCATAACAGCTGTCATCAAAAAAGGCCTCAGAAAAAAGACACATGTTTATGTCATGTAACTGTCATGTAATTGTTAATTAATGACTTGATTGACAGAAAAATAAACTTTTTTTCTGTTTATTTTTGAGCAATTTTTTCATATGGGTCCTATGTTTTTCGGCACGGGGAGCATTTTCGCTCATCACACTTAAGAACGTAGGACAACTCTAACCACCCGTAATTGAAAATGCATAAAATAGCGCATTTTATTACAATTTTAAAAATTATCATGTTTTTCCAGCTTCTCGAAAAACGTTTTTTGAAAAAAAATGACCAGCAATACTCTGTAGGGTTATTATGGTGATATTTTTTGGCAGAAGATTGCAATGGAGAATTGAAAACACATCTTTTTTCTCTCATAACTAACAAAATTTCGAAATAAAGGTAACCGCCAAAACCGACCAATAAGATTGCAGCATTTTGAAATTTTGAATTTCGCGCTCAGAAATTACGTTCATGCTACTATTTCGGCAACCTTAGTCATTTCCGAGTTATTCACTTGTTATCAAAGTTCTGCTAGAATTTGAAATTCGTCAAAACTATTAGATATGGTTTATTCGTGCAACTTCTGTTCCGCTACGTTTAGCACTCGTGGGAACCGTTCAAGACATCAACATAAATTTCATCCGGACGAAGTTGGCCTTCCTGTGTTTAACTGCTCCCTATGTGTGTTCAATTCGCGGAAACTGTCTGAATTGGAACAGCATATGCGAACCTGCCACTCGAATTTCACAAACTGCTGCCGATCGTGCTTCATGGGGTTCAATGATGCGCACCTGTTTGCGCAGCATATGAACTCCCTTCACTCGCTGCCTGTATTTGGACCTGAATACCAACCGAAAGAGGCTACAGCGGAGACAGCCTTCAACGGTGTGTTACAAACTTATGAAATTGTCAATAATACAGCTGACAGAGATCTTGAGAGCTTCATGCTCAATCAAAGATCTGCAATTGCAACGCTAATCGAGCAACGGCTGAGCCAAGGACCACAGAAAGTACAATTTGCGGTAAAAGTACAGTTATTGAAGCTGCACCAAGATGAGAACGCAACCGAAACGGAGGAGCGCATTGAAATTTATGCCAACTCTCTCATGACGCCCATTTACGTAGAGGGTCTCACAGACGAGTTGTACTGGAGCATGGTGGAGAAAATGATGGCTGTCTTGTCTACGTTTGCTTCATCTGGAAGTGGTTGGGTTGTTGAAAAAATAATCAAACTCGACATCAAATTTGCCCGCTACCGACCAATTCGCGGCTCATCCTATCTTGCCTTACCCCATAAGCTCGCAAACTGTCGCGGATTACTCAATATTCGAAACCATGACGATGCCAATTGTTTCAATTATTTCTTCGTGGCAGCGTATCATGCGTATCATGGAATCAGTCTTGATAGAGATGACAGGAACTATCATATTGACAAAACATCTCCAGCAACATATCAACAAGAAAACATTCACCAACCTGTAGGCGAGTTTGAAATGCCAATGGGATTTGAGCGAATGAAAGCCTTTGAAATCTTCAATGATGTGGCAATCAACGTCTTTGGTTACGATAAAGGACAACTTTACCCTCTACGAGTCTCCTCTTTTGAATCAGATTTTGTTATGGATCTTTTACTTCTTTATGATGCCGACATTTATCACTATGTTCTCATTACTGACCTTGTGAAAGTCGTTTGTAAAGTTAGAGACCTGAAATTCAGATTTGGTTATCGCATTTGCCGTAATTGTTTCTGGCTGTGCCGTGATGGACTGGAAAGCTATATTATTCATGCTGAAAATTGTTATCTAAATGCCCCTGCAGTTATTCAAATGCCATCACCAGATAAAAATGAATACAAATTCTCAAATTTTTCAGCCACGTGGTTTGTTCCTTTGGTCATTTATTTCGATTTTGAATCTTTTCTCCTACCCGTCGCTGGATGTGATGCAGCAACTGACCAATCATCAACTCGCGTGATTGAGAAGCACGAGCCATGTGGATTTGCTTTGGCAGTTGTTGATCATCACTCGAATGTACCCTATTTTCATCATGTGGACAGCTCAGAAGATTGTATGGGCAAGTTTGTTCGAATGCTGCATTCGTTAGCAAGGGACATACATGAGCGCAAAAAACAGTTTCCTTTCTACAACGGAAATCGGAGAAACTTGGACAAAAAGAGCGCTACACACTGTTGGATATGCGGAGAACAATTTGACGGTGAGCTTGACCCCGAGGAGAGCATAGATTTAGACCATTGCCATTTTAGTGGCCAATTCTTGGGCTGGGCACACAAAAAAAGTAATCGAGCGAGACGATATGTCAATTTTACGCCTGTGGTCGGTCATAACATACAAAACTATGACTTACATCACATTTGTCTTGCTCTGAACGAATGTGAGTCTACCACAATAATAAAAGTCATTCCGTCAACAGATGAGAAATACATATCAATGACATTCAGAGTTCTGATTGATACCATTACAACTCAAGAAGGAAGAACACAAAAAATTTACGAGTATTTAAGATTCATCGATTCGTTCAAAATGATGAACAGTTCGCTCGAAAAACTTGTAGAAATTTTGCCTGACACTCATTTCGATATCATGAAAGCAATGTTCCCCTCGGTTTCCGAATCAAACGCACACTTACTCAAACAAAAAGGATATTATCCTTATTCTTATGTATGTGATCGAACAAAGTTTTCTGAGCAATCTCTACCTCCCCTCTCAGAATGGCGAAATACATTAGAAGGCGGAAAATTGGCTGTTAGTGAAGAAAATTTAGGTCAAGCTAACCAAATGTGGAAGTTATTGGGGTGCAAAACTTTACAAGACTATCATGACGGATACCTTAAACTAGACTGCGCATTATTAGCCTGTGTATGTGAGTTTCACCGTGAACTTAGCTTTCGAACATACAAACTCGACTGCATGCATTTCTACACTCTCCCCAATATGGCAAAAGAAGCGTCACTAAAGATATGCAAGGCAAACATTGAGCTGATGACAGAACGAGAACATTTGGACATGATTGAACCAGCAATACGAGGAGGAGTAACATCTGTTTACGAAGAGCGTCATTTTATTGCAAATAATAAGTATTTATCGGATTACCGGCCCTCTGAGGAGTCAACTTTTGCGCTCTGTGTAGACGCAAATAATCTCTATGGAGGTGTCATGCAAATGGACATGCTACCAGTGGGGGAATTCGCCTTCAACGTAGAAATTACCCTTAACAAAATCCTCAATACCCCTAACGACGCTTCAGTTGGTTATTTTCTTGAAGTAGACTTAAATTACCCTGTTCACTTACACGATGACCACCGAGACTTCCCCTTGCCCCTACCAAAGAAATTGTTCAAGATGATTGGTTGGGCGAATATCAACTTGAGCTAAAAGAACAACACAGATTACCCAGCTCGAAAGTTAAAAAGTTGCTTCAAACGCTATTCGACAAAACGAACTATGTATTGCATTACAAACTGCTCAAATTATACGTTAGTCTTGGATTAATTGTTGCCAAAGTACACCGTGTCCTACAGTTCAAACAAGCGAATTGGTTAGCACCCTATATAACACTCAACAGTAATAAACGTCAAGCCGCCAGCAATAAATTCGAAGAGAACTTTTATAAGCTCATGAACAATGCAGTATATGGTAAGAATTGCGAATCGAAACGCAGACGAAGTAAGCTTACCATTGCACGAGATGCTGATCAAGTTCTGAGTTCCATTTCAAAGTTTGAGTTTGATCGGTTCATGATATTCGGAGATAACCTGGCCGCATTGTCCTTCCGCGCTAGAAAGATTTATTGGAATACCCAAACAATAATTGGAGCAACTATACTTGATCTGGCCAAGTATCAAATGTACAGTTTCCATTACTTCACAATGCGCGCTCATTTTGATTGTCGTTTGTTATATAGTGACACGGATAGTTTACTATATAAAATCCGGAGTACAGACTTTTATGAGGAATTAGCAAGAAAGCCCGCTTCAGTTGTTAGTGAATTCGATTTCTCCAATTATCCGAATGATCACTATTTATACAGTATGTAAAATAAAGGGTAGTCCTCAAGTTTAAGGACGAATTTGCAGGAGATTTTATTACGGAGTTTGTGTGTTTAAAGCCGAAACTATACTCAATACTCTCAAAAAGTAAGTATTCTTTGTCTTTTCTAATGCATGTTAGTTCTATCTTTAAATTACAAAGGTTGTTAGTAGGCTCCTGAATGGTATTAGTTTTATTATTATATACATAGGGGTTAATAAACATATAAAGACTTGATTAAAGGCTTTTTTCTCTTTAGGTTGTCGAAAACTTTCGGCTAAAGGAGTAACAAAGGCCGCTCAACAACGTCTCCGGCATGATGATTTCTTGAGCACACTGACGACAGGGAACGTGTTTCGCACTGAAAACACACGAATAATGTCCGATCATCATGTATTGGAAACTGTTACTACCAACAAAATATGCCTTTCAGCGTTCGACAACAAAAGGTTTATTCTACCCTGCGGAACAAAAACTCTACCCTTTGGACATTATGAGACCGTTGATTGTGGTGTGGATGAAATTGATTGGGGTAGTGATGATATTCAGTGGGATAATGACAGTTACTCAAACTTACTTCTCAGCTCTAGTCCAGAATGGGATAATGACTTTGTAGTGTCCCAAACTTCCTCAACAGCCGCTCTCTCAGTGCCAGACTCCACCACCAGCTCTTGGGAGACTCCCGACCCAGGATTAGTAGTAACTGAGCAGATAACTGAATCTGATATTGATACTGACGATATTGCAGATATTGACGCCAGTTCCAGTGAAAGCTCCTCTCCTGACAACCCCTTCATAAACTTTGAAGCTGAAGAAGCAAGCAGCAGCGAAGAAGAACCAGCACGCAAAATAAGACGGCGCTAATGCCAATTTAATTGAATGCAATTTTGGTGAAACTGCGTGCAGTAATACACAGTGTAAATAATTAATTTGTTTGGAGTGTTTAGTTTGGTTTCAATTCAGTCTTTTCTTACAAATCTAACAAACCGGAGAAAGGCGCAAAGGGAAAGGAATAAAAGCGGAAGAAAGCTAGTTTACATGTATCACGCACGGCCGTTGTTTTACATGTAGCGCCGCCAAGGATAACCCCCTATTATCACACGTATTAATTCGAAGGATAACCCCCCCCCCCCCCCCCCTATCTTAGTACCCTATTATCTTACTACTCATATGTGTTCAATTTTATGGCTACAAGAAGGAGGTACTGAAAACACTTTCCACTAGATGCACAGCGAGCTGAAAAGCTAGTATTCTTTTTATTTCTCAAGTTTGGTTTTTGGTCATCAAATGAACATCACCTTGTTTGGAAATTTCAGCCTGAACTGCGCGTATTTGGAAACAATAAATTTATGTGCAAACCACACAGTAACAAATCCAGTGAACATTGAATTGTAGGTCAATGAAACTCACCTTGAAATTATTAAGATCTCATTTTCTGATTAAAGACCGGTTGCACGCATCACTCAAACCTAAAAGCCTCGATGATGAACTTATGGACTGAACTGGTTTATTTTGGAATCATAGCAACACCCAAATCTTAGGTGCAAATGAAGAATTACTTCTTAATTGAAGGTTCATAAAGCATTTTTAGATTAACTCATTTTTTGAACTCGAGTATTAAATCGGTTGCCATTTTCAAAGAAGCTTGCTCAACCAAATATATTGGTAATGCAAATGTGTCAGCTGTATCATTCCAGATATCGTGACATGATTCATTGTACGTTTTAAAATGCAACTGTGAGAACACTGTGCAACGCACAAAAACATTCTAGCCTTTTTTGTTCACCTTTGTCGTGATTCAATCTTTTTTACAGGTTCGATTGCCAGACCTCTACAAAAAGTACGGTCCTAATCGAAAGCATATAAGCAAGCGTAGTTGGGTTACGCCAGTTTGGAGCAACACATTCCCAAAATTTAAAGATTACTCAGAAAAGTACCGTCAGAACACCTTGGTCCTGGCAGTCATTAAAGTAGAGCTTAATTGATTATAGGTTTGACAAGTCACTCTTCGTGTTATAGTACCTAACCACAGTCATGGTGCTGTTTCCAGTCCAAAATGAGTTGGGGACAGCCAGAGGACAACAGGATATAATTCAGCAGACTAGGCACCATTTCAGAACAAAAGGAACTGCTTGTCACTCACACAAAAATGGACCATTCAAATATTTGCATGTAAAGGTTTGGAATATCATTGTTTTGAATGTCATCTTTTCCAATGTCATCGTTAGTTTCGTTAACTGGGTAATTGTGTTGTAATCTAATTCCACAAATTTTGTTGCTATTGCAATGGGTTTTTTCCGGGGAGGGGTTCTTCCGGGCAATTTCCTCGAAGCCAAAACTCGGGGCTACACTCATGACCAAAACTCGGGACCAAAATCAATACAATTGCAAAAAGTTGAGCTGAGCTTCACAACTCGAAACGATAATCAGCTCAAAATTGTCCAATTAAAGAAAACAAGTTTCTTCACTAGTTGAGATTGGAAACTTTATTCAGATAACTACCATATACTCCGCTGCACCTCCCCCCTCCCTCTCCCCTCCCTTAGTGGGCATATGACTTCGTCACCCACGAACGTGATATTTTTTAAACACTATTAGAAGCTACTTTTTAAATGATTCGTTCCTGGGAGTAAGAAACGAATGTCATTTCACAGATCAAAGCAGTTTTTTATACAAGGATCAAATATCAGTCTTTTTCCCAACAAAACACGATATGTTATGGTTAATTATGACTATTCCCAGAGCACTATGCTGTCATAAATCTGTAAGTTTCTACAATTAATTACATTACAATTAATTACACGTGTTAATATAACGAACTAAAGTTGGGAAATTGCTCCAAACTATCAATGAGTCGAGCTTTCGCATACTTTTTAATGAATCTTTTAAAATTTCCAATATCACGTTTGTCCACGCAGCTTAGCATGCGGGCATGCTAACATAAACACACCTGAACACATTAGAAAATTCGGGTCTTTCTCACTATAGCCCCCTCCCCCAGCTTAGTGACCATAAAACGTGTGGACCCAACTACCATAATGGGGGCTATAGCGAGTTTCGGGGGGGGGGGGGGGAGGAGGGAGGTTTATAATGAGAAAGACCCACACATTCTACCAAAAGCATGCATACCCGAGATGAACATTCTTGGTAACCATACAAAGATCATTTATGATTCCATAGGCATACAAAATTTCTTAGTATGATCTTGCAAAGATTACTAAGATTCATATATGATCTTTCTATGATTACTAACATTCATACATGATCTTTCTCTGATTACTAAGATTCATACATGATCTTTCCATGATTACTAAGGTTCATATATGATCTGACCAAAATTATATATGACTAAGTATGATTACTAAGAATCATTTATGATTTAGTATGATTACTAGGATTCTTTTATGGTGTTCATCCTGAGTAACAAAGAACTCAGATACCCCTCCAGAACACCAAAATCCCATGTATCAAAAAGAGCATGCACAAAGAACATACCCGGCAGATTGCCGGAAAATAGCCGCCGTTGATTCCAATAAGCATGATTAGGATTGAAATAACAGAAGATATTGAAAAAAAAAGATTTTTGTACAAAAACATTTTTTTAAGTCCGATTTATTTTGATGGCATTTCGTGGTTGAACATACTTCTGTTTCTTAGAGAGAGGCTACAGGGGCTCCTATCAATAACAATAAGCATTAGAGATGGTAAATAAGACTTATAGGAACGCCGTTCAAATAGCGGGCATCTAAAATTGGGCTTTATGGGTTTATCCCGTTTCTATTTCTGACATCCATTTTTGTACTAACTCTGTTCATTTTGAATTGCTTTGCTGAGCAACTGATGTTCAAAATCACTTTTAGCAGAATGAGAGAAGAGAGAAACTAGCCTAGAGAAGTCAAAAAGATTTCACGCAAAATGTTGAAAAGGCGGCAAAATGAGGTAAAGCGAAACATTTTTTTATTCGACGAAGTAAAAAAACATAGCAGGACAAGTCCTGACGTACAATTCAAAGAATTTTCATTGACTAAATAGAAAAACTAGACCTACAATGGACTATGAGTGAATTGAGAAAACCATTTCAAAAAAATCAGATAAAAAATAAGAAAAAAACAGAAAATCAGTGTCAAAATGCCGCATGTGAACTAAAAAACCACTAGCGAGAAATGAAAATTTAATTCAAACAAAAAACTAGGCCTAGAATGAGCTGTGAATGGATTGGTAAAACCATTTAGAAAATAATCCGATCCAAAAAATCGAAACAACAGTAAAAATTAGAGTGAAATTGCCGCATGTGAACAAAAAAACCACTACCGAGAAAACGAATTTTTGTTCAAACATCGTTTTCTCACTCTACTTTAAAATTAGAGCAACAAAATTCACGCCGCAAAACCACTCGCTTTTTCACTCCACTTCCTGTTTCGGCGTGACCAAAATCACTACTCCAATTTGACTTCAAAAATCATGAAAATGTGTGAACAGATCTTAAAAAAAAAAGACAGCGCCCCAATACAATTCAAATTCTTTGAATTGTAAAAAAAAAAGGAGCGCTATAATAGCCGGCTGAGAAGATGAGGGCGGCTATTAAACAGCTCAATTCTCATTTAAACTTGATAATAAATTTGCTATCAACTGACACTAAAACAGAAAGTGTATTGGAGCAATTTCAGTTTCTTTAAATTTTTAAATTTGAAAACGTTTTTGAGGTTTTTCACGTTTTATTCAATTACTTTTATTGGGCAAACAGTTTTGCAGGTGAAAAGTTTTAATTAATGTATGTCGTCATACATTCGCCGAGTGAGATCAGCAATTGTTGTGTCTGAGCGTGCACCAGATTCCACCACGAATGTCCGGATGGTAGCGGTGATGTTGCCAGCACATTGGGGACACCGGACCACAAAAGAGGCACAATGGCTGCAAAGACACCAATGGCCGCAATCAACTACCTAAAACAAGGTGAAAAAGTGAAAAACATTATCACAACAAACTAACGCCGGAATAATTGCTCTCGAACTATAGGCGATGGCTCAACTTTACTGGCTGGGGGGGGGGGGGGGGGCGAATTCGATTAATACTGAGGATTATTTCAACTCTGAATGTCCCTGTCACAAATTCGATCACTCACCTGAGCGCTGATTGGCTCCTCCAGACACTGCAAGCACCGACCGAGTGTTTCTTCCAGTTGCAGTGAGGGAGGCCACTTTGGTGGTTTTGGGTTGGTTGTATCACTTGATCCCTCCTCCATACCCCCTTGCTGGCTATCTGAGCTGCTGTTGCTTTCGGTCGGAGATGAAGAACCACCGGTGGATCCATGTCGAGGAATATCTGCATTTTGCGCATACTTCCTTGTATAATTCTCCTGGACCTTCGCGAGCAAATGGGAAGGGCTCCTTTCAATTTCGCTGCTTAGATTGGGATGCTTTTGTAGAATTCTGGCGGCCGTTGAGTGAACCAGTTTTGGTGGGAAGCCAAGACTCACAATTGGTGTCGTCCACTTTTCGAATGCATCCAACTGAGCAGCCGTTAAAAAGATAATCGTATCAATTTTACTTTCCGCTGAAACACAACGCTCGTTGTCATTTAAAAGCATTAATTAACTTACACATTTATCACAAGCATTGATAAAAAAGATTTCATTGCATACCTAGAGCTGTATACACCCTAATACTGTAAGATACTGGCTACGGTTTTGCCTGACACTAATGCTCACATATTAAACTGACATATGCGATGAATTAATTGAGCATCACAGGAGCAAATTTGAGAACAATATTCCTTAGTACGAAAAATCCTAAATGCCTAGACACCTTATTATAAAACCGTATTAAAGTTATTACATACTTGTTAACATCGATAATGGCCCTATCATTATTGCCAAAACTAAACATGAAAAAAGGTCGAAAGCCAAGAATTCCAACCAACTTCTCAAAGCTGTCTTCACATCTGTAGCTTTAACATTGAGTGCTGGTTTGCCTGCTTTTTTCAGAGCAATGTTCCGTATCTCAATCGCATACTTGAAGTAATCGGGGCCTTTGACCCGAGCCACAAATTTACACACAGGGGAACAGCTTGCATGTTCAATCATCATATCGACAGCTGGCATTGTATTCAGCATAATAACTGGACAATCAGAGCATTTGAGAACTGGTTTTGAATACCTGTCATCAAACTCAAAGCCAGCATATGCACAGTTGATGGCTGACACTCCTTTCGAGTCCATATCGTGCCAAGTTCTAAACAACAAACAAATATTCTTTTTGCTTTGAATAAAAACGTTTTCTTTATGCGAACAAACTAATGCTTTCATCAAGAATTGTCCATTTTCCATAAACGAGTACCCTTTTCATATGGAGCTATCATTTACTCTAAAACTACTTCGAAAATCATGCCAAAACCTTCCATGTTCTCTTCGGTTTTAACTTATGATACAAAGGCTCAACAACGATACAGTGATCATAGAAAATGTCTGAGTTCATAATTGTCTGCATGTAAATATATTGTACACAACGTCGTTAAAGACTTCTTAACGTGGTAACTTGTCGATTTCTTAACCTGCATCAAAAATATATTCCATTTCCCAGCGTGGATTTATCTTATAATCCTCTTATATATTGCGTCACTGTTTTTGCAACTTTACATGTTGAATGTCGACATAGCTCTAGACACTAGATACAAAAACACACAGAATGCAACCTACACATTATTGCGACATAGTGTTCTGAAAAACAAATGTGCGTTTGCAAATTTCAATCAAAATCGACGTCAGCAGCTCCAGGAACAAAAAAGGACAATATTTGCAAAACAGCACATTGAAGACTGCCACGGAATGAACTATTTTAAGATTTATTATTTATTCATAACAAAAGGAAAAGGAAACAAAAGTCACAGATGTTTGTATTGCGACAGAATTTAACAAAAACTATTTATACTCATAGCAAATAGTGCCTGGATCAGCTGCCTTTTTAGTCTCAACGTTCAAAGTAAGCCTTATTAAACCACCAATGAGCTCGCAATAAAAGTCCTTCAGCTGATCCATTGGTCCAGTTCATTCAGCAAGCAGGACAAGGAGTACTTAAAAAGACAACCGGTTCCCTTTCATCTCTCAGCTTCAATTCATACTTTTTGCATATTCAAAATACCGGCATTCAAATAAGTTCGGCCGACTGCCCGAAAAATCTGCCATTGACTTCTTTTTTTAGCTCAATTGGCATTGAGCCAACACAGTGATTAAAGAATTGAAGCGGGCAAAAAAAGGACATGTTTTCAACAGCGTCGAAAACATGAAGAAATTTGGGCTAAAAAATCAAGTCATTTGAGATGAATTCTATATAGTCGTATTATTAAATAAAATCCTAGCCATTCATTTTCACTAGAGGTCATTTAAATTTGAATTATGTGAGTTGGTACAGCAAAAAATTTCAACATAACGTATTACCGACGAACGCATTGCAATCAAACGACAGGCGAAGGTTTGGCTTCAGCAGTAGCTAGTTCCAGCTTAGGAATAGGAAGGCCACCCACATTGAGAAGGGTAGACACAGGAGGAATAAAAAATATTTAGTCCAGAACAACCAGAAGTCAAATTGCCTTCAAACCTTGAAGTTCTCCTTCCTCGGCAGCTTCAAAAATCCGAACACTCAGAGCCTGCGAGAACTTTTAGAGAGAGAGAGAGAAGAGCTACGCAGAGACTTAATGCCCTAGGGCTTTATGAGTTTATTCTGTTTCTTTCGAAAAGTCAAACTGGTTTAAGTGAGCGAAGAACATTATGGTGGAAAAAAATATTCTTGAAAATCGCTGCAAAAGTCAAATCGCTCAAAGAGCGAAAAACCGATCTGCAACAAACACGGTACAGCAAAAAACTTATTAAAAATAGCTGGCAGATTGATAGAAAATAGCCGCAATAGCTTCGCAGATCTACAGTCTGTGAAAGACCAAACATAACCGACTAACGTCGGGCGAATTTCTCTCAAACGACCGGCGAGCGTTTGCTTCGTCAGTAGCTAGGCACGGTTTAGTGAGGCTAGCTTTAGCTTAATTGAAGGGGCATAAGGGAGTGCAACGGGGGGGGGGGGAGTGGCGCACCGGGGGCTGATGGGGTGGCAACAGTGGGGGGGGGGGGGGGGGGGGGGGGGGAGGTGGTCAATCTCTATGAACCGCCCTTCGCACCATAAGTATAAGTCTCCAGAACAGATTCTGTGAATCGCATACTTGAAGACTAGTGAGCTGAAAGCCTCTAAGAGCACACACTTAATGCCCGCTGGGGTGCTACCTCTTTATCCCGTTTTCGCGGACCAAAAAAAGACCGACAGGACTAATACAATTGCTACAAACTTCGTTTGAGAGCAATTAAAACAATTTCCGACTAAACGCTGAGACATTAAATTTTGATTAAGAATCTGTATAACTTACTGCTGCTCCTATTAGGTGCTCTCAAATAACCTTGTATTAGAGTGACATATTTACTTGACTTTATCTCTTTGAATTTTTGAGAGTTCGGTAAGTCACGTGTGGACCAAAAACTTCATCACGCGTATGAACAAAAAAATCGCTCCAATACGAGTGAAAAATGACGCCACGCAAGCAATTCAATTGAAATTACAAGAACAAATGAACAAAAGCAGATTTGAATTGATTGTGACGTCATATGGTTGTAACAAAAACTTTGACGACGAGAAAAACCAAAAGAATGCCAATAATAGCCCCAGCTATCACTGTGCGACAATTAAAATGATTAAGTAGACTACAAGAATTGCTCAAAAATTTGTTTGCGAGCAATTTGAAAAACGGTTAATCATAATTAATTTATATAGCGCTCAAAAATAATTCCCAATTTTGTACAATGCATACGATTTGTATTCAATAAAATATTAAGTACAATCGCCATTACAGCACAACTTCAAAAATTGCCAGCCGTTTGAGTTGAGATCTGCTTGAGTACATAACGCACTTTAAAAATTGAGTCTCCTTTAGAATCTTATAAAACCTGGCAGTCGACCCAAAATATTTTTAAAGTAACATTGAATTTGTTGTGGAAGGAAACCGAACGCATAAATTTCTACCTTCATTTCGACAAACTTATTGTTCACTTAAGCTTGTGGACGGCACCCGATACTGTGTTCTGTGGTCCCATAAAATAGTTATAAAATTTCCTCCAAGTGAAAGAAAGATCCCATTTAATGAATTTCCAATAATTTTCTTCGCTTTTTGAAAAACTGAACAATCTGAAAAAAAAAATTAGCTAAAGTGCAAAAATCAAAGCAGGGGTTTCCAATCCTATTGTATCTGAATACTTTTATCACGATACAACAATCGATTAAACAGACTAGAAAGAAAAAACGCACAGAAAAATACAAAAATATCTGATTCAATTCGGGCCAATCGAATTAAACAAAACTTAATGATTCTTCAAAAACACGCGACCAGCTACCTTTACCCCGCAAAATCTTTGCAAAACAACTAAACACAAAGTGGAAAACCCTAATGATAATCCAATATGATATCAACTAGTTCCATAATATTACACATGTTGGTCGGTGATGATCCGGAAGAAATGTCCGTCTCAACAAATAGCGACTGGTATATCGTTCTTGAAAATATAAAGACATAAAGCGTGCCGCGTCGGTTAAAATTGCTCTCGAACGACAGGCGGAGTAGCCTAAATACAAGAAAAATATTATTCTGCAAACATAACATACTAGCGTCGCGCGAATTGCTCTCAAACTGCTGGCGAACGGTTGGCTTCATCAGTATCTATACGCGGCTTAGGGAAGATGCACTGGGGTCGAATGCTGCGCTACAGGCGGAATGAGGTGGTGGAGTGCACGAGGGGGGTCAAAAAACAGCCCTTCACACCATGAATAGATGACTCAACAGTTTCGCTGAATTGCTTTCTAGAGACTGGTAAGGCATAAGGCTCTAAAAGAATTGCTCAGCGACTCAATCCCCTTCGGGCTTTAACTATTTATACGAAATGTCAAATGGTCAGGCAAATGATCCAAAAGTCGGTAGTAAGAGAAATCGCATAAAAAGACCAGCAGAGATTTAATTACCAAATACCAGAAGGACTAGCATAATTGCTTAAAACTTAACCTGAAATGCTGGAAAAAATTTGCTTCAATTCATGTATGGTTTCGAAACGCAAAACTGTCTGTCAAAGCTTGTAAAACAGGAACGTCTTTGAAAGCTTAGCCCCCCCCCCCCCCCCCAACATCAGCAGCTCAAATAAGCAGCAACCGTTAGAGAAGTCGACCAGCACTTAATAGTCCACAAGTATGGACGCCTCTAAGCGGCAGAGCTACGAGCGGACAACCGCTCGCAGGATCCATGCAGATTGTACACAGACTGCCAGAAACGGGTTATTACGGCGGGATCAGGCAAGCCCAATCTCTCTGGTTCCTAGTATGCATTTGACTGGGAATCACATTTGCCCTGCTTCTCATCCTCGTCGGCATTGAAACAAACCCCGGCCCAACGCCTTGTGCTATTTGTCACCGTAGCAACTGGAATCAATACGGCATCTGGTGCGGCCGCGGAGGATGGGTTCGCCGAATTGCACCAACTTACAGTCCACAGAGCAATGGAGTGCAAGATAAAAGAATCAAATACAAGGCAAAGTTTCCCCACTCACGACAACACACACCTCAACATTCTTCAACTGAATCGTAATGGTCTCAAACAAAACTAGACATCAAAGACTGGATGCAGAAAACTATCATCCAAATAGCTGCCATCCACGAGACCGACCTCAATGAAAAATCCACCCTCAAAAGCCCACCTGGCTACTGCATAATCCAAGATAATAGTCCCAAAGAAAGAGGCAAAGGTGGAGAGGTAGCTTTTATCATTCAGGACAGAAATCTGTTTCAAGAACCTAAACTTAAGACTTCTGACAAACACCCTGAAGTCCAAGACATATAACTCACCGCAGGCGGTTCTATGACATCAAACTTGTGAACACCTACATACCACCTTCGTCTAGTTGTCATGCAGGATACAAAACATCAATCAGTAAACTACTGGAGTTAGATAACTGAATTATTGGTGATTTCAATGCTCATAGCACTCTATGGCCCTCGAAACTACCCAAAGACATAAGAGGAAACAAAAATGCAAGTGGAATAGACCTCTCTAATAATGTAGTTTTTAAAAGAAAAAGCCAGCGCAAGAGTAACTGATTCTTGTAAAAGCTCCCCGGACATCAGTCTCGCCAGCTCAAGCATAGCAATGAACATCGACTGGCCCACGGAGCACGCATTTGGCTCGGACCATTTACCAATATTTCTCCATCACCGGTGACCTCATCACACATACAACACCATAAAAAACTTTCATCAACTTCCACAAAGCTGACTGGGCAAGTTTTAAAGACTACATTGAACTAAAACTGAAGAAACAACGAAGGCCAACAAAGTCTACCACGCGAAAAAGACCTCAAGGAAAGCTATAAATGCAGCGGCTGACAGGCATATCCCAAAAGCAAGACTTAAAACAGCTGCTGCCAATTTTCCCAGCGAAGCACCAAAGCTCTGAAAACAGATGAATTTCAAAGAAAACATCCAGGAGAATTAAATAATGCAAATGAACCATGAAATAAACAAACCTGTTTCAAGTCAAAAGCGCAAAAAAAGGATCGAGTTTGTACAAACACTTACAGAGGAAACTGCTCAAGTAACGCAAAATCACCTGCAAACAGCCATTTAATTTGACGCTAAGAAAACTACTCATCAAGACTCAAGGAAATGCGCCAATTTCAACAATACACTCCACTAAGAAAAATGACAAACAGAAAAATACACTAAGAACAATACGGAAACTGAAAATAGAGGGCAGAATGTTGAAGTGAAATACAGTGAAAGAAAGAAGCTATAAGAGTTATAAGAAAAGTAAGGCGCTGGGCCCAGATAGAATAGCGCCAATCCACTTACACTATCTAGTCCCCAGAGCACTGAGATACTTCACTGACACCATAAACCTTTCTGTAAACAGTGCAGAAATCCCGAACACCTGGAAATGTGGCCGAATTATACCCCCACACAAGCCAAGAAAACCCTTAGACGAATCTAAAAGCTTCAGACCAATTGCACTCCGCTCCCTCATTGCAAAACAAACAGAAAAACTCTTACTAAGTGACTTTATAGAATATCCACTAAAAGAACATCAGCATGGATTCAGATCTGAGCAATCCACAACAACAGCTCTCAATATTGTCACTAACAATATACAGAAAGACCTGAATCAAAAGAAATCCTGACCTCACCACCGCTTTCGACAAAGTTGATCACAACTTACTACTAAAAGACATACTCGAGTCACCACTACCGAATAGAAAAAAAAGATGGGTAGTTTCATACCTACAGGGCAGGTTTTCTTACGTAGAATATGACAATAAAAAATCAAACTGGAGAAAAGTCAAACGTAGTCCCCCAAAGTGGTGTATCATCGCCAATGCTCTTCAACATCTATATGATCAAGCTGCGTCTATCCTCAATAGATAAACATCACGTCTTACGCTGATGATATAACTATTAACAAAATCTCTCACAGGTTGAAAAATTAAGTAACATGATAACTCCATACCTAAATACTTTACACGACTTGCTAGAATCAACAGAACTTAAGTTATCTGCTGAAAAATCAAGTGCAACGTTCACAAACTGGAGCAAGGCCAAATTTGGCCCACACCTCAATATCAACAATTCACCAACACAAGTAAAGTCCAAAGTGGAAGTACTTGGTGTTACCTACGATAGTATGCTCAATTTTGGAGAACATGTAAGAAACTCCAAATAGAAATTACAAAAGCGCAATAACATACTGAAAGAGATTGCTGGTCGCAACTGGTGCTGCACAAAAGCGACACGCTACTGAAAGCTATCGGTCAGAGTGCCCTGAACTACGGTGCTCAATCTGGGCTTCCACAATCAGCATAACAAACTGGAACCACTTGCAAACGCAAAACATTGCCCTTCGCACAACTGCTGGCTGTGTTAATATTTCTGACATCAATGACTTACACAATGAGGGTGAAATGCTGCTTGTTAAAGCTCACACAGAAACGCTAGCAGGGCGGATTCTAGCCAGCAGTTATCAGAACAATCGTGCTGATCATAAAACAACCTTTTCAAACAGTTTTCGTCCGATGAGACCGACACTAGATGATCTTATAGGGACCACGTGAAACAACACACAATAAAGAGATATTAAATCGCAAAGAATACAAAAATGCTCTCGAAATTATCCACCAACACACGGTCTATACTCAGTTGAACAAAGACAGCAAGCAACTAGGTACACTTCTACCAAAGATAGCAGAACAACAAACGCTGCCACGAATTGCACGTATCCGATTAGCACAACTGAGAACTGGATATTGTCCCCTGCTAAAATCTTACTTGAGTAGGATCTGTGACAATGTTGATAACCACTTTCCCAAATGTGATGCAGCACCAAATGACGTAAACCACATTTTCAACTGCATCAAGAACACCACAGACCTGAAAGTGATTGACCTGTGGGAAAGACCGGTAGAGGTAGCCAAATGGCTGGACTTAATACCATCAGTCCTACTCAACCAAACTGCACAGAATAATCCACCTTCTTTTCCCTGATGTTAACGATGCCCCTCCTGGTCCCCATAACCCGGGGATCGCATGTCATTAATCATGGCGTAGATGCAGAAAGGCCACCGCACAACAAGCAAGTTGTGGATAGGCAGTCGCACACTTCTACTAATATAACTATTCTTATTATGATACAAATGCAACTAGGGTGCCAATTAAAAACGGCAATAAGCGCCTATCCCGCTTAAATTACCTGCGAATTGCAGCTCTGTGTGACAGCTACAAGAACAACAACAACAACCAGCACTTGATGAAAACATTACAGACCAAACAATTGTACATCATTGACTAGATTTGGAACTGATAAACAAAATTTGTATTGATTGACATCATATATGACTCAATTTCTTTTTCATTACATGAATTTTGCCTATTATTTTTTGCACATTCACGTTGTTGACCAACGAATCACTTCAGTTATTTTTCTTATACTCAACGTTGCAGATTGCAACTTTTGCAAATCATTTTGCAAAGTAAAGATGAATCAGAACGTATTCAAAAACTGTCGATCAAGGCGTGTGAAGGTGAACCAAAACAAGCTTAGACAAGATACGGTTAAAATGATGGCAGAATTTCGAGACAATAAATTTAGTCTGACTCATACAGCTTTGTCTCACCGGAGATCAACTTCAGATAGTCGCAATAAAAAGGATATTAAGTTTTATAATTGAGATGTATTGCATCGACATTAGTTGCCGATATAATATTGTGCAATATTGTTCAAGTTGCCATATAATATTGTTCAAGTTGCCGATAAACTTCAGTTTTGCATTCCAGTTTTCCGAATTTTCGGAATTCATCGAGAGCGCTTTAGAGTCAATCTAAAAACGTTGACAAGAATTGTAAAAACTCAAAAATAAAGTAGAAAAATGAAGCTCGCAAGACATACAACTCCGCTTATTTTACTGAGCCTCGGTAGTCACAGCATGATTTTTTGCTATCTACTTTGCATAAAACGTCGCATTGTGAATTCATTGTTTTACAAAAGCTTCAAAGAGTTAGATCCGCACACGAATTTTGAATACTTGGTAGTCAGTTGTTATAAAACTCTTGATATTACAAAAAAAAACTGCGGAGGTCATATAATAATGTTCAAGTCTCAAGCTTTAAAAATGGTCTTATATCTAAAAATGGTCTTACGGACTTTATCTCTTAAAGCCTGCAATTTGAAGCCGTGTAAGAAAGTGAATTCTTGCAACATTGCCCTGCCACACAGTAAAAATCATCTAACGCAGAGTGAACAAAAGGCCGTTTTCTACGTTTCTCAAATTGCTTTAATGAATTGCCTTCAACTTATCAAAGTTTTCAAATTGTTTTGATTCACTCATGCAAACTTGATAATTCTCAAAATACAAACAGATATTAGCTAAGCTTCTCTGAAAAAACGCGCATTACTTTTAATCAAAGTGAGATTAAATTTCCTAACCTTTAAAAACAATTTCAAGGCCGGCAATAATCTGGTGTATTCGAGCATTTAAATTAATACCTTTAAGATAACTGATCAAACAAAAGTTAGATCACGCTATAGCCATCGTCGGCAGTCCAAATGAACCATTGACAAAATGTAATAATTAGATTAATATATGGAAACTGAAACAATCACATTTCATGTGGACAACAATTGTAGTATTTTTCCGAATATTTCAGTAGCTAACCTGAAAGTAATTAATCTTGAAAAGAAGCCACCATCTAGTATCCTCTGCTGTGGCTCATCATTTGTCTCTTCTTCGTCGTCCGAGTCGCGTCCTCTCGTACGACTTGGACTCGGGGCATCGTCAATAGACGACAGTAGCTTAAACCCAGACCAAGCATTATTTTTCGTAACGTCGTTCTGAACGCAATCAAGTGTTTTGACAAAATGTCTTTATACGGCAACCAAAAATTTGTTGTAAATGTTCTAAAAAATTTGAAACGGGTTTTATTGTAGCAGAATTATTATAAACGGTGTTTGCACTGCAAACGTTCTAAAATCTATGATCAACTGGAAACCAAAAATAACGACAGAACTAGTTGAAAAAAAATTTCGTTATAATTTTCATCATAATTAACGTGCACTCTTACTTTGGGTTCTGACTGTTGTTCCAGTGGGACATTGGATGCCTTGCCATTGAGGAATGGACATCCGGTTGACTTGACAGAATGTAATTCAAACACAGTCTGCCATGCTGTCGGTATTATTGAGAATCCACACGCGTAGCATTGGACTCTCTCCTTCTCAGGAAGATAAAAACCACTTTTCGCTGAAATACGTCAACTTTGTTCGAGGATAATAGCAAGTATCAAACTTAGATGCTACAAGCCAAACATTACAATTTAACTGACTGAAATCATGTTAAGGACGCGTTGCGTTCGACTGGCTGAGTAAATAGATTCTTAAAAAAATGGCAATATGCTAATCGATTCACTATTCATTTTCCAGGAAATGTCTGAATTTACCGGAAAAATGAAAGTCAGTTGTTGCAATGTTCAATGAGCCAACTAGCCCCATACTCAGGGTCCTCTTGAATAAAAAACGCGTTCACAATTAGCAACTCTTAACAGGATAGGCTATAGCAACTCTCATATTAACTCACTCACTAGTTATTATTATCATAAACTCTATGAGATCAAAAATGCGTACCTAAAATTTGGAAGTGCTCCATTTTCTGCTCAGCAAATGAGTTTAGTCTCTCGAATTCAAATCTCCATTTTGAAGTTTCCAGCTCCACTTTAGTCGCAATTCTGTCAGATTCGTTCTCCAATCTCGTTGAAAAATGGGATTCCTCCTTCATGGCGTATTGATCGTCACTCATTGGCCAATCTTCGCCATTATTTGAAGCTACACTTTGCATATGCAATCGGACAACGTCGCATTGAGGTCTAAATTTCTTGTGATAAAATACAATATCCGCGGATACAGTTTTTGTTTTAAATCCACATAATGAACATTCGATTCTTTTGAGGTTAAAGATGTAGCCCAATTTTGCTAATTCAACTCGGCTGAAACTCGTATTTTGGGGAAAAACGGCAAAACTGGCCAGGCGTTTCGTCAAACCTTTGTGTTGCGTATTTCTAAATAAGGAAACAAAGTAATCCATTCGTAGTTCTAAATTTTGCGTAAAGAGAGTAGCAAAAATAATTTATCCAAGATTAAGACTGCAAGAATTTTTATCCAACAACACTATTTGTTAGAAACAGTAAGCTTATTTATGACTGGCTTATACGCCCATATCATAGTCTGTACCTCAACAATATCTACACTAGTCAACTCAGGAAAGGTCAATAATAATTCGGCCCATAACATGGCTCTCATTTTTTTACTCGGATGGATTAACCAAGGTTAAAATTACAGAATACAGTTTTTCTAAGACACCTACACTTATACTTTTATGCAAAATAGTCGGGCAGAGTTGAATGCACCGCCGAAATGTATAATACAACAAAAACTGCCCCGTCAGGGCTGAAGTAAAATGCTACAAACACCACGTACCCTCTTCTTTGTAACCAGAAAAGGTAGATAAGGAAGCACTGGAATTACTACCACATCGTCAATTTTTGGCACAATTATCCATCATATGTCGCCATTGTAAAAATGCAAAAATGGTTAGTATTCAATAGGCCATTTTTCAAAAGAACCGGAACAATGTGCTCTGAGTCAGAAATGTAAAAATAGCAACCCATTTAATTAGAACTGCAAAGCAACTTGAACTTCACATCAATTAGCCGTCTCATACAAAAACATGGAGACAAAAGAAGGATTATACTATGAGGTAATTATACAATTACTTTATCCTTTGAGACCAAATTCCACAATTTAGCTTAATTTAAATGGAAGTTAGAAAAGCTGGCCCGTAATGACGGATGAGCTTCCATCACGTGAAATGAAAAACTATTGATCAAGCATTGAAAAGCATTGATCATATTTGCTTTTTGGGAGAAAAATTCATTTAAAAAATACCCGACTAAAGTCGGACAAATTGCTCTCAAACAACCGGCGAACGGTTGGATTCAGTAGTAGCGAACTGCGGCTTAGGAAAGCTAGCATCAGAGGGGGGAGGTGAGCGGAGCGTAGCGCTGAGAGGGGACGGTTAAGTGGTGGGGTGAATCGCCAGGTAGAGGAGGGTGGACAGGAGAGTTTTTTGGGGAGTGGGGGTTGAGGGGCAGGGGTCAAGCTTTTATGAATAACCGCCCTTTGCGCCATGCAAAATCGGTCCAGCAAAACATCGCATTAAAAAAACACAGAACTATTATAATTGCTATAAACTTTGTTTGAGAGTAATTAAACTATGCAAGAGACGAGCTCGAAGATTGCTGAATTGGCTTTTAAAAGCACACAAAAAAGACAGCAGATAATTAAGTAGAACATACACTTTCTAATGTTGACCAAATTCCTCTCCAACAACAGGCGGGGCAATTTAATGAAGAGGGGCTGTATCATAGATAAATTTCTATTGAAACAAAAAAGTCACGACAAAGGAGGGGTTCAAATCCCCCGACCTCCACCTAAAAAGTATGGAGCATTGATAAATCGGCTATCAGTGCCTTGTCAAAGCTTATCTTAAAAACGCTTTTGTTTTAGCAAGACCCAATTTCTTAAACATACCCGGCAGATTGCCGGAAAATAGCCGCCGTTGATTCTCATAACTACGATTGGGATTGAAGAAGCGAAAAAAATAATGAAAAAATGATGTTTGTAGAAAAAACAAATTTAAAGTGCCAACTATTTTGATGTAATTTTGTAGTTGAACATACTCCTGTTTCAAAGTGCGACAATACAGGAGCTAGTATCAATACTATTAAGCATTAAAGATGGTAACAAAGGCTCAGTAGAACCAAGTTCGAGGAACTGGCATCTAAAACTGGGCTTATGAGTCTATACCGTTTCTACTTCCTATTTTGTTTTTTGATAATGACTCTGTTCATTTTGAATTGCTTTGCTGTGCAACTGCTGTTTAAAATCACTTTGATCAGAAAGAGTCAAATATCCTAGAGAAGTCAAAAAGATTTCACGTAAAATGTTGAACAAGCTGTGAACAAAGGTAAAGCAAAAAAACCTTATTCGACGAAAAAAACATAGCAGGACAAGTCCTGAAATACAATTCGAAGAACTGAATGAAAAACTTAGAAGTACTCTATCTGATCAGCAGATTTTTTGCTCAGCATGATATTTTTTGCTCTCTACTTTGCATAAAACGTCGCATTGTGAATTCATTGTTTTACAAAAGCTTCAAAGAGTTAGATCCGCACACGAATTTTGAATACTTGGTAGTCAGTTGTTATAAAACTCTTGACATTACAAAAAAAAATTGCGGAGGTCATATAATATTGTTCAAGTCTCAAGCTTTAAAAATGGTCTTATCTAAAAATGGTCTTACGGACTTTATCTCTTAAAGCCTGCAATTTGAAGCCGTGTAAGAAAGTGAATTCTTGCAACATTGCCCTGCCACACAGTAAAAATCATCTAACGCAGAGTGAACAAAAGGCCGTTTTCTACGTTTCTCAAATTGCTTTAATGAATTGCCTTCAACTTATCAAAGTTTTCAAATTGTTTTGATTCACTCATGCAAACTTGATAATTCTCAAAATACAAACAGATATTAGCTAAGCTTCTCTGAAAAAACGCGCATTACTTTTAATCAAAGTGAGATTAAATTTCCTAACATTTAAAAACAATTTCAAGGCCGGCAATAATCTGGTGTATTTGAGCATTTAAATTAATACCTTTAAGATAACTGATCAAACAAAAGTTAGATCACGCTATAGCCATCGTCGGCAGTCCAAATGAACCATTGACAAAATGTAATAATTAGATTAATATATGGAAACTGAAACAATCACATTTCATGTGGACAACAATTGTAGTATTTTTCCGAATATTTCAGTAGCTAACCTGAAAGTAATTAATCTTGAAAAGAAGCCACCATCTAGTATCCTCTGCTGTGGCTCATCATTTGTCTCTTCTTCGTCGTCCGAGTCGCGTCCTCTCGTACGACTTGGACTCGGGGCATCGTCAATAGACGACAGTAGCTTAAACCCAGACCAAGCATTATTTTTCGTAACGTCGTTCTGAACGCAATCAAGTGTTTTGACAAAATGTCTTTATACGGCAACCAAAAATTTGTTGTAAATGTTCTAAAAAATTTGAAACGGGTTTTATTGTAGCAGAATTATTATAAACGGTGTTTGCACTGCAAACGTTCTAAAATCTATGATCAACTGTAAACCAAAAATAACGACAGAACTAGTTGAAAAAAAATTTCGTTATAATTTTCATCATAATTAACGTGCACTCTTACTTTGGGTTCTGACTGTTGTTCCAGTGGGACATTGGATGCCTTGCCATTGAGGAATGGACATCCGGTTGACTTGACAGAATGTAATTCAAACACAGTCTGCCATGCTGTCGGTATTATTGAGAATCCACACGCGTAGCATTGGACTCTCTCCTTCTCAGGAAGATAAAAACCACTTTTCGCTGAAATACGTCAACTTTGTTCGAGGATAATAGCAAGTATCAAACTTAGATGCTACAAGCCAAACATTACAATTTAACTGACTGAAATCATGTTAAGGACGCGTTGCGTTCGACTGGCTGAGTAAATAGATTCTTAAAAAATTGGCAATATGCTAATCGGTTCACTATTCATTTTCCAGGAAATGTCTGAATTTACCGGAAAAATGAAAGTCAGTTGTTGCAATGTTCAATGAGCCAACTAGCCCCATACTCAGGGTCCTCTTGAATAAAAAACGCGTTCACAATTAGCAACTCTTAACAGGATAGGCTATAGCAACTCTCATATTAACTCACTCACTAGTTATTTTTATCATAAACTCTATGAGATCAAAAATGCGTACCTAAAATTTGGAAGTGCTCCATTTTCTGCTCAGCAAATGAGTTTAGTCTCTCGAATTCAAATCTCCATTTTGAAGTTTCCAGCTCCACTTTAGTCGCAATTCTGTCAGATTCGTTCTCCAATCTCGTTGAAAAATGGGATTCCTTCTTCATGGCGTATTGATCGTCACTCATTGGCCAATCTTCGCCATTATTTGAAGCTACACTTTGCATATGCAATCGGACAACGTCGCATTGAGGTCTAAATTTCTTGTGATAAAATACAATATCCGCGGATACAGTTTTTGTTTTAAATCCACAAAATGAACATTCGATTCTTTTGAGGTTAAAGATGTAGCCCAATTTTGCTAATTCAACTCGGCTGAAACTCGTATTTTGGGGAAAAACGGCAAAACTGGCCAGGCGTTTCGTCAAACCTTTGTGTTGCGTATTTCTAAATAAGGAAACAAAGTAATCCATTCATAGTTCTAAATTTTGCGTAAAGAGAGTAGCAAAAATAATTTATCCAAGATTAAGACGACTGCAAGAATTTTTATCCAACAACACTATTTGTTAGAAACAGTAAGCTTATTTATGACTGGCATATACGCCCATATCATAGTCTGTACCTCAACTAGTCAACTCAGGAAAGGTCAATAATAATTCGGGCCATAACAAGGCTCTCATTTTTTTACTCGGATGGATTAACCAAGGTTAAAATTACAGAATACAGTTTTTCTAAGACACCTACACTTATACTTTTATGCAAAATAGTCGGGCAGAGTTGAATGCACCGCCGAAATGTATAATACAACAAAAACTGCCCCGTTAGGGCTGAAGTAAAATGCTACAAACACCACGTATCCTCTGCTTTGTAACCAGAAAAGGTAGATAAGGAAGCACTGGAATTACTACCACATCGTCAATTTTTGGCACAATTATCCATCATATGTCGCCATTGTAAAAATGCAAAAATGGTTAGAATTCAATAGGCCATTTTTCAAAAGAACCGGAACAATGTGCTCTGAGTCAGAAATGTAAAAATAGCAACCCATTTAATTAGAACTGCAAAGCAACTTGAACTTCACATCAATTAGCCGTCTCATACAAAAACATGGAGACAAAAGAAGGATTATACTATGAGGTAATTATACAATTACTTTATCCTTTGAGACCAAATTCCACAATTTAGCTTAATTTAAATGGAAGTTAGAAAAGCTGGCCCGTAATGACGGATGAGCTTCCATCACGTGAAATGAAAAACTATTGATCAAGCATTGAAAAGCATTGATCATATTTGCTTTTTGGGAGAAAAATTCATTTAAAAAATACCCGACTAAAGTCGGACAAATTGCTCTCAAACAACCGGCGAACGGTTGGATTCAGTAGTAGCGAACTGCGGCTTAGGAAAGCTAGCATCAGAGGGGGGAGGTGAGCGGAGCGTAGCGCTGAGAGGGGACGGTTAAGTGGTGGGGTGAATCGCCAGGTAGAGGAGGGTGGACAGGAGAGTTTTTTGGGGAGTGGGGGTTGAGGGGCAGGGGTCAAGCTTTTATGAATAACCGCCCTTTGCGCCATGCAAAATCGGTCCAGCAAAACATCGCATTAAAAAAACACAACTTTGTTTGAGAGTAATTAAACTATGCAAGAGACGAGCTCGAAGATTGCTGAATTGGCTTTTAAAAGCACACAAAAAAGACAGCAGATAATTAAGTAGAACATACACTTTCTAATGTTGACCAAATTCCTCTCCAACAACAGGCGGGGCAATTTAATGAAGAGGGGCTGTAGCATAGATAAATTTCTATTGAAACAAAAAAGTCACGACAAAGGAGGGGTTCAAATCCCCCGACCTCCACCTAAAAAGTATGGAGCATTGATAAATCGGCTATCAGTGCCTTGTCACAGCTTATCTTAAAAACGCTTTTGTTTTAGCAAGACCCAATTTCTTAAACATACCCGGCAGATTGCCGGAAAATAGCCGCCGTTGATTCTCATAACTACGATTGGGATTGAAGAAGCGAAAAAAATAATGAAAAAATGATGTTTGTAGAAAAAACAAATTTAAAGTGCCAACTATTTTGATGTAATTTTGTAGTTGAACATACTCCTGTTTCAAAGTGCGACAATACAGGAGCTAGTATCAATACTATTAAGCATTAAAGATGGTAACAAAGGCTCAGTAGAACCAAGTTCGAGAAACTGGCATCTAAAACTGGGCTTATGAGTCTATACCGTTTCTACTTCCTATTTTGTTTTTTGATAATGACTCTGTTCATTTTGAATTGCTTTGCTGTGCAACTGCTGTTTAAAATCACTTTGATCAGAAAGAGTCAAATATCCTAGAGAAGTCAAAAAGATTTCACGTAAAATGTTGAACAAGCTGTGAACAAAGGTAAAGCAAAAAAACCTTATTCGACGAAAAAAAAACATAGCAGGACAAGTCCTGAAATACAATTCGAAGAATTGAATGAAAAACTTAGAAGTACTCTATCTGATCAGCAGATCAATTGAACAAAGCCAGCCAATACACAAACAAAATCATCAAAAAATTAAGAAACTAAAACCAACAAACTAAACAAAAATATACTTATTGCTAAAACTTCTGAAGCTTTTATCTCATTGACAAAGTTTGATCCCTTTAAATATTACTATTTCAAAACTATCTTCAAACCAATTTTTGACTCTCAAATCGGTCCAGTATTATATCAGCAAGACCTGAAAAAAGTTCATTGGCCCTAGAAGATCGATTAACTCGAAAATGACCGAAAATTTTTAAAAAACGGAACTCAATTGCAAATTTTAACGAAATGTTGCTGAAAATAATAAAACTTATATCTTCAGAATCACTTCTGTGTCTCTAGAGGCTATCCAGTATCCCAATTCTAAGCTTTAAAAAATTCATTGGCTCAAAGATCGATAGGCAATAATTTTTAAAAATAGCAACTCTCAAAAAGTAGAAGTTCGTTCTATTAAAATGTTGAAAACCATTCAATTGCGACCTAGCAACTATTTAATGGCATACTATCAAACCCTGGAAGAGGATACCTGGCTATCTGGAAAAACTCAAAAAATGACAAAAATTTTCAAAATGCTTTAAAAAATTGCAGAAATTAGTAGCATTTTGCATGAGTGTGTGTTTGTAGTACCAAAACATATTGCTCATGAAATGGTCATAACAAGTATTTCGTCTCGCAAAAGGCCTTCATCAGCTTTTAAAAACTTCAACCTCTGACTAATGAAAAAAAAACAAAAATCACAAAAAAAACATGAAAAACTGCACCATTTTGAGCCCAAAAACTCAAATAACCGAAAATAACCAAACTGAAAATAACCAATAAACATTAAATGAAGGCCGTCCCGCAGCTGCATCACTCTAAGCACTTGAAGGACTACTAAAACCCACATTGGGCCTCTAATGAAATTTAATTCCCGCTGGGCTTTACCTGTTTATCCCGTTTGAAAGATCAAAGTCATTGAAAAATGTGTGAACACATCTTAAAAAAAAGCACAGCGCCCCAATACAATTGAAGTTCTTTGAATTTTTTTAAAAATAGAAGCGCTATAATAGCCAGCTGAGATGTTGAGGCGGTTATTAATAAAGTAAATTTAGGTCAAGCCAAAATGAAGAATTCAAGCGTAAAACAGTCACTCGAGAAGTGAAATCGAAAAATGTTCTAGAACAAAACAGTCAAGCAAAAATTTTACATAAGACAAAGGTTTACAATACTAGCTTCACATTCGGTTCGAGAGCAATAAACAACAATGGTCAAGGTAAATGGGCAGCAATTAGTGAGCAGTTACTTTCAACAAATTTCACACAAATTAGATCAAAAAATCCTGCATCAAAAAGAATATTCGCCATTAAGCTGTTTGACTTAAAAAATCCATTCGAAATTTCAAATGTGCATCCAATTTGTTACTCAAAAAGTTTTGACAATAATCTGATGAAAAAACAATTGATACGAAAAAAATCTTTCATATATTATGTGAAATATGTGAGATCTTCACAAAAGAGAATGCTTAAAAAATTAGTGCATTCCCAAAATATTTAATTGCAAAAAAAATAAAATAATTCATCCCACAATGAGGCCACTGTGATTCATCCCACAATGATTTACCCCAAGAAGCTACTATTGGCCATGTCCTGATTATTGAAATACATCATTCAAAATGTACTTTCTGGCACTTAATGATCTCTATTTTCATGACGGTTAATTTCCCTGCATAACAGGATGATTGGATGAATTTTTGCTCTTGATTGTCTAAAAAAAACAAACTCAGAAGTTCAATGAAGTTATTCTTCAGGAATATAAGCGCTGAAATGGCTCAGAAAAACACGCTATATTCATTGTGCCCCATACATTTTAATCAATGTTTAGTTAACTTATATCCGTTAATTACAAAACTTTGCTGCATTCGTACCGTAACTGCTCTCAAACAACGTATTAAATTTTTTTCACGAATATCAATCTCTCTCTTGCAATAGGGGTTCAGAAGAGATCCAATTCCAGGCCCTCTCCTTTATTTAAAAAAATATGTTCGAGTCATTACAACAGGAAAAAGCAGGAAAGAGGTATTAAAAATTTGACAGATACCAAACCAACTTCAGAATTTACACTTTTTTAAAAAAAATCTGTTTTAAAATCTGTTCAATTAAAACCAAAAAACACCATAACTTGGTTAGACAAAAACTAAATTACCGTTTCAATTACGGCCAATTTTTATTAGGGCAATTAATAGCATAATGCTGACACAACAGAAATGAATGTAACTGTTTCTAACAAAATCGATCATGGATAAACGCCCAAACAATATAAGTTCAAGAGTGAGTATCTTTTTAGCTGCCCAGATTTCTCATCAGATTTATTGTCAAAGAAATTTAGAAGACAAAGAAACCAATAATTGTCAAAATAAACAATTGGATCATATTTAAACAGTATTATTTGTAATGTCAACAATTCTGCCATTGACAAAACATTTGAATGAGTAACCTGACATCAATGGAAATGTATTATCCCACTTCATTTGCTATTCATTACAAGGAATTGTCACAGCTATAATTAGATTGAACAAATTTTCATTCATGCAAAAAGTATCTTTTTTGGATTTTTTTAAATTTATATCAATCCTTGGTTAGATATACTATCTCTAAGGTTATAATATATCATGAAATGATTACTTGGTTGCATATTTTATCTAAAACTGAAGTGACGTAATTCTTACAATAAGAATTTTATTCTAATACCAGCCATTCAAAAACAGACCTGAGTCATAATTCAGACAATCTGCAAACACGATTTTCAATGTCGCGCAATTCATTGCGACAGAGACAAATTTACATTTTCTCAGAGAGCATGTAATCGCTTTATAAAATTTAGGCTCCCAAGGTAAAGAGAGAGCACATACACATTAAAATAGCAACTCTGGCGACATAATAAAATCTATTCTGTTGCAATGCTTCACATTTATAATAAAACTACTTCTTGTCAAGCTGTTAAAATTTGCATCAATGCTGAGTTTGTTGCTGCAGTTTAAAAATTAAAGCAGCAAAAGTTCACAAAAATATACTTTTGCGCTGCATGTGAACATCGGTAAAACCAAATAGAAAAGCAGACAAAAGGTTGCCGACCAAATTTGAGCAAACACATTGATGAGAACTATGCAACCAACGCAAGATTGACGCATAAAGCGTAGGTAATAACCACAACTTAAAGACAAACAACCTTTTTTGGTCCGCTTAACTCTCTGATTAATAGCAACTCGATGACATCTTAAAACTGATGGTCATCAAGGCTAGATGGCCAGTTGGCTTGCTCTTACGCCATTCCGTTTTATTTCAAGTTGAACACATATTTAATTTGAACACTTTCACCAATAAGAGAGACCTCGTAAAAGCGAATGGCATTTTTTCAAACTCGATACAACCCACAGCATAAATGTAGTTAGAAAACCAAAATAAAATAACAAAATTCTCATAAATTGCAAAAATGAAGAAACGACAGGAAGGGGTAGCCTCTGCTTACACAAGAGGGCTCTAACCTCGCAACTGGCCTCAAATGATGAAATATCTATAACAAATGGCCACTTATGCTATCAATAATGGTTAAAAATGTGATTAGACTTCTGGATGAGGTATACTGCTCCAGATGGTTTTCCAAAAATCTGAACGAGCATTAGATACAGGCTCATGGTAATTGGACATAAAAATAACGAACTTTCGATCCTTTTTGTGGAATTAAGTTGGTCATGTCATTTATTTCAAATAAGGATAATATATGTAGCAAAAAAAACTTAAAAAGAAACAGAAAATGCAGATGCATATACAAAATTTGTTGACTCCTCGTTAGTTTCGGTAGACCATGCATAAAAGGCACCAGTAAATTTATGAAAGCTGCTCTTCACTCCACGCTCTCATGCTGATACTTATGGTCTACATCAGCGAAAAAGATATCGTGTCAGAGAAAATCGCTCAGTGCTATGACCTAAACTTATCCTCTTTAAGAGACCCTCCAGACAATATACTTGATCTTGATAGTTAATAACGCTACCATTAGAGCAATTGTCAGAATCTTTCGTGTTTCCCAGTTCCAACGAGTGAAACTAAAAAACATCTGTTCCTAATATAATACATATACACAACGCTTAAAGAGCTGAGTTAGTTCTAGCACATACTTGATGACAAGAGCAGAAATCGGCTGATTTTAAATTGCACGATGAGGCAAAAAGCTATACTTAATCAAAAGAAACTTCTCGAAGATCTTTTCATTGTAAACAAAAATTTGGAAAGAGAGGGTTCTGTAGAGACCAGTAAAAAGAACTCTCAATGTCTTAAAGCCCTCGGGCACACACCAATTCGTTTGGAAAACATCACATTTTGGCAGACATCATTTGTAAAACTTAAAGGTGCATACATTCTACAGATATTTTGCATACTAAATTGGCATGAATATTTGCTGGTTTTGGACACTTAATTACATGCGTATAAATGGATACGTCAAGGGTTTCAAGTTTCAGACGCAATTGCTCTGGTGCACAATTGATAGCTCTACGACAGATACTTTTCTTTTATTCTTTATTTTCGAAATTCTTTTTCAATACTCTGAAATATTTATAAAGAAGGAAGTCTATCCGAATTCCATCAAAATTGCATATATTAGGAACAGTTATTTTAAAAAGGCTTATGCAACTACTTAAACTAGGCGATTTAATGAGCGTTAACTAGCCGAATTTGCTCATTAAAACTAACTGTAATTGCATCACCATGTATAGTATCCACAAGCCAATCACTCCAATCAACAACATTTCAATAATTGAAGCTGTGTTCAGAGAGCTTTTTCATTTAAATTTTGTGGTAAATAGACACAATTGAGCACTTGATTGAACAAGAAACAATTATGACTAACTAGACGTATTGTAATAACATACTTTTCATTTTCTCGAAAGCAGTCAATTTCTCAGAAATATTCATTTAATTCTCTCGATGTTGACGATGCATCATGTCAAGATGGCCGAAACCAAAATTGTAAACAAGACAGGAAACAATGTGAATCTAAATTTTGTCCAAACGTTTGTGTATATCGGTAACTTTTGTGTACATACACACGTAACTTTTATGTAAAACAGCGCCTTTTGTGTAAACCAACAAAAACCAGACTGCACAAAATGTACTTTCCAAATCTCTTTCCAAATGTACTTTCCAAATGTACTGAAATGTTAAAAAAGTGTTTTTTAACATTTCAGTACATTGATACCTGAAAACATTCACTATGGACGCTAATACGCATATTGCACCCTGATATGACAACTCAAATACAAAACACTCCTGATGCCGTCAGATTGCCAGAAAATAGCAGCAATATCTTTTTAGATCTGCCGTCTCAAAAAGATAGTAAGAGAAACAGACCAAAGAAACTTCTTTTTATTAAATGCTGAGATACTATATTTTGGTATGGTATCTGTTCGAATTATTGCTGCTTCTATTTGACACGCAATAACTTGACCTGAATTAAAGAAAAAAGTAAATTTCAAGAGTGAGGAAGTCATTTTTGAGAGTGAGGTATGTCACATGTGACCAAAAACTTAATCACGCGAACGAACAAAAAACTCCCTCTACTAAAAGTAAAAAATGAGGTCATGCAAGCAATTCAGTGAAAATACATTAATGAATGAACACAAAGCAAATTTGAAGTGAAGTGATCGACGAAATAAAAAACATATCAGGACTTAAGTCCTGGTCTACAAACCAAATGATTTTCATTGACTAAACAAAAACGTGACATTGAATGAATTTTGAATGGATTGAGAAGATTATTTAGGGAAAAAATCCAACCATAAAAATCGAAAAAATTAAAAACCTAGGTCAAAATGCCGAATATGAATATAAAACCACCAGCGGTTGTTCAACCCCTGTTTTCTCCTTCTACTTTAAACTTTGAGTGAAAAACAATCATGCCGCAAAACCACTCGCTTTTTTGCCCCACTTCCTGCTTTGGCATGACCAAAATCATTACTTCAATTTGGCTTTTCAAATGATGAAAATAAGTGAACAGATCTTAGTCTTAGAAAAAATAGCCAGAAGAATTCCCAAAACGACTCGAAGTCGTATCACCTGAAGGAACTGGCTTTTAAAATAGCTAATATCTCCTTGCAGAACCCATCAATGCAGAGAAAGCAATAATCTTAAGTCAAACAACAAAAGAAAATTTCGCCAATATATATACATATATATTTATTGGCGAAATTTTCTTTTGTTGTTTGACTTAAGATTATTGCTTTCTCTGCATTGATTGGTTCTGCAAGGAGATATTAGCTATTTTAAACAACTTATATATATATATATATATATATATATATATATATATATAACATTAAAATTTAGGAAAATTCAATTTATTATTGAAATAGTATATGAATCATACAAAAAACGTTGTTTCGTGCAATAAAAACAAGTTATATAATCACAAAATAACAGCTTAACCTATATGAGCTCACAGACGTCTCTTTCCAGAAAAGGAGAAAAACAGAGCCTACAGTATGGGGCTTTAATTAATTTAGTAATAAACTCAATAAAACAATACAATGGGCCAAAAATAGCAAAATAGACTAAAAATTAGCAAAGTAGTTTAAAAAATTAACGTAAAAAACGAAATATGACATCAATAATACGTGTACTTGGGCTCTAAAATGTAGATGTAGCGTTTGCGCAGGATAGGCAATATATTAATGTTTTAGTTCAATTTTTTGTAATTGCTATCCTTATTTTTTTACATGAAAACAATGCTTACTTAATTTATAATGCTGTAATATCCTATCAAATGTAATCGAAGTCTTTTACTACTGCTAAAATCCCGTTATTTAAAAATATTCAAAAGCATAGAAACAGGCTGAATATTATTACTTTTATCTGCAATAAGCTGTTAAAAAACATAAAAAACCAAAAAGATATCTTAGAAAAGACGCACTAGAACAAAAAAAATCAGTCGCTTAGCGAAAACTTTTTCACACCTACGTTTCTCTCTCTATTTCAAAAGAAGGTATGAACAAAATAACCACTCTCTCTTTCCTCCGCTCTTCGCATTCGATCACCGAAATAACTTTTTCAAAAATAATTTACTGAACTTCCGGTTTCTCTGCTCACTCATTTATTTTTAAAAAAAACCACAACGACTCTTCGAGTAAAAAAAAAGACAGCACGCCGATAGAATTCAAATTCTTTCAATTGTAAAGAAACAGAGAGAAGGCCAATAAAAGCCTCAGCTATCGCTTCGCGACTATTCAAAAAGAAGTTGCATCAGATGTGCTTCAATTTTGACGCGATAATTTTTCCTCTTTGTTCCGGCTGCTATGACATCAACTTTGCACATACCTGACTCGTCGTAATATATCATTAATGAGATTTTGCAATTCAGGTGGTTCTTGGATCCTATTCCCCGACGTTCGTGGCCCGCGAACCCCTGATGGTCGACTGAGTGAATTGCTGCTTCGCCTGTTGGCCGTTCCACGAGTTTCGGACGGCCGGTCCATAATGAAATCAAGATGGCAACTGAGCCAATAAAAATTCAGATAAAACGATATTTTTTGGGCTTTGTCGATAAACCGATGATATACTGTAGAATCTTCACAACTGACAGTTTCAATGTGCGTATCCAAGAAACCGCTCATTTGCAAGGACGCGCCTTTAATAATCTCGGTGAGAAGTACGAGCTATAATTGGTCTGAAATGAAGAACCATACTAAACCAAAGTGAGTCGCACGTTTTGGTATAGATAGTCAGTTTAGTTTTCGAACACCAACAATGATATCCCTATGTCGACATAGAAAAGTACACTCTAAGAGTACACTCTAAAAGCGGTCTGTATTTAGTTATATCTGGCGCAAGTCAAGAGTTTGCGCATTTTGTAACTTTAATTAAGCATACAGGATTTAAAAAAAAGCTAACACGATTGACAAAAGAAATCAAACTGAACGTTTTGTATTCAAAAAGCTTGAAGACCGTGTCAGATGTCAGACAAATTCTGTCTAGACATATTAAATGCATGAACGCAACGAAAGTCGATAAAAGTTTTAGATTTCTGTTCAGCTATAGTGAAAACAAAATAACTTTTCGTTGAATAAAATATACGCACAAATTACGTAGAAATCATGAAAACGCTAGTTAAAAAAACTATTTAGAACTTACTATGAGAAAAAAAACGGATCTATTCTGTTTTGCCCCACCCCTGGGGAGGGGGGGGGGGGCAAAAAGAATAGATCCGAAGAAAAACTCACGCAAGACGCGAACTTCAATAAACAAGGCTTCAGCCATCATTAACTAATCAAAGGGTTTCAAAACAGAAAAAGAGCGCTCGAGAGAGAATAGATATGATTGACTTGTTAATGAGACGTTGGATAAAACTCACGACGGAAAAGGTTGCACCAAAGCTCACCGAAAATGAACATCTCAAAACCATCAAGTCAACAAAAATGAGCTTAAACCGATGTTTTTGTTCAATACAGGAGAAACATCACTCACACTTTTGCAAGTCGACTGGAAAAATTGTGTGATATTCAAATCATTTTCACAAGAAAGATAAGAACTTGCTTGCCCACCCTGAAATCATTTTTTGATAAAAGATCTGAAATCCCATGTGGTATATGAAGTTACATGTAATGGAGGTACTTCCATCTATGTTGGCCAAACAAGCCGACATGTTACCACTATAATTTCGCAGCATCAAAAGAAAGATTCCTCTATGCGACACTTTGTTTAATAATGTGGTACAGAGCATAACATTGAATGGGAGATTCTAGATGCATGTCGCATGATTGAAAAACTGATGACAATAGAAGCGATCAACATCAAAAAGCTGAAACGCAACTAAATACGCGCAACGAGTACCGGGGTCGCGAATTGACATTGAAATAATAATTCAGAAAGTCAAAAATTCTTCTGGTACATGTTAATTCGAAATTTTGTCAACCCCAACACGTAAACGAAAACAACAATTAGAAAAGAAAACAAAACCTCCTTCTCCAGAACAGAAAACAATTCACCCGGGAATGTCAAAAACTCCAGAATAAGGATTGAAATAATTTTGGTGTAACAAACGTCATAGGATTGTTGTAAAAATAATCAGTGTTTTCAAAAAAAATCATCGTTAGTCCTACTCAATTCTTAGAATATAATAGAAAGAGTCAAATAAAATTTTATATAGTCTTTGTAAAAACTTTTATTCGATGGTTGAACCTGACGAGAACGCAATTTTCGAAAAAGTTCTTTTATAATCTATTTGAGTTTTAATTGACCATTCTTTCTTCTCAGTCTCTTTTATAGGTGTTTACTAAGAGATCATTTTTGTCCCTTTTAAGCTATGGGTATATATGTGTACTTTCAGAAAACAGATGTCCAGCAAGGATTTTCATCACATTGAGAATGGATTTTTGGAAGGCGGAAATAATTGGACATGACTCAATTCAATTTAAGGTAAATGTAATATAACTATATCACATTATATTAGTATATCAGTATACTTTTACGACATGCTCTGCAACATTGTGACCTGGCACCTGAAAGAGTGTCCCAAAACCGCACTCTTTTAAAACAAATTCGTGATACACAGAAATGACCCAGACACAATTGAAATCTTGAAGCACAGAGGAGCATTAATTGCTGTGAATGCGTTAATACTACATAAATGACACTCCTTATTAATTACACTGACACAGTTGCAATGGAGATTGAAACACTGGATGAAAGGTTTCTCATCGTATGCATATACCACGCACTAATAACAGTCGGTCTTGACTAAGTTTGGAATAGATGAAGGCTCTTCTCGAGAACATTGTTCATCTGAAACGGGAGCTATGCTGTATAAGGGCCATAATAACCGATGAAAAAAGTTTTTAGTCCGCACGTTAGAATGAAATGGAATCTTTGGATTTTTACATAGCTTTACCTGTAGAACATCTGTTGAATGCCGGAAATCCAAAGCTGATTACAGGCAGGAAAATGGAGGTCAAACTCACAGATATTCCAGATCCAATTGCAAATAACACCGTGGACAACTGAATGAAACACTTCTCCTCATCCTACTAGATTAAGATAACGAGTAGCATATAGTACACAACGGTACCAATCAAGGAGAACAAGACTTCACGATTTTTTCCTATACCAAAGGGAACTTACAAGACTTGGAGAAACATATAAAAGAAAATCTCTTTCAAACATATTGCTTCAGCAAAATCAACTAGATGGTAGACTGTGATATAACTTGCTTTGTTAAGTTTTCCAGACAGATATTCCAAACACAAATGAAAATCAAACTTATGATGTCACTGGCCGCAGGGGACAACAGTGAGACTTTAAACCTGATTGAACGCATAAGAACCCTGCGACAAAAGATCAGCAATAAACCGTCACATTAGCAAATTAGAGAAGCAAAACAAAATGCGCCGTAACTTGGACTCACATCTTCAGAGAGACCAATATAAGTTCGAGAAGAAAATTTTCCGAGCAGAAATTTTTTTGAGATGAATAAAACCTCAAGAACATGCGCAGAGAAACTCAGCTACCGTCTGAACTGAATCTTGAAGACAAAAAATCAAAACGAAAGGAAAATTGGCAAAATTAAACCAGTCAGAACTGTCAAAAACCAATTTTCAAGAAATGAAAAAGAGACTGCCATACAAGCATTAAACATTGGGAAAGCAAAGGGAAAAGATTGAATGGGAAATCTTCCTTTGAAACGATTAGCGAGCAGCTTGAGTAAATCACTTGAACTAGTTTTTTTTACTATTAGCAAAGAAAAAGAATTTCTCATGTACTGGAAAACTGGATCAATTATTCTTCTGTTCAAAAAAGAAACAAGTAATCCATAGCAAACTACAGACGGATAACCCTCTTGAACTTAATGTGAAAAGGAGTTTAAATTCTAATTTTAGCGAAACTGTACGAATTATTAGACAAAATTATCACACCACAACAAAACGGTTTAGCAACTATGACAAAAATGATCCTGTTGTTAGCGTCACTTCAAAGCAGCAACAAAAAACCATTAAACAGCAAGAACTAATGTTGAAACTGAAAAACTTAAAATTTGTCAAAACCAAAAAAATGGTCAAAAAGAAAGTTTTTAAAAGTTGGGATCCAAAATTTGTACAATCACTTCCAGGTTGGAGAGGGAAAACTCAAAGAATCTAAGTCTACAGCACACTGCAAGGGTATTCTCTAAAACAATCTTGAACACAACAAACTTTATGGCATCTGACCCACAAGTGTGGCTTTTATCACTTATATGGTGCAAAAATGGCCTTTTTTGATACTTTGTCACTCATTGAGAAACTACCTAAATGGTTTATTTTAATAAACGTCAGATGATCATTGAAGGTCAAATGCCGTAGATTTAAGGCTTTTAAAACAACGTGATAACAATCCGTGATTATGTCAATGAAAGCAAATATTGCAGTAATTTGACAGTTACTATGTGAACAGAGACTTATATCACTTTACTTGATTAACCAATCAAAAACAAGTAGAAATGATGTTATAATCGATATTCTTTCATTTATGTACCCTAGTTCAACTGTTTAAATAGTGAAATCAAATTGAATTGAGACCCGAACCGTTATAGACTACTACCAGGAGCATTCGAATCTCAGATCAGACTAAAATTTGGTTCTTCTCAGTCTTTTTGATAAGTTTTGCTATATCTTAAGGTCTTAGAGCTTAAGTTAGTTGAACTTATTAAAAAAAAATTAGGTAGCTACTGGGTCAAGCCTTGAAAACTGAGGCACGAGACTGAACGCAGATTATCATGAGTGATTTTCTTAACTTCAACCGACAAAATTAGAGTTACAGTTTTTTAAAAGTCCCTGCAACTAATTGTTTTGTCGAGATTATTAAATAATTGAACCTGTGAAGAAACCAGCCGGCGTAAAACTGAAGAGCAACATTGGGATATATTGGTTTTGCTGAGAACCTTGAGCAGCCGCAACATCTATACCTAAGTGATCTGTTCAAAAAGCCTGATCTGACCACGCTGGCAAAAATGAACTTGCATTTTGCGAAAACCAATGACAAAATGTGTCATTAGAAGCTGATTGAGAATGTACGTGCTGTAGTTATAGCTCGTTGAGCGCCAACACCGTTAGATAGCTGCCCCACAGAACGCCGCCAAAATATAAAAACTGGCGCCACGGAATCTACCGTATTACAAGAGTTGAGAAAAATTCTTCAAGGAAGCTATCATTGACCTCATTTCTTCAACCTATTTATCATCAATCTCCCACGAACAGTAAAGAGCAGTTGTTACAATTATGCAGACGAATATAAAGTAATTGGCACCAACAAAGTGACACTTCAGATAGACGCAATCAAAATCTCACAAAGTAGTTCCAAAAATATGATGAAGCTGAATCTGGAATAATGCAAACTACTGAGCATCAAGAAGGAAAGAAACATAAAACTTGGAGGGAGCTTCTTGCAAAAATCAGATTTCGAGAAGCTCCTCGGGATTGCTGTCTCTTTGGATCTTTCATAGACAACTCAAGTAGAAAAGAGAGTCGACAAATCTATGAAAGCTTTTTGGAGCATCAAATTCAATATCTAAAAAATCTCGTCTTGGATCGCAACAAAAACGTCTACGGCAGAAAGAAAGAGTCAAATAAAATTTTATATAGTCTTTGTAAAAACTTAAAAACTTTTATTCGATGGTTGCACCTGACAAGCAACGCTATTTTCGAAAACGTTCTTTTTTTAATCTAATTAAATTTTAATTGACAATTCTTTGTTCTCTGTCTATTTTAAAGGTGTTTACTAAGAGTTCATTTTGGTCCCTTTTAAGCTACGGGTTGATATGTGTACTATAAGAAAACAGATGACCAGCAAGGATTTTGAGCACAATGAGAATCGATTTTCCAAAGGCGTATATAATTGGACACAACTCAATTCAATTTAAAGTTAACGTAATATCAGTATATCACATTATATCAGTATATCAGTGTGTTTTTACAACATCCTTTGCATCATTGGGACCTGGCTCCTGAAAGAGTGTCCCAAAACCGCACTCTTTTAAAACAAATTCGTCGTACACAGAAATGACCGAGACACAAGAATTGAAATGTTGAAGCACGGAGGAGCATTGATTGCTGTGAATGCGTTAATACTTCATAAATAACACTCCCAATTAACTACACTGACACAGTTACAATCCAGATTGAAACACCCGATCAAAGGTTTCTCATCGTATGCGTATACAACGAACCAATAACAGTCCGTCTTAACTAAGTTTGAAATCGATGAAGGCTCTTCTCAAGAAAATTGTTCATCTGAAACAGGAGCTATGCTGTAATACGGCCATAATAACTGGTTACAAAAATTTTCAGTCCGCGCGTTAGAACGAAATGGAATCTTTGGACTCTTGCATAGCTTTAATTGTAGAATATCTCATGAATGCCGGAAATCCACAGCTAATTACATGTAGGAACAAAAAGGTTCTCAAACTGACAGACAGTCCAGATATATTTGCAAATAACACCTTGGACAACTGAATGAAACACTTCTCTTCATCCTACCAGATGAAGATAACGAATAGCACATGGTTTTACAACGATACAAATCAAGGAGAACGGGAATTATCGATTTTCTCCTATACCAAAGCGGACTTACAAGACATGGAGAAACATACGAAAGAAAATCCCTTTCAAACATACTGCTTCAGCAAAATCAAGAGGAAATCAGCTACCGTCTGAACTGAATCTTGAAGAGAACAAATCAAAATTAAAGGAACACTAAGTCAAGGATGACACAAATGATCCTGTTGTTAGCGCCACTTCAAAGCAATAACAAGAACCATCAAATAACAATAACTATTGTTGACATTGAAAAATTTAGAATCTGGTAAAACCAAAAAAAATGGTCAAAAATGAAAACTTTTAAAAGTTGGGAACTAAAATTTGTACAACCAACCCTTAGTTTGGAAAGGGAAAACCCAAAGAATCTTGGTCTACAGCAAACTGTTAGGGTATTCTCTAAAACAATCTTGAACACAACAAACTTTATGGCATCTGACCCACAAGTGTGGCTTTTATCAATTATATGGTACAAAATTGGCGTTTTTTGATATGTTGTCACTAATTGAGAAACTACTTATATTGTTTATTTTACTAAACGTCAGGTGATCATTAAAGGTCAAATACAGTACTTTTAAAACTTTAAAAACAACGTGATAACATTCCGTGATTATGTCAATGAAAGCAAATATTGCAGTAATTTGACAGTTACTATGTGAACAGAGACTTAAATCACTTCACTTGATTTACCAATCTGAACCAAATAGAAATATTGTTATAAACGATATTCTTTTAACTATCTGCCCTAACCCAATTGTTTTAATAATGAAATCAAATTGAATTCAGAACCATTATAGACTGTTAACAGGAGCAGACGAATCTCAGATTAGACTAAAATTTGATTCTTCTTAGTCTTTTTGATAAGTTTTGCTATATCTAAAGATCTTTAGAGCTTAAGTTAGTTAAACATATTTCGAGGAATTTAGCTAGCTACTGGGTCAAGCCTTGAAAACTGAGGCACGAGATTGAATGTAGATTATAACAAGTGATTTTCTTAACTTCAACCGACAAAATTAGGGTTACACTCTTTTAAAGGTCCCTGCAACTAATTTTTTCTTCGAGATTATTAATCAATTGAACCCAGTGAAGAACCCAGTCGGCGTAAAGCTCGAGAGCAAAATTGTGATATATTGGTTTCGCTGAGAACCTGGAGCAGCCGCAACATCTATACCTAAGTGATCTGTTCAAAAAGCCTGATCTGACCACGCTGGCAAAACTGAACTTGAATTTTGCGAAAACCAAAGACAAAATGTGTCATTAGAAGCTGATTGAGAAAGTACGTGCTGTAGTTAGAGCTCGTTTAGCGCCAACACTGTTAGATAGCTGCCCCACAGAACGCAGCCACAATACAAAAACTGGCGCCACGGAATCTACCGTATTACAAGAGTTGAGAAAAATTCTTCAAGGAAGCTATCATTGACCTCATTTCTTCAACCTATTTATCATCAATCTCCCACGAACAGTAAAGAGCAGCTGTTACAATTATGCAGACGAATATAAATTATTTGGCACCAACAAAGTGACACTTCAGATAGACGCAAGCAAAATCTCACAAAGTAGTTGCAAAAATATGATGAAGCTGAATCTGGAATAATGCAAACTACTGAGCATCAAGAAGGAAAGAAACATAAACTTGGAGAGAGCTTCTTGCAAAAATCAGATTTTGAGAAACTCCTCGGGATTGCTGTCTCTTTGGATCTTTCATAGACAACTCAAGTAGAAAAGAGAGTCGACAAAGCTATGAAAGCTTTTTGGAGCATCAAATGCAATATCTACAAAAATTCGTCTTGGATCACAACAAAAACGTCTACCGTAGGAACGTTGTTCAAATAATCTTCTACTGATCATCTCTGTTGAATGCAGGCAGAGCAGACCTCAGAAGGATAGAAGCTGTGCACCAGAAAGCGGCTTTCTGGTTTCTACAGACATTCTCTGCAAACATTTTCACTGTGACATTCAGCGCTTGAAGATTTATCAAGAACGAGTTGAAAGGGTGTATTCCGTATAACTTGGTTGAAAATTTGACTTCAAAAAATCTGTACAAGGAGAATATCATGTTTGTGCAATGCATGCGGCAACATAATGAAATTGGACCAAAGCTATTGGCCAAAAACAAAAATTCCCATAACGGGCCATAAGTTCTTTGTTATTATGATTATAAATATTTTTTATATTCCTATTATTTTTATTATTCTTAACATTATTATTATTATTATTAATATTATTATTATGATTATTATTGTTATTAACGTTATTATTATTGTTATTAATATTATTATTATTATTATTATTATTATTATTATTATTATTATTATTATTATTATTATTATTATTATTATTATTATTATTTTTATTATTTTTATTATTATTATTATTAATATTATTATTATTATTTTTATTAGTATTAATAATATTAATGTTACTATTTTTATTACTATTATTATTATTATTTTTATTATTATTATTAATATTATTATTATTATTATTGTTATTATTATTATTATTATTATTATCATTATTATTATTATTATTATTATTATTATTATTATTATTATTATTATTATTATTATTATTATTATTATTATTATTATTATTATTATTGTTGTATGTGAATCGCTCAACAATGAAAAGAGCAAGAGTTAATCTTGAATTTTGATAACTATTCTCTGAACGCGTTAAGGCAGAACTGCAATCGAGTGCTTTCGCACTTGTTGGTCAAGACACAATACCAGTTGTATTGTGTGGTTAACAGTTAACAGAAATGTCAATCACAATCATCAATCTATGTACAATGAGTTGTCACCAATTGGTTAGGTGTTAACATCTAGGTAAGTACGTATGACAGCAAATGAGTTTGTTCTCCGGGTGGAGATTATACCATAAGATAAATATGTATATAGTTTAAGAGTGTTTATATTAATACTTGATATACTTGGTTTCGATTTGTGGATTCCTCCACCACACTCCCCCTTCGTCGGATCTTTGGCTGACTAGTCAAAGAGTTTGTCAAGGGCGGCGATATCCTCTGTGTTGAGGGATGAAATGGAGCTTGATATTAGGCTTTCGCCATTGTCCTCCTCCATGTGGATTAAATCAATGGGTTCGTTGATGTTTTCTCTTTCTTCTGGTATGTCTTGTTGTACTTCGATGTTGTGTTTGATTGTTTTCTCGATTTGTTTTTGTTTCGGATGATCGTTTTGGGATCTTGTGTCGTCGTTAGTATCGGCTGAACATGTAGTATGTACCAGTTGGTTACTGTTTTTGTTCTCGCAAATGGTGGTTGTGGGTGCGTTGGTTTTTACCAATTGGTAATCATTCGTGCTGGTCCTTGCGATATTCTGAGTTGTTGTCATTGCTTTGGTTATTGGGTCTACAGGGGTGGACTGGTGTGAAGGAGTAATTGGTGTTATGTCTTGGGATAGTCCTGTGTGGTTAGTTGGGGTAATTGAGATTGGATTTTCGTCGTTGTTTTGTTGTTTCTTTGGTGAGTGGGTGATGCGGTGAATGATTTTATCTATCTTTTTGTTTACTTGTTCTTGGGACTTTTTCCTCGCTGGTGTAGACATGAAGGCTGTTGGGTCATCTGAGGTAAATATCTTTATCGGACTGCCTTGTGAGGAGTCCGAGATTAGGTTAATGACTTCTATAGATTTGTTTTGTTCTAACTTTGAAGTATCCAGTTGGATTCTTGGAGAGTTGGAAATTCTTCGCTGGTGCTCCTTAGCCTTGTTTAATTTCGATTGGGCTATAGCCGCTTCTTTTGATTTTCTGTCAAAATCGCTTTTGGGTTTTGTTGTTCTTTTTTGGGGCTGTTGTTTTCTTTTTCGTTGAGATGGGAATCTGTTGTTTGGTCCGGGGGTGTCGAAATGGTAGGATGGTCCAGGTTGCGAGTAGGATGGTCCAGGTTGCGAGTAGAAGTGGGCTTCGTTTGTGTTGGTTTGCTCTTCTGGTCTGTCCAGTTGGTTTTTCTGCTTGGACTGTTTGAGTTGTTTCTTTTCTGTTAACAAAAATTGTTTTATTTTTTCCTGATTTCTATTATATTCTCGTACTGTTTTGCATGCTACGAAGTGCATTAGTCTTGGTTTTGTTTCGTTTATGATTGCCAAGTCATTTTTTCTGATTACTGTATTCTTTCTGGTGTTCGTGTCTAGAGTTATTGTTGTTGGTGAATAGTTAGTGATAGTACCATCTGGTATTATGTTCCAAAGTGGTTTTAGTGTGCCGCGTGGTTCAGGTGCTTTGCGTGCTAATGTTTTTCGTGCTATTTGTTTTCGTGTGTTAGTTATTGATGTTGTTTTATCACCGAATGTTATCATTAGTTTGTCAGGTGTAATCTTAATTGGAGAAGTGTTCTTACGTTTGATGGCTTTCTTTTTAATGTTCTGAAGCGTAGATTGGTCCGAGGAGTCATCTCCCTCGATTGTTGGTTGGAATTGTATGTCCAGATGTGGTTCAGAATCTGACTCGAGATTCCATATTGTGTCGGCTTTCAGCATCGGTTGTTTTAGTCCTCTTCGTTTATCTAAATGGAATTTTGTTATTTCATTGTATGATAGATTTTTTGGTGATGTCCTGGATGTGATGTTTGATATTGGTGTGTTTGGTTTTCTGCCGAAATGAGCTGTGAATGGTGCGATTTTTGTAGTTGTGTTAGGTATGAGTTTTATTTCTTGTATTATTTCTGTGATTTTATCTGCAAGTGTAATTTTTGACCATTTGGGGTCGTTATTTAAGACTGAGAGTCGGCGTTTTATTGTTTGTATTAGACGTTCTATCATTCCGTTAGCTCTGTGGTCTCCAGCTGGAGCTAATATTAGTTTAATATTGTGATTGTTACAGAAAATTTCGAATTGTCTGGACTTGAATGCTTGAGCTTGGTCGCATCTTATATTTCTAGGTATTCCGTGAAATTTTGTGTATTTTTCTAAATATTTTATTGCTGTGTCAGTGTCGCAGTTGTGGTATACTTTTGCGTGTGGGTATCTGGAGAATCTATCTACCGATGCTAATATATACGAATCATTATTTTGTTCGTCTAGTATGGGGCCGGCAAAATCCATTTGGATTTCTTCGTTTGGTTCGTATAGCGGTGGTAGGTTTGCTAATTGTGATTTTGGTATTATTGGTTTTAGGTTCTTACCTATTTTGATGCACGGTTGGCAATTCTGTGTGAGGGTTACTATCTCTCTGTGGATTCTTGGGAACCATATCATGTTTGCTAAGTGCATCATTCCTGATTGTCCCGGGTGATTGCGGTGGATGGAGTTCATGATTAGTTTACGCAGTTGTGTAGGTATATACATTTTTCCGTCATATAGTATGCAGCCAGCTGGTGTTGTGCTTAGATCTCGTTTTAGGGAGTGCCAGTATCTGCTAAAGTGTTTGAGTAAGTCCCAGTTTTTATCTTCTATGATTTGTAGTAAATTTTTGCTATGTGGGTCGTTTCGTGTAGCTTCGGCGATGAAATTTTCTCCGAATACTCGGTGTAGTTGTTTGAGGTAGTTGGGAGTGTTTTGGTAGTCTAGTTCTGGGATTGGATTGAATTCCTCTTTTTCATCTAGTGGTTGGCGTCCTAGTCCGATGTTAGATGTTTCATCTGTCTGTGTTGCAATTGTATTTGTCTCCAGTTGGTTTGTCATCATTTTTGTTTTCGTTGTGTTTGGTGCTCGGTATCGTTTTTTGATTGGGACCTGGAACGTTTCTACTTGTGGGTTGTTTCTTGTCGTGACGTGTATTTTGTTTCTAAATAAATGATTAATGGAATTGTAAGATCTACGAGCTAAATGTTTTGGTAAAGGATTTGTAATAGAATTTGTAAACGAATTTGTACTGGATCTACTGGGTAAAAGTGTTGATAAAGGATTTGTAATAGGGTGAATATAAGATTTGTATAAATAATTTCCTATGATTCTATTTGTATTTGTAGAGATTTGTGTTAATTTTGAATTATTTGAATTGTTTAACGTGTTAGGAGGCAACTGATTTAAAGCGTGTAAATGGCAAAAAGCGTTCTGTTTTTGTTTGCTTGGATTGCACTGGTGTGTGACGTCATTTAGTTCATTCTGTTTTCTAGCGATCTGATTGGTTAATTTTCTTTGTGTTGTCTGTAGCGTATAATGTATTGCCTCTATGGTGTTTATTACATGATTATCGTCGAGGTTTTCACCAGTTGGTTGTGTTGTTGGATGGCGGCTTAAGTAGTCCGCGAATCCCATGTTTTTCCCCGCGATGTGTTCGACTTTAAAGTGGAATGGTAATAATCGGTCTACCCATCTAGTTAATCGGCTTTGGTATGTTTTGTTGCCTCTATTGTTTTTTAGCGCGGAGAGTAGGGCTTGGTGGTCCGTTTGGAGGGTGAAGTGTGCTCCATATAGATAGTACTTAAAGTGTTTGAGTGACCAAACTACGGCCAGTAGTTCTAGTTCGTTTATGCTATATCTTTGTTCATTTTTGTTGAGAAATCTGCTGGCGTATGCTATTGGTTGCCATATGTTGTTTTGTCTCTGTTCGAGGCACGCGCCTAAGCCTTCTTTGCTGGCGTCGCATTTTATTCGTGATTGGCAGTTGATGTCGAAGTGTTTTTGTTCGACGATTGTTTTAATTGCTTGTTTTATTTTGTTAAATGCATTGGTGTGTTTTTCTTCCCATTCTAATTTTTTGGGTGTTTTATTTGTTGGTTTTGTTAGTAGTGGTCTTAGCGGTGCGCTTAATGTTGCTAGATTTGGTATGAATTTTACCAAGTGGTGTATGCTGCCCATAAATGATCTTAGTTGTTTCAGTGTTTTTGGGTTCTCCAGTTGGATGATTGCGTCTGTTTTTCTTTTCGTTGGGGTAATGCCTTCCGAATTTATTTTGTATCCTAGCCAGGTAATCTCTGTTAGGCCGAATTCGCATTTATGAAGGCTTATTGCGAGATTTTCTTGGTCTAGTCTTTTTAGTGTTTTATCTATTTCGTTTTCGTGTTTTTCTATTGTTCCTTTTGTTATTATTATTATGTCGTCAAGGAATGAATTAGTTGAGTCTAATCCGTTTAGTGTCGTATCCATCATTTTCTGGAATGTTGCTGGTAGGTCTGTTAGGCCGTAGAAGCCATTTAGGAATCTGTATGTTCCCGTAGCGTTGCCGCCTAGTATATTGAAATTGCAGTGTTTTTGTGTTTTGGGGTGTAGGGGGAGTTGGCTATAAGCATATTTGAGATCTATTTTGCTAAAGTGTAGCGTCCCCTCTGTCGTTTTTAGTTCAGAAATTTTCATAGCTATTGTATCCATTAGGTGGTCTATGCTTTGCATTTGATATTTGTTTTTGTGTATTGCGTCGTTGAGTATTTTTGAGTCTAGTGCGATTTTGATGGATTGATCTGCTTTGACGGTTATTACTACTGGGCTTATGAAATATTCGTCTGAGCATGATGTTAGTTTTTTGATCTGTTTGTCTTCAATTAATTTTTTGAGTTCGTTTTCTACTTTTTCTACTAGGTGTAGTGGGATTCGTCTACCCTTGTGTTGTGTTGGGTTAATTTCGCTTTTGAATGTTGATTTTGCTACATGATTTTGTGATCTACCTAGTCTTGTGCAGAGGTGTGTGTACTTTTGGAATATCCATTTGGATATTCTTAAATGGGTGTTTGTTATGTTGAGTAATTTTCTCTCACCTTCTTTTTGTTGTGTTCCCATTGTGAGTCGGAGGCCTAGTTTGTTCATGATGTCTCTCCCCATGAGATTTATTGTATTGGTGTCTACCAATAGGATTGTGCAGTTTCTTGCAGTTGATGTTCCTGACGTTATGTCCACGTGGATTGTGCCGAGTATGTTTATTTTGTTGTTGTTGAAACATCTGAATTCGCCCAGTGATTTGTCCGGATGTTGGATCTTTGTCTTGTTGTCTACTAGTAGCTTTTTTGCTGTTTGGATGTTCATGAAACTCCTGGGGCTTCCTGTGTCGGCTAACCAGTAGGTTTCTTTTTTGTTTGTGTATGTTGTTAGCCAGAATTCCCCTCTTCTAGTCTTGTTGATGTCGCTGACTTTTTCGTTTGTAAATTGAACTGAATGGATGAAGTTTGTTGTGTTTTGCCAGTCTTCCATCATTTCCCGAATGTAACAAGTTGCTTCCGGGTCGATTGTTTCCTCGGTTGAATTGTCTATGTCCTCCTGTTCTTCTTCGTTTATATTTCTCATTTTTTGTGATGTTTTTCTTTGAACCAATTGGTTATTCTTTTGTTGTTGTTGGTAGCCCGAGTATGTTTGTTGTCCTGTATAGTTTTGTTGTCTGCGTTGTTGTGGGTTGTATTGTGGACGTGGTGGCATCTCTGATTTGCATTGTTTTGCGAAATGACCTATTTTCCTACATACTCTGCAGATTTTGTTTTTTGCAGGGCACACGTTTAAATGGCCAGGGAGAAATTTGTTGCCACAGCGTCGGCAGTCTTGGACTTGTCCTGATTGTGGGGTTGGGAGAATTGGGACTCTGTTTTGTCGTTTTATGTACTGAATTTTTTCGAACCATGGGTTTGCTTGTAGTGTACTTGTATAGGTGTTTCTCATTTTCTGTTGACTTTCTTGTCCTCTTTCTCGTGCCAGTGCATATTGTAGTGTCTCTGCTGGTGTTCGTTCCTCTGATAGTAAATCCATTTTGATTTGCTGGTTGTTCATGCCTTGAATGAAGATGCTCTTGACAAGGCTTTCCTCCATGTGTTCCCAGTTGCAGACTGATGCGTGTTTTTTGATTCGTGAGTGGAATACTTCTAGTGATTCGCCTTCTTTTTGTCGGCATCGGAAGAATTGGTATCTGTCAAATGTTTCGTTCCTTGTTTGCATGAATGATTCTCTAAGTTGTTCTACTAGTGCATCCGTGGTGCATTTTTGAATGTCTGTGTGAGGGAATCTTTGGTGGAAAATGTTTGTTGCTTGTGTTCCTAGTGATAGGTATATGTGGCTTTTTGTTTTGTTATCTGCTTCTTCCCATGGTGTGTTGTCTACTTGTGGTCCCCTATCTTCTATGTCTTTGCATGAGTTTTGCCAATTGGTGCGTCTTTTGACGTTTCTTTGTTCTCTTTGCCTTCTTTCGGCAGTTGTTTCATCGGGTAGTGCTGGTTCGTAGTGTGGCTCTGTTGGATAATCAAGGTCTTCATTTTCTGGTCTTGGTTGTAGTAGCTTGTCGAGTTGTATATTTTCTTTTACCATGATTGCTAGCTTTACTGTAGCTAGCCATTTTTCCCATTCTATATCGGGTTGGTGACCTTTGTCCCAAAAGAAATTTACTCCTAATGGAGAGCGAGCCATAGTTGACTGCGCCATGTTGTATGTGAATCGCTCAACAATGAAAAGAGCAAGAGTTAATCTTGAATTTTGATAACTATTCTCTGAACGCGTTAAGGCAGAACTGCAATCGAGTGCTTTCGCACTTGTTGGTCAAGACACAATACCAGTTGTATTGTGTGGTTAACAGTTAACAGAAATGTCAATCACAATCATCAATCTATGTACAATGAGTTGTCACCAATTGGTTAGGTGTTAACATCTAGATAAGTACGTATGACAGCAAATGAGTTTGTTCTCCGGGTGGAGATTATACCATAAGATAAATATGTATATAGTTTAAGAGTGTTTATATTAATACTTGATATACTTGGTTTCGATTTGTGGATTCCTCCACCACAATTATTATTATTATTATTATTATTATTGCTAATAATATTAATATTATTATTATTATTTTTCTTAATTTTTTTAATATTATCATTATTATTTTTATTATTATTATTTTTATTATTATTATTATTATTATTACTATTATTATTATTATTATTATCTTTGTTAATATTATTATTATTATTATTATAATTATTATTATTATTATTATTATTATTATTATTATTATTATTATTATTACTATTTTTATTACTATTTTTATCATTTTTTGTTTAATTTTTATTTTTTTTATTATTTTTATTATTATTATTATCCGAATAAAAATTATGATTTTTTCTAATAATAATAATAATAATAAAAAAGATTATTATTATGATGAAAAAAAAATTATGATTAGTATTATTAATATTAATTTTATAATTATTATCAGCTTCATTATTATTATTATTAATATTATTATTGTTATTATTTTTATTATTATTATTATTATTATTATTATTATTATTATCAGTATTATTATTATTATTATTATTATTATTATTATTAATATTATTATTATTATTTTTTTATTATTATAATTATTATAATTATTATTATTATTATTATTATTATTATTATTATTATTATTATTATTATTATTATTATTATTATTATTATTATTATTATTATTATTATTAGTATTAATATTATTATTATTATTATTATTATTATTATTATTATTATTATTATTATTAATAATATTATGTGCAAATTTGGCAATCAAAAGAACCGTTGAATAAAATTTTAATCCTTACCAATTTTTAACTTAACTTTGGCAGAAAGCACTCAATTTCGTGTCTTCTTGATTAAAACTTCTTACGCGACAAACAATACCTGTCCCTTAAGGTCTATAGAATTATTGTAACAATGAACCAAAAAATCGTGTACACCATTACTAAGTATACTGCTGATGCCCAAGACTGATGCCTTCCATATGGAATTATCATATTAATAAATATAGTTTAATCGAATTTATAATAAACAATTTTTTTCAAACTTGGTTTCATATCTCTCCACCACGTTTTCCTTCTTTAACAGATATTCAACATTAGTCGAATATTAATTTGTCTAATTCCTCAATATCCTCCATATTGAGTGATCATATAGGGCTTTTTTCAATATTTTGGGTGCTTTGTTTTTGGACGCTTGGTTGCATTATTGTGTGAGTTGTTCTTCATTGCTTTCTGACGCTTCTTCGCGTTCTGACCTGTTTTCTAAGTACGAAGTGGAGTCATGCTCCACCTTCTTTTGCTGTTTGCATCAAGTTGGATAGGCGTTGATGAGTGCTGCTGAAGATGCGGAGCCGTAGTGTTTTGTTGTGTTATGTTGCTATCTTTAACTTGTGCTGGTTGCAGTTCGGCCTTTTGATAGTGATTAAGTTGGCAGAGTCCGTCTCACTGTAGGATTGGTTGTTCTGTGGTGTCGTTTCTGTGAGATCTTTGTTGCAAGCTTTTAATTTGTTGACCACGTTATGAATTTGTTTTCTTTGTCGTGGCGTTTGGTTCATAAAATCTTTAGGTGATGATGATGTAATGATCTGTGATGGCTTCGCTGTAGAAGAGTCAGATTCCAAGTTGATTATCACTATTGGATTTCTGTTTCGAATGTTGGATAGATCCATATGGATCAATGACGATCTCGTCTGTTTGATTTGTTGTTGTCGTTTCTTTGCTGACATAAGTTTTGTGTGCGCTAATGCAGCAATTTGGACTGAAGTTCGAACTGTGAGGGCTTGTTTTTGTTTTCAATTGTGTTTCTCTTCGATGGTGACGCTTTTTTACGCTTGCGTTCACCACGTTTCTTTTGAGTGTGTGTGCCTCTTGGGGGTCAAACTTATCGGCTCGACGTTCTTGGTTGTTCTAACGGTGAAACTGATGGTCCTGCTTGTTTGGATGATGGGGGAGGATTTGAATGCATGGCTTGTTCTTCCGCTTGTTGTTGGTCTCTCTGGGTTTGCCGAGCTCTAAACAAGTTTTTCGAAATTTTTGTCTGTTTCTATTGTATTCTTTGACAGTCTTTCAAGCGACGAACTGCATTAGTAGTGGTTTTTGATCATGTGTTGTTTAGGTTTTGGTTTTTGATATGTTTTGTTGCTATGGCTAGGTTGCTTTTTCTGCTACGGGTGTTTTCTTTATTGTTTTGTGATAATTGAGATGATGTGAGGTATTCAATTGGTTATTGTTCCATCTGGAATTTTATTCCATAATGGTTTTAGTGTGCCACGTTGCTCTGGTGCTCCTCTCAATGTTGTTTTTTGGGCTACTTGTTTTCAGTCCTTAATTAGTAAGGATGTCTTTTCTCCAAAGTTTATGCTTAATTTGTCTGGTGTTATTTTTATTGGAGTGATATGCTTACTTTTTCCATGGGCTTGTTGTGCTAGTAGAACTTTCTCCAATTCTTCGTCAGAATTGGATGGGATGTTGTACTGTATGTCCAGATTTGGTTCTGAGTCCGAGAAATTCCACGTCGTTTGCTGGTCGGTCATCATTGCTTATATTCTCTTTATTATTGATTGAATTAGTCTTTCAACCCTTCTTGCACCCCTGTGGTCTCCGGTAGGAGCCAGGATTGGTTTTATGTTACTGTTCTCACAAAAAATTAATTTTTGTGAATGCTTGTGCCTGATCGCACCTTACGATCTGGGAATTACGTGGAATTTTTTTGTATACTCTAAAATATGTTAACGCTGTTTCGGTGTCACAATTGTTATGTGTTTCTGCGTATGGGCATCTAGAATATCTGTCTATTGTCACTAAAATGTACGTGTCTCTGTTGTTATTTGCCAAATTCGCTAATAAAATTCAAAATAAGTTATTTTTAACGGCAGATTGTTGTTGTTACCGTTAGAGATAGAAGATCGTTGCTGAATTGTTTAATTGAAGTTTTTTTAGCTAAAATTTTTGATAAAATTTTCAATATTCAAACTTTTTTCAACAAAACTGGCAGAAAATGCTTTTTTGCCAAAATTAATGACCTAGAAATCTCAACACAGACACCCTAATTTAAAAAAAAAGCACTAAATTTAATTAGACGCCGTATGAAAGTCTTCTGGAAGTAAAACTTTGCATTTTTTGCAGATTTAACTCTATAATTATTCAAAATTCCACTCAACATTTGGTCTGATTGGCAAATACTTGGAAGACTTGGTCTGTTTTCAAGGCGCGCGACAAAATCATGGAGAGGTTCGATAATATCGTAGACTCTCAGAATCAGACGCTTTTTGGTTTTTATTTTGATGCTGCTTTTTTCAAAAAATTTTGCTTTTTTTCTTTTAATGTTAATTACTGACAATATTTTTTATTCACGGCTCCGTTAATGACAGCTCCAATTTACGTACATTTGAAGCCAAATGTAGATACAGATTGTTTTCAGAGAACCATAGGGTTTTTAAGGCTTTGAGGAAGATTTTTAGTAAAAATTTAACTGAATTCTTGTCTTTTGCCTTCAATTGCTATTCTTTTGGCAGTATGATTTTTAAGTTGTACCACTCAAAGTTTTAAATTTCTTCCTCAAAAGGTACAAGTAAATTTTTTTGTTTTCATTTTGTGGGTATTTATTGGCTCTTTAGTTATTGAATGTATTTGTTTTAAGGAAATTTATGTGATTTTTTGAACTTGTCGATTTTTATAATATTTTGTGGTCAACATTTTGGTTATTCTCAAAAAGTACAGGTCAACTTTTCCTCCCAATAGAAAAAATCTAATTTTGTGGCCGATTGTCTGAGCAGAAAGTTTTCTTGCTTTTTATACTATGAGTAATGACAAAATTTTGCTACTAACACATTTTTCTGATTTTTGTGCATAATTTCCCATTTTTGCTGTTGTTTTCGTTGCTTTTGTAAATTGTCACATTATTTAACAATTTAACTATAAAAAAACTTTACAACATTTTAAATTGAACATAATTTTGTTTTTATAACATATGGTTTGAAGGGCTGCGACACCGTTCTCTTGCAGAAATTGGTAGAGTTTTTTTATTTTTGCCCTTTATTTGTTGTTAATTTTTGTTGTCATATGCCAAATATTGTGTAATTATAGGTCTCAGTGGCCAAAAATGGAGAAACAATTGAACTTAAATAACTGATATTGGTAAATAACTAATGGCTGTTTTGACTTTCGAATTAAATTTCTAAAAAGAAAGAGGCATAGTATTATTCAACTTATCCCTTTTTGTTCTGGTTTGCGTTTTTTGGTATTTTACTATGTTGTATCATTTTCGTAAATTAGCCTCATTATTTAGAAATCTTTTCAATGTTTGATTGAATCAAACAATAATTTTTTTCTGTTGTTGAAACTTTTTCAATGATATCTTCAGTGCTTAGAGAATTTGTTTAAGAAGAATTTTGTGGAGTTTAAATACTTTTCAGTTTTAGTGGTTTTTTGTTGTCATTTTGTGATAGTTGTTTTCCGAAAGGATGTTATGGTGATAAATGGAGACGCAACTGAAGATGTTGTTTTTTCGCGGTTAATATCTTTTAAATTTAATGACTTCAAAGCTGTGGTTTCATAAATTTGTTTTTGAAACTTATTAGTTCAGCTTGTATTTAATGTTATTTTATAGTCTTATGATAAAGTCTTATTAATAACAGTTGCACTTAATTGCAAGAAAAACTGTCTACTCATTCAGTTGAATGCTTTTGTTAGCTATGAATTTTGAAAATATTTGTTTTTAAAAAAAAGATATAGATTTTTGAGATTTGCCAATTTTATTTCTGTTAATTTGTAGCTCAGCATCTCTATGTACAATTCATATCAATGGTCTTTTGAAATACCATTTGCTCTTCATAACGGTTTTATTTTCCTCAAATGGTCTTTCTTCTTGGATGAACCAGTTTTCATAAAACCAATTTTCGTTATTTTTGTAAATTTGCCCCTTTTTGTAGGTTTTTGTTTCCTTTTCCCAGTATCACAATAGGGCGTCATTTGACTTTAAAAAGTTGTCACCTGCAAAAAATGCAGACGAAGAATTTTATTGTTTTTTGTGGTCACCTTAATATTTAATTGACTGGGGACATCGTTTTCGTGCATAAGTTTTCGTGCAAATTTTGCTTTTATTTGTTGTTCTTTTTGTCGTCGTAAGACAAATCCTGGATAATGAAATGCCTCAGTCGCTGTCTATTGAAGTTTAAAAGACTCTCTCAATGATTTTATTTGATGCGTAATGTTTCTAGTCAGTTCGAAATTAATACTTTTTTTTTAAAAAAAAAAGCAATATTTTAATAAATTTTTGCCAGTTTTGCTCATTTTTAGTCGACTTGTTGCCAAGTTGCATTAAAGAAAAGTCCCATATTTTGTTTCAAAAAGTACCGGTTAATCTTTTTAGCATTATTTTTATCTGATGCCCTTTCGATTTGGTTATTAGTGGTTTTCAAAAAATGGAAAATGCGTTTTGGTCGTAATTAATACTTGTAACTATTTGATTTTTATTGCCGACTTTTCTGGTATTCATATTATGGTAGCCACAGGTCTCGTAGACCCTCTAGAGTAGATTGTTTCATTCTTTTAGTAGTTTGTTGAACGATATATTGATATGTTAATGTTTTTGATCTCTTCCACATTTGGTAGACAATTAAGTGAAAAATGTAGATGAGCTGGGTCGGAACTTAATGTGCGAACGCACATTACCGAGACTCCTTGTTTAATTTTATTATTTTCTTTCATAGAGCGCTTTTTGATAAATTTTTAAACAAATTAGCATAATGGACTACTTTTTTTCATTAAAAAACTGATGTTCAAGAGCGGACACTGTCTGAGAACAATCGAACAGGCACAGAGAACCCAAAAACTATCAGCTCCTCCTAACTTTCGTTGCTTTCCTTTTACGAATGATATGGACTTTTCCTTTGATGTCAGATTTTGGAGGATGGTGAGCAAGTCCCTTCAGGACATCAAGAGAGCTAACAGCTTTCCCATTGTGCTAATTTCATTTTAAATGTCCTTTTTTATTGAAACATGTGCAACTGGAGAAAGTAATAATAATCACATACTTTGAATGAACAAATGAATCAGCGTGTGTAGTCTTCTCTTAAAAGCATTGTTCCTTTGTAAATGACCTTAATTAGTGGCTCACAATTGGAATAACGGAATACAAATGCTATGAACAATAGCGGGCCAAGGTAGAAAGGCAAACACAATTTCAGTTTTAGTTCAAATACAAATTTGGTATAATCTTTTGAAGAGGTGCATAAACAAGATGGCTTCAATTTCTGTATATTAAAAAAAATCATTATGTTAAATTAAATGACTCGTACAGTTATTCTTGTTTGTCCCATTTCGTTCAAGGTTTTACCAAATATTTTTTACGATTTGTTTGACATAGGAGGATAGATATCCATAACTGTGTTATCTCGAGAAACAATTTCCACTTCAGAGTTTGCTTAAAAACACACTTGACTTAGAGAGGCACGCAAGTTTTAATTTCCTGGCTGTGAAAACAGCAAGAACTTGACAACGCTGTTCTGTGGTTCTGTACTAAAGTGCAGCAGGTCGAAAAATAGCTGTAAAAAATTGAGATTGTTTTTTTTTCTCTCGTTTTACAGTCACGCACGGAAGCACCGCAACATTTTATACAACTTTTTTAGATGATAGATATATTTCTTTACGTTGATATATTTACAAATTGTCATTGTTTTATGAAAAATTCTCGAGGGCCCGTAATATTATAAGGGTTGTGCCCTGAATTATGTTTTTTCTGGCTTTTTTGAAGCACAGCTACTATAGGTTTGAACTATGCCAGTTCCAGTTGGTTCATGGACACATATTGACAAAAACAATTAATCTTCATTAATGACATAAAAGCATAGATCTAGAAAACAATTTTTTCTCATAGCGAAAGGAACTCATTTTCTTGGGCTTGTTTGGAATTTTGATATAAATTGAAATTCTTCTATAGTTCCTATTTGAATTCGGGAATTTTGCCAGCTATATCATCAACAAATCTTTCGAAAACTTTGTTTTATCTTGTCATTAATTTGCGCACCTTGCTTTTCGATGCCTTAAAGTTGAAGTAAAAAAAATATCTTGCAAGCTCCTGGATTATGCATCTGCATTTTGTTCACATTTTGAGTAGAGCTAATGTTTGGATGCCTCACAATCTGACTCCTTACTCCTACTTACCTCTCTTTTCTCAAATTTTCTCCTTCTTACCACTCTTTTCTCACCTGAAATTGGTGTTTTCCAACTATATGATGTCCATAAAAGAGTTCACTTAATTATCGTATGAAGTACAGTCAGCAATGTTTCTACTACCATCAGTTGCAATAATTTTTATATTGCAATTCAAAATAACATCTCTCAAAGCCCGTTTGTTAAGGATTGATAAAAATCACCATAGGCAAAAAATGAATATTTAGCGCCAGAAAAACCTCTGTTATTTATTTTCAATGGTACAATTTATAAACTAAAAAATTGAAAAAAAAATATTTTAAATTAAATTCCACTCTTTCTCACAACCACTCTTTCTTTCACGCGATTCAGTTGACCTCTATTGATGCTCTTTTTTGCTTGAAACTTAACATTCTCTCAAGCCTTTGAAAACTGAAAATGGACATTAAAAGTGATATTCAAAAGCTTCAAGATCGTGAAAAAAAAAGATAATTTCCAGCATGTATACAATGATTGAAGAAAAAGATAAAGTGATTCATTCCTTACAAAATCGCGTTACTGATCTTGAGTTACGAAGGTCACAGCAGGAGCGTTACTCGTCCAAAGACTGTCTTATTTTCAACAATGCTCCAATAACTCAAGATGGCAACTTGTGGAACCAAATGGCATCATTCATAAACAATTTCATGGGCTACAAAATACAACCTGGGGCGTTCAAGGCTTGTCATGTGTTAGGGAAAGGACATGGAAACAAACCTCCTGCGGTAATCATTAATTTCCTATACTTTCATGATAAAAATGAGGTGTATCTAAGACGACCAATGCTAGCATCTAAGAAAAATCCTTTAAACAATGTACCTATTTTTGTTTCCGAACGCCTGCCGAAACACGACCTCGAAGTGAAACGATATGCAACAGAGAAATGCTTGATAACTACTACGAGAAATTGCCAGGTCCGAGTTTTCTACAAGGATGAAAATGGTGCTCGGATCAGTTTTCCAGTAAACAACAAAAGCAGCGTTGATTACTGGGCAGAATCAGCTATGAAAAAAGTGCAACAATATACTACCAGTAGAGCACCTGACATAATAATATATCCTTTGATATTTGTTCTCCAGAATGTAAGCGCAGTAAAAATAGTGATGAAGCTGGAACCGAATATTTCTTTGAAGCCCTGTTAGTCCAAAACACAGCTCAAATATACAACTATTTAGTCTTGAGGGGTGTTTTTTAATGGCAAAAACAAGGCTTCATAGTGCTGCCAATAGGGATGGGAGTTTTTTATCGGTATTTTTATTAAACATTAGGTCATTAAAGAATAAAATAAGTGAATTAAATGCTACTATTGAAACATTAAATTGCTCACCAGATATAATAGCGCTGACTGAAACTTGGATAACTGAAAACGATCCAATACCTTTTCTCTCGGGTTATCAAAAACCATTCGTTTTGAATCGTGGCAGTAGAGGTGGCGGGGTATGTATGTTTATAAAAAATGGGCTGAATGCTTTTATGAAATTTAGTAACCAAGAATATGAGTCGATCACTGTGTGCGTAAATGGCACAATTGAAAATTTTTTATTCACCCTATTCTATTGCAGTCCTAGCAGAAACAAATTTAATTACATATCGCATATTGAAGAACAAATAAAACATAACTTCAGAAATCATGTTATTCTTGGTGACATAAATATAGATCTATTATCAGAGAGTGTGATCTAAAACAAAATCTAATTGATACCATGAAATCATACAGTTTTTCAATAAATTCAAAAATTGAGCCGACTGGAGAAACAGCAACAACTTCAAGTTGCCTTGATATTATTGCGTCAAACTTAGAAGCCACCGAATCTAACATTTTCAAATCGTCCATTAGCGACCATTAAGCACTGCAAATTGGAGTTCCAAATGCAAGCAAGAAACCCGAGCATTACTGTGTATACCGAAACTTAAAAGTCTTTGATAATCAGGAAACGAGACTAAAGTTTTTATTCTTTTTAAACCATTGGCTGCAAAAAATTGATTTGAATTTAACATGTAATTCAAAAATACAACAATTCATTGATTATTTTGTCAAAACAGTGGGCAAATATGCTCCCTTAACGAAAAAACTTCCGCAAACACATCAAGAAAATGCATGGATTAACAACAATATAAAACGACTAATTCCAAAAAGAGATAGATTGTTTCAAAAATGCTTAAAAACTGGCTCTGAAGTTGATCATGATCTCTACAAAAAATCTCGTAATATGATAACTGACAGTATTAGAAAAGCAAAGTACGCATATTACCAAAATACGATAACCAAAACAGGCGCTGAAGGAATCTTCAAACTTTTTCGACAAATACAACATAAAAGAACGTCAAGTTTAAAAACAACTATTGATTCAGATACTTTCAATGAATACTTTGCTTCCATTGCTACTGTATTGTCCGACAAACTTCCTGATTCAAGAAAAAAGTTCCTGCCACCTCGCGAAATTCAAAGTTTTTACCTAACTCCTGTGCCTTGTTCTTACATAAATGAATTGATAACCCATATGACACCAAAAAACTCTTGTGGCCTAGATACAATTCCGATCAAATTAATAAAATTGGCTAGCCCGATTATAACTCCGTTCTTAACAAAACTTATAAATGATTGCATAACAAATGGTGTTTTCCCTAAATGTCTTAAACGATCTAGAGTCATACCGCTTTATAAATCAGGGGATGTTCATGACCCTTCAAATTATCGGCCGATCAGTCTGCTGTCTTGCATCTCAAAAATTTTTGAGAAGGTACTAAAAGAGCAACTGTATCAACATTTTTTTAAATTTAACATCCCTAATGATTTACAATTTGGATTTAGAGAAAAAATGAGCACTGTTGATGCTATTGTTTCATTGTGTGAGAGTATTGGTAAAATTGAAAATTGCTCAAAAACTGGAATTTTTCTGGATTTCAAAAAAGCATTTGATACCATAAATCATAAAACTTTGCTTGAAAAACTTGAAAGGTATGGTATTCGTGGGAAAACCCTAGCTTTGTTTGAAAATTACCTTAATGATAGATTTCAATGCGTAGAAATAGATGGAAAATTTTCAAATTTTTCGGAGATGTCTACAGGTGTTCCACAAGGATCAGTATTAGGGCCACTGTTGTTCTTAGTTTACATAAATGATCTTCCTAAATTAGTCACTAATTTGAATAAATTAACTTGTTTTCCGTTTGCCGATGATACATCAATAGTTGCAAAAAAATACGATATGAATGATATCAGGTGTAGTAGAGACGAATTAGAGGAAATTGGTGACTGGCTTCTATACAACAAACTTAGTGTATATTTTGCTAAAACAGAATTCATGGCGGTGAGTCACAGTCGTAAAATAACATGTAAAATGAAACCGGAGATTTTAGGCGTCATGCTCAAAGAAGTAAATCGTTTGAAATATTTGGGTATTTTCATCGATAATCAGCTGAAGTTCAAGGAACATATAAAATATGTCTGTAATAGACTTTCGAAGCTCTGCGGCATTCTTTATTGCGTAAAACATTATATTACCTCAGAACAAAAAATTTTATTTTATACAGTTTTTGCTAAACCAATTATACAATATGGAATATTAGCATATGGGAATGTACCAAAGTTTACACTTGATCCTATTCTGAAAATCCAAAATCGGTTTGTGAGAATAATTTACAACAAAAGAAAGTTTGAGTCGATCAGCTATTTGTATGACGAAAGACTTTTAACAGTACACGAGCTCTTCGTTTTTGACCTCTTTAAACATTACATAAAAAAAGCACCGGAAATTATTAAGAATGAAACTGCGCATTATTATACAGTTTATGCCAAATCTAACTTGATTGATATACGTACGACGATCTGACTCGAAATTTAAACCTGACGCTCGGCTGCGAAAATTACATAACCTATTACAACTTTGGAACGTTGAATTAGATACTGACAAGTACAATACAGCTCAAACTAGGTATAAGAAAAATTTTAACCATAATTTTTGTAACACTTTCATATCTCGAAACATTCAATTAATAGATGAAAGTTTTGCCGTGAAACAATTCCTGTCCCATTAGTAGGCATTTATTTATGTCCCATTTGTAGGCATTTATTTATGTTCTGTTCGCTGTAAATTTAGGTTTTCCAGGCCTCCCTTGAAAAGCATTGCGCTTTTGGATGGTCTGTTTTGTTTTGAATGTATGTTCACCAAATAAATATAATTATTAAAATCCACGATGTTAAATCTATTTTCATTATAAATTTTGTTTAATGAATCAATGATATTTTTTGAAAAAATTTATTGTCAATTAATCTTCAAAAAATTCCATATTTCCAATGCCGGAAAACTTATTCTTCTATTGAGACATGCTTTGTATTTATTGTCTGTCTGAGACTACCTCATTGTTTGTGGTCTATTAAAGGTGGCAGAAAAAGCCCGAAAATGAAAGATACTCTACCTAAATATTTCAACGACATATTTTATAAAGCAGCAACATCGGAGACTAGATTTTGTCAAATTATATTTCGTCGCAAAAATACTGTAGCTCATCTTGGAGATAACTATTAATTGAAGAAATTAGTTATCGCAAACATGTGTGCGTGCATGAGTGATGACACCTGACTTTTTCCAATTTCATCAACAACCAACGGTCATGTTAAAAGTCAGACTATACAACCCGACTGAATCATAGACTTACAAAAGCATTATTGAGATCACAATCTTCAGATTCTTGAGGAACAGAGGGGTTTGAGATTAATCTTGTAAAACTTAGGGAATTAACAAATTTGCTCGGCCAAGAAATCATATCGAACAATTAAAGCAACAAATTTGGTATTCTGTTTTATGAAAAAATTTTTTAAAAAATTAAGCATTTTGCACCTTCGTTTTAAAAGCTCCAGTTTGCACCTTCGTTTCAAAATATACAAGGTTTTTATTTCGTTACAAATCTGTGCAACAGTTCTGAAAAACACAAAAAAATTAGCCTAATCTCATTTAGGCTGTCTACGCGGGACAGCAAAACTATGTGATCATCAATATTTCTGTTTGTTAATTAGGGAGAAACGGATTGAGTGTTCCGGTTACAAAGAACTTTCGTCCTCCCAAGTAAATCAAGTGAAGAAATAATTTAAGAGTGAAAAACAAAATAAGAATCAACAAAAGAAGTAATTTGCATTGTTTATAAAAAAAGAGTTAAAAAACTAATTAAAAGATTTTATGTTGGGCTGCAATTTTTTGACACACTTATCCCAAGATATAATATTTATCCACACTTACGCAAAACTCTTAACGTTTCAAATTTTTTTTGACTGCTGACATAATTTGATTGCTGAATTTAGCGGTTAAATTACAGAAATTCACCGCTGAGTTTAGCAGTGGAATTACATAAATTCACCGCTTAAAAAAATGTGTTCAAAATGAGTCAGATAAGCGGCGAATGCTGTGAATTTACATGAATTCACCGCTTAACTAAGTGGTGAGAATATGTATATTCGCCGCTTGGAAAAAGATGCCAAAAAATTGTAAGATTTGGGGTTAATTTTATGGGGGTGAAATGATGTAAGATACGGGGTAATGACCCGGGTACCTGTCTATTTCTATAAAAAACTAGTTTCTTTTTAGTATGAGATGGATAATTAGTTTCATGTCAAGTTTTTTAAAAAGATAACCACAAACTGCCTTTTAACATGCCTTTAAACTGCCTTTTAACATAACAAGATAACATGCCTTTTAGCGAGTAAACAGGTCCCCTTGCTCTGTTTTTTTATACTCTGTTTCATTTGAGCATTTAACCATTAATTTGAATCTTTGACAAAGGATCTCTTTCAATTGTATTATAATTGTTAAACTTTTATAGCAAACTTCTTCAACTCAATTTACTTGTTTTTAGTTTAAAATTTTACTGTTTTGCATTCAGTGATAGGGCGGCTAATGACAAGCCCGTAACTTGAGAGCACAAGTTATTCACCTTGTGTAGTTTCCTCCCCAAACGCATTGTTCATTTGTTTATTTAGTGGCTCATATTTGGAGTACAGGCTAAACATTTTGTGCCTTTTTTACAGCTTTACAGTACAAAGGGGAGGAAGTACTTTTTTTCTGCGCGCAAATTAGACTTCCCTAGTTCTCTCAGACTTTCCTACTCAGAAATTATACTTCAACTATAACGGTGTATAATATATATATATATCGTCGGAGTCAACGTATAGAGTATACATTTGTTGTACTATCTACTTCTACTAGACTGAATGAAGTCAGTCCTGCAAGCATTAAATAAAAGAGAATAGGGTCTTCTCAGTCCCTGATTAGTTGGAGGTGTGCATCCTGTATTTCTACTGTTACACCCATCCGGGGTTCAGAGTTTTAAAACCGAATTTGTGAAATGTAGCAGAAATACGCTGGATGTGTCATGCTCGTGGTGTAGCGAAGCGATGAGTCGTGCTGTCGTCGAACTGGGGTTGTGACTTGTGTCGTCTTCTGAGGTCCTTGTCTAGCAAATTTTCTGACTAGTCTTTGTCTAGGTCAACTTGTCGGTTGTGGAACAAGTAAGAGTGCCAACTACAGAGTGTGCTGATCAGTAGCGTCTATTTTGTTATTGTAATCTGCTGTCTCGCACTGTCTCTACTCCTTGGGCAAATAAATTTGAAATTGTCTCCATTTTGTTACAATTTTGTTCCAAGTAGATGTACCAGCATACCATCTTCTTAGAATCCATCATTAGCTACTCTGAGCTAATAAGACCTTTCAATTTGTAGATTTGTTTCCTTCTAAGTAATTTCCAACCAGTGAAAAGAAGAGAAAAAATATCATTTTCAATTTTTACAAATGAATACGAATACAGACAAAAACAGAAGCACAGAATGAAATAAACAATGAAGAAAAAGAAATATAAAAAAGTAATTTTTCTGGGTTTCCTTGAGACTTGTGCTTCAGCTTGGTACCGTGACCAGGAGGATGGAGCTGCGCCCATCAGCGGTGTTCCAATTCAATATCTGAGCCCGACTGTCGGGATCCCTGAACAACTTATGGAAATCATTTTAAAGAGTTAAACAAGCAGCAAGAACCCGAGGATAAATGTCAGCGTTTGAATGCTGGCACTTTGTCAGAAGATGATTAAATATGTCTTTTTCTCCCAGAGACGGCTCTTTTTCTGCCAATCTGTCAGTTATCCATTCCGAACTGGTGGAAACTGTTTGAAAGTACTTACACTTCGTTGCTCCTCCTACAATCCGAAGGTGTTCGATAGGTACCAAGAATGGTCGATGTGTTATAGCGTATAGGGGAACAAAGAGGTAGTGGTTTTTGATCGGATCAAAATTCTTGTATTTTTCTTTGCAATACCTAGTGTTAATGATGCCAGAATATTTATGTTAGTTTTTATATATGATCTTCGTTTTAACATATTGAACGCGAGTTGATGTGCCACAGAGGGTCTCTGTTGAGGAAGTGCTGCAAAAGGAGGTAATGTGCATTGTATGCAAAATCTTTGTGCAATTGAACGTGTTTGGCTGGTTTCCTACATACATCTTTGTAGAATATAGGCGAATTGTAAGTAGAATCGTTCGTCTTCCTGATAAAGACGATGGCGATTCTTTTCGTCTGTGAACATCGTATTCAAGTAGTCTTTCTGTATATCTGCCACGCAAAAAATTTTTGGACGTCGGCTGCAATCCTTCTAAAACACTGGGGTTGATCGGGAAGTGGGCCGACTCAAGCAGATTCTTGTCACGGATTTCTTCTTTCTATTCATTTTCCAATTGCCCAATGGTGCACGAACTAGAAGTGGGCTTGAACGTATGCTCTGGAGTGTTGGAGACGTAATTGGTCATTTCGGGAACATTAATCCCATGTTCCGTGTTAATCTCAATAGTAATAGTGAACTGGTTGAAGCGGAAGCTTGGCCGATGTGGTCTGTGGAATGTGCTTTGCGTTGGCACAAAAAGATTGGACCTTGATTTAGACGAATACTGTGAGCCTCTAAGTGGGCTATTGTTTGGTCAAGATGTTCCTTGCAACTGTGGCGCTTGAACAAGAAACACGCGAACTCGTTGAGCCTCATTTCTATTTGGTTGAGGTCATCGTCCGGATGAGGGGTCTCTGCATGTGTAATTGTTGGTACAGGCTGGTCTCTTGTACGGAGGAAGTTGGGGGCTTTTCGATCAGGGCCGTAGAGCTGAAACAGTGGGGCTTTCATATCGAAATGTGTGTGTCAAAATTTTTACCGGTGGTTGTGCTGGCACCCGCATCTGTGGAGGAGGGGTGCGATCGACGCTGCTGCATTCGTATATGCCAAGAGTAGGCCCAATTTGGCACCTTTGTCTACGGCGTCGAGAGTTAAGACTCATCTGCCGCCACTTCGTAGGCCCAGGAGGTTCTGTGCGGCAGTGGCTGTTGGTTTTGTGCAGTAGCTCTTGGGACGAGCTAACTGCCCCTAGCAGTGGTGTCGGGGAGTTTTTGTCAAATCCAGCAAGGGGAGTTTGTTTCTCACCCACTAGTTCTCCAGCTCCTGAGGAGGCAAATGGGTAAGGCAGGTCAGCTTCACCTGTGAGTAAGAGGCAGAACCGCAGGCCGAGGTGGTAGTGACGCTCGCGCTATGATCAAAAGCGCCGACGTGTGCATCTCGCAGACTGGTTCAGGCATTGAATGGCCAGCACCCGAATTGTGAGAAGCATGGAAAGGATGTCATCGATGTCCAATATGTTTAAGTGGTACTCGAAAATTGGCTCGACGTTGGGGGGATTGGTCATCCTTCAGTATGGGTGGACTGAGTTGGATTTAAATCATTGGTGTCACCAAAACATATATATTAATATGATCGAGTGCTTGGTAAGTTTAAAATGAGTTCTCAGGAAAAACCCTCTAACCAGTTTTGTCCTCAAAGAATCTCTTGATAAACAAATATCTTGAAAGCGTTTTTGTGTTTTGTGAGAAAAAGAATTAGAGATCTAGAGATTTAAAACCTTGTTTAGGTTTTGATTCAATAGGTTGTTCATAGCAGTTATAATTTCTTGTCGAAATAGTTGATTCTCGTCGTTTAGAGTTAGTGTGAACTGAGGGCAAAAATTTCCTACAGAAAATTTTAATATTTTTATGTAAAAACTGAATCCAGTTTGAGACTGCGGTTGATGGATATCATCAGAGTATCTCATTTTCCGCTTCCTATGAGTTGGTGGTTTATAACTTTTGGATCAGTGTGTAGTACATTCAAAAAATTAGGAATTTATCTGAAAAAAACTTGATGTGACTTTTTTTGCTAATATGACATAAAGTCCTAAAAGTCTTCAATTGCTGAAAAAATCTTCATTATAGTCCAAAGAGACATTCTAAAAAGTTGAACACTCTCCATACAATGGATATTTCTTTTCATGTTTTCTAACGCTTTCCAAAAGTTTTCTTATAGGAATCTTTTAAATGATCTTCAATAATTAAATAACGCCAGTCTAGTCGGCGGATTGTAAATTGTTAGTCGTTAATAAATATTTTGTTGAAGTAATTTGTGTTTTGGCTCTGTAATGTGAGTAGTGAGCTTTTAATTGACCTGGTTGTGAAAACTTAAATCTGCAAAGTTCACTGCTCGTGCTACTTCAATTTGTTCCGTTGCATTGTCAACTCATTGATTAAATTTCATCTTATCAATGGAATTTTTCCAGTCAGTTTGGTTCTATAAATGCATACTGATTCAGCATTGACGTTAACTTGTGTAAACGGAGAATCACTTTTATAGGGTGTAGAAATTTTTACACTGTTTTGCTGTTTGATCGGGTAAGCGATGTGAGTTATCACTTTCTGGGTCAAGCGTGACTCGCTGATCAAAAATTTTTACTTTTGCATGGTGCTTCTATTGCCCAAAGAGTTGTTTACGTGTGATTTGCTCTAAAAAATTTACCTTATTTGAATAGAATAAAGGTAGTTGTCCAAAACATTGGTTTTCGAGTACTTAAAGGGGAAAAACTGATTTACAATGAAAAAGGGATAATACATTTCAGTTTCTCAGTGTAGCAAATGTGGTTCTGTTTCCCTAATATTATAACCTACACGGGGGAGTTTTTTGACTTAGTAAAATAAAATTGATTTGTTTCAGATTTCTGTCAGGATCCCACTATTTTTTCTATAGAAAGAAAGATTAGTTTGGTCTATTTCTATGAGTAATTGACTAATGGCATACTCAACTTTGTAGTCTATTGGTACGTTTGAATGTTCTGCACCGAACCAGTTCTGTTGAATTGCGATAAACTTTTGATTCTTGTGGTGTATTGTAAACATGTGGAATGCTTGCATTAGCTAATGCTGACGAAGTTGGTGCTGATGTTTGGGACTGTTAAGTTTAGGTCCCTCATTTTTCAGGAAGATTTGCCGTTAACAAAGTTAAATTCTTCCTTCATTGATTAAAATTTTTGTGTTTTTTATTGCGTAGTATGGGCAGTCTTCGTTGCGCTTGTAGTGGTTTAGTGTTTACGTAAGTTTTTCAAAGAGTTGATTTGCTATTTAGGTAACCCTGGACACTCCCTGTGTACTTTCGAGCTTTATGTTGACGCCCAGTATTAGTTTTGTTATTTGTTTTTTAAGGAAATAGAGTTTTTGGAGTTTTGTTATTCGTGCATTCGATCGTTCAACGTCAAAAATGCAACAAGTCCATTAGGTTTCACAATGACTGCTGCTTTACTTGCCTGCGTTTAGAACGGTTCTCTGTTTCAATGATACATTTTATTGGCGTGTTCTATAGTAACTCTTTTCAACTCTGAGTCGAATATGAGTGCAATATTTGTTAGTTGTAATGACCATCCTGGTGTGTGTGTGGATGATATTTTAATAAGTGGGAATTATACCGGATTTTTTGTTTATGGAACATCTGTTGCGTTTGGAACTGAGTTTTGATCTCGTATGTTATAGACAAGATTTCAGCGGTGGAAAGCAAAAAGGCAAAAACAGTCAAACTGAAATATACCCGGTTTTGCTTCAAAATTTGTTTGCCAGCGTGGATCATAGAGTAAGTCAAAATGTATTAGTTGAGGTGCAGTTGATGCTCATTTCCAAGGAAAAATCTATCTCTATCGTAAACATACCAATTTTTATGATATCATACAATCAGCAATCCCAGGTTTGGGGTTGATATGTTTAAAGATGGTGATTGCTTGCGTTATATAATGTTTGTGGAAAAAAAATTTGTCAGTGGTAGGAATAGATTTGCAGTGGACATGTGATAATCTTGAGTGAAGATCATAGATTACAAAGTAAACTGCGGTGTTTTCAGTATCAAGTTTATAATGCATTTTTTGTAGATAAGTGGTGAAGGGTGAATTTTAACCAGAAAGACAAATGGAGCATCTGCTTGATGATGAAAAATTAGTTTATCTTGCTCTACAATAGAAACATTCCAAGTAAAAATTTGATTTTAGATTGTTTAAGTAGATTGTATTTTCTTTGGTTTTGTACTAGAGTGGTTTTATATGACATGGTTATTCTCTGTTCAGCAAAAATTTGTAGTTGTTCTCCGTTATTGTGATCTCCAAATGAGGCGGGAGGGGGAACAACAAAATTTGGGTCAGGCTATAAAGTAAAGCTGGTTTATCTCCTTGTTGTGTGAGGCTGTTTGCCAAACACTGTTGAGAATTTTGGTCCGGGTTTGTTGATTTTAAACTGTGAGTAAATATTGGGAGGTGCCTGAAAGTTGAGTATTGGTGACCTTTTAAAGGAAGATGAGGAATTCACAATTTTAAACGAGTGACTCAACTGAGCTTCCGAAAGTAACACTTTAATATTTGAGAACGAACCTGGTGGCTGTTTAAAGGGTTTGTTCGCAAATTGCGAAGGAATTGGTGAGGAAAATCTGGAGCTTAAAAGCTCTGCACTTGAGGAGTCGTTTGAGACAAAGCTAATGCTTGGTTAAATTTCGTTATTATTCAATACTGTGTGTTTTGGTGGGGGAAGATCAGAGCTTTGTGTATTAGTTCTTTTTGCCAAGTTAATTGGCTGAGATGGGAATTTCGGTGAGTTAGAGTAGTTTTGCCCAGTAATTGTCCTCTCACTTTTGAGTTCTTGTCGCGCTTAGACTCAAAGACAAAAACACAATTTCCAAACAATACTTCCTCTGTTATCAGTTGTCTGGCTCTAATGGGGCATGCTATTGATGTGCTGGATGTTGTTTTGATAATCGAAAAGAAGTGAAATAAAAAATCAAATAATCAACCGAAAATTCAGATTATGGAAATAATTAATCAAGATTTTGGTCCGCTACACTGGAAAACAGTTAATAACTCCTGTCAACATGTTTCGCACTAACTATTCATTACATAATGTTTGTTTCCTAGTTGAATTGTAACGGATTTAGTTTCAGTAAAAAAAAATTAGATATAGCTTTTTTTTAGAAGTTTGAGTGCAAAATATATCAATATTTTTATTGCTTCTTCACTGCTATTTAAAGCACCGCCAGTTTCGTCGTAACTTAGGATTTTGGACAAAGATTTTACTTTCAATCTTTAATTATTTTATGAAAATTTTTAATAGAGTTTATCAGTACAAGATTAGAACGTTTCACGAATTTTATCAAGGTTTTTTGGATTAAATCATCAACTGGTTGTATGGCTGTTTCTTCGGTGTTCTGGCGATTGCCGATTCTGCAGTGTTGAGCTTTGCGCTGTATTGGTCTTTCACAAACAATTACTTGTAAACAAGCAATTTTTTACGTTTTTTTAATGTCAATTGAGTTCATATGCTATTTCCGTATTTGCACTTACTGTATGAGCAAACACGTACTTCGTTTTAAGGTGACTAGCATTTATACAAATTCAATTTTACTAAACTTGAAAAAAAATTGGTTTTTGTTTACGTAATTTTTTTATCATTAATCAATTAATCTGCGGTTATTTTCAGTCAACATAAATAAATTAAGGGCTGCAGACTTAGATGGAAATACGAACAAAATAGAGCATTAAAAATTGCACAAATAAGAACTGATTTAGAGCATTTTATATGCATATTGAAGGACAAACATCGCGTAACTAACATAATGGAGTGACATCGATAGTACTGGTGATTGTGGCCAGGCTTTTTTTGCTATTGAGCCTGAGTATGGCAATAAAGTTTGTGTGCTTACTTGTTGTAATCTTTGCGTTTGACATTTTGCGCTTGGTTCTGATATGTGGTAAGAAATTACTAATTTTGATGTAAAGTAGGGGGGAGTGTCCAGTAGGACGAAGTTCAAACAGCGGGGCAATTATCATGGTAAAATGTTTTGTTGTGAGTATGAGAAGAGATGACAATTATTCAAAGATTAGATAGAGTTGTACTGACTCTGATTGCCGCAAAGGCTGATTCTAGTGGGAGCACATTATGTTGTTAGATGAGATCTAAAAAATCAGAAGGCAAAAACTCTAAACGATTATTAAGTGTTTCAACTTTGTTTAAAAGGTATAATTGAGGTGCTGTTTTTTGCGCTTACTTTGCGAGTTGTTGTTGGTCAACCAACATTAGAATATGTCTAAATTATTTATTATCGTAAATGGATGGGATGGCATCTAAGTTAAGAACCTAGACCAAATCCGTATAAAAAAATAATAAAAGTTTGGTGCAGCTTCTGGTGTAGCTTGGGAGACCGAATAAAGCTATATTTTCGCTGATGAAATTTCTGATGTTAAAAAACCAATAGCAACAAGTGTTTGATTTTTTATATATTGGGAATTTTCCACCCAAGGTGTTCTTTTATGAAATTTCAAGTTTTGTTGAGAGATGTTTTGATTTGAACAGCTGTTGTAACAGTTGTATATAGGATTAATTTTCAGTGAAATTATCTGAGAATTGTGATGAAAGAGTTAAGAGAGCTGCTGTGGGCTGTTGGTTTTGTTGCAGATGAAACGGTGGTCATTTTTTTGCTCTTTCTTCAAATTTCACTTCCTAATGTAAGGATGTTACGAATTTGAGATATGAAGAATTGGTGCTCTAGAAGGCTTTTGACGATAATTCTGTATTCGTGACCGACTTTTGTGAAAAGCAAGAAGAAACAACTTTACTCCTGAATATTCTTATTGTTTTCAGTAAGGTGTTGAGAGGCTATATAAAAGTTCTAAAACTTTACCAAATGTTCATTTTAGTTGAGGGAAGAAAGAGAGAGTTAGTATCTATTGAGAACAATTTAAGAGAGTTCATTAAGTGAGAGTAAAAGAGAGACAATGAACTACAAGCCTGGAATGACTGTGAAGTGACTTTAATCGAAGCCGTTTGACTGAAATGTTTTTAGATGAGTTTGTGGAGTTGGGGGTTTTCCCTCAAACAAATCGGAGGGTCAGTTGTCAACCTAGTTCTTAGTTAATATATCTTTTTTATATCCACAGTGAGAGACCTGCTTCTTATCTGGTTCAATTTCCTGATGGAGGTATTTTTGTGGTTATGCTAAGATAGCAAGTGTTTAAGTATTCCCTAAGGGGGTATCTTTGGTCAGTGGCTTTTGAGTTTTCCTTCTGCAAGAATTTGTAATAGGGGGAGAGGGTTGAAGGAACTATCCAAGTTGTTTCACTTTTGGAGAAATAAACGCTTAAATTTCCCACTGTGTCTGTTCTTGGGATTTTTTTGGTTGATAACAAGTTGTCTTCGGCTAAGTAAAACGATGTGTTGTAAAGTGTGTAAAATTGTATTTGTGTAAAATAGTATGTTTTGTGCGTGAAGATTATGTTTGGGATTGTAATATAAAGACTGTAGGCTTTATCGGTTGCTTTCCGACAACTCTGGTGTTGAAATTTTTCAAGTTATTATAAGATGGTCTAGACTGGTAGGTCGGGGAAGAATTTCTTCATTTTGTATTGGTAATTTGAAGTTGTCTTGATTAAACGATACAGATTTTGGTTTGTGATAGTCGTTTTGTTGTGGATTTAACTATAAAAAAAGATATGAGTTCTTGACTAAATAACTCCTTTGGATAAGAGGGGGCAAAGTTAACTTGCTGGTGAACTATCCGGTTTTCTGTAAAAAACTCTTTTTTATGTTATCAAAGTAGGCATTTTGTAATGGCCAAGTTTCTGTTATTGTATCTTTTTTCAATCTCCAATCTCTGGGGTTTTATCAAATATCAGTAAAAAAGATTTAGTTTAGGTTGTTTGAGTTTTGCCTAAACAGTGAATAATGCATGATCAAAGATGTTGATGAGTATTCGGTTGGTTTACAGTTTGCTACAACAACTGTTGTGGAAGATAGATAAAATCTCATAGGCTTCATTGGTTTAATAGCAAAGTTTATTTTTAATGGTGAAGAGCCTATATTTGTTCTAATTTGTGAAATAAACGTAATAAAAGTTTTACTTTCCTGTGACAATGTTTGTATTGTGCGTCTTAAACCGTGTGGAGAAATTTATTGAATTGTCTGTTTTTGCTTCCCAAAAGACGTTTTTACCACGGAGAGTAAGATGTACTTGGCTCAAATTGTACAATGTAAAGACAACAAAAAAGTGTGAATAATTTGTTAATATATAAGCTTCAGTTGTCTGTAAGTTGGGAATTCAGAGATCCCAATTTTGCTATCTACTGATTAAATTGTACAGTTAATGCCTTGGCTGCATCATTTCGAGGTGATGGGTGCAAAAACACATATTGTGAGAATGCATCTACTATTACATAGATATAAGACTTTTTGTCCTACGAGGATGTTTTGACTAAAAACGGCTGCAGAGGGTCATCAAGAGGTGTGGCATTGTTTTGCACGCCTGGCACTCTAAGCAATCTTCCGTTAAAATTGCTCCCAAGGTTTTGATGTTGGTGAAGTAGTAGTCTTGTCTGCTACTTGCATTTTTTTTAACCATCAAGATTAACTGAAAAATCAAGTGTGTAAGCTCTGCAAACATTTGTTAATAAGAAAGAGAGTGGCAAAGAAATTTTTGGTGATTTTGTTTCTTGGAGAAAATATGAGAGCTGATTTGATTCATTTATACTTATGTCCTTACAACAATGATAGTCTTGAAGGCGTTTCTTATTTGATCGCAGCGTTAGAATTGGGTTCAAAAAAGTGTTTTTGTAACATTTCTAAAGTGTTATTTGGCGGAGTAAAGGGTTTTGTTGCTTTTCTTGTAGAACGGATATAATTTTTTTGGTTTGTTCTGTGAAGGAATATTTGTTGATTTCTGGAGATTGAGGTAAAAAATTATTGATTTCTGGTAATGTAAATTAAATTTAATGCTTTTGCGCAATCTGCTCGTGGTGTAGTGTGTGTGTGAGAAGTTCAGAGTGTTTGAGTTGAGAATAATGCCCGTATATTGTATCACCGGGTAGGTTTCTGCATAAATACTGTTTTGTTGTGCTTTTCGGCCTATTTGATTTTGAATTGAATCTATCGATGGAGCCTGTAGAGTGCATTTAATATTTGAATGGGGTCAGATTTTTTGTCTTCAAGTTGTTCCTTATGGTGTTTATCTCTCATTCTGAAGTGTATTGGAAAAATTGGCGAACACAATTGTATCCGTAGTTACGTTGTTTATGTATTCTTTTGATACAGAATAGTGACATGATAATGTTGGGGTTTGTTGATTGAGGTGTTCTTTGTAAAATTGCTAACAGGAATTCTATAACGAAAAGAGTTTCAATTGTCTCTACTATTGTTAGGTGAACGATAGACAAAAGATAGGGGTTTCGCTGTCACATTATTTAATTCTACCTGTCTATTGGGAAGACTTTGATTTTCCTTCTTTGCTTTCTTTGAATGTTTGTTTTGGAGTACTTGGGTAATCTAATGGTTTTTTTGAGCCAGCGGCCACGGCAGTTTGCGATACTATGTCATGGACGAGAACATTTCTCACCGAGTTTAAAGAGTGGTGGTTTCTCATTTAACATTGTGTCGTTTGAGTTTTTGTGCCGTACTATATCAATGCCGTACGCTCTATATTGCTCATCAGTTCTGACGTCATCTACAAAGAGATTGTCAATATCAGTTGTAGTGTCATTTAATGGAGATGAAAGAGCAGAACGTGTTTTCATCTTGTTGCGACCGATCAGCCGTCTGGTAATATCATCCAGGTTAGAATGTAGTATTAACAAAAGTTGTGGTTCTAATGTGTTGGTTTTTCAATCATCTATTTCAAATCTTTTTGCGCTAATTAAGTGTCTATCGTTTTTTAAATAATGCATCGTTTTTTTGTGCCTTTCTCATATCAGGTGAATCATTGACATATGAAAGCCGTTTGCTCAAATCAAAGTGCCAATGTTTTAATTTGTTCTCTGGAAGCACGAGTATTACTTTCATTGTTGTTTAATTTGGGTTTGAGATTGTTGTTTATTAAACGTTTCGTAAATTTCTAAGCAAAAATCTTCCCAGTTTTCTTTAATTTCTAATAGTAAGAGCGAAAGCCATTTATGAGATGGGCCTATTAGTGCTGCTTGTATCATGGTGATTCATTTTTGAATCTTTGAATCCATAATTCCTAAAAGTGTGTATCACTCTATTCATGTCTTGCTGTCATTGTAATGTTTGCTCTGATAGCGTTTAAACAATCCTCGAAAGTACACAATTAATCTGCAATCAAACGGGTTTAATAATTGTTGCACTGTAATTGAACCTCCGAAGTAGGGTACATCATTTGTGAATTCCCTCTTATAAAAGGTGAAGGTGATTGGGTCAACGCCGCTTTTAAAAAGTACGGCACTAGAGCTTTTGTAGTTGACAGAATGTTTAGAAAACAAATAACAGGCTTCTTCTGGCATTTTCTCACGACTGCAAATATTTCTTAATCTGGAGACTGTTGAAAATCTAAGAGATATCCATCCAGCTGGCTTGGAATCCTCAAAAACCACAACAGAAGCAAACAGTATATTACAAATAACCTTCTCTAACCTAGGCTTCTGTTTAGTACGTCATCTCTGTGTCGACGTATGCAATCGTTCTAATTTTGGGATTGTAAAATCTCAGTCTTCCATAAATGTAACGGTATTTCGCTCTTCCAGATTAGTAGAGATTTGACACTGAGTTTTTTCGTAGAATCAAAACAATCGATTTTATGAAATGAGTGAATCTAACAAACCAATTAACTTACTCTTTGTTCTTTCGATTTTTGTTTTAAAAATGTTTTCAACACTTAAGCAAATATTCTATGGCAATATTGAGGTTGATCTAACATGAATGCAAACGAGAGAATTTTCATGTTCCAGCAGAGTGACCAGCAGTTTAGCTGAAAACTTTTGTATGCTTTAGAAATAATCAAACTGAGCAATTTTCAAAAACTGAGCAGTGTTCAAAAAATTTTTGAATTTTGCCCGAGTGTTTTAAAGAATAACTGAATGTTGTATTTGCAGTTTGTTTTCATTGAGCAACTAGATATCGGTAATAAACAGTATCTGAGGCACTGAATATCCCCATAATTTTATTAACGTGCATAAAGAATAGGAGCTTGCTCTTTAAGCACGCAGGAATATCTAGGGGACGTTTCAAATTTTAAAGAAAAGGCGTTATAACTCATTAGAGTTGCGTCATGAGAATTGAAATCGTAAAAACTGAGACACCTCTGCACTGCATCGTGTACGTTTTTAAAGACGAGACAATATAAATAATGAGAGCTGCATCATGAGACAGGACTTTCTATTTAAATTGATTTGTTGTAAAGCTAGTTTCAGTTGGCTTCGTGGAACCACAGCATCCTCTTAAGCATATGATAGCGCTGCGCGGAAGAGCAAAATTTATTCGTGCGAGTATGTGCGTTTTTTGAGATTGAATATGATTCTCCTTTGTTTTCAGCAAATTTTTTAGTTGGTTGATTGATCGTGCGCGTTGTGGACTATCTTGCCCACCACATTTAGAAAAACACTGAAGAAACGGAAAAAAACTTCTTGACGTCAAGTAGTCGTTGCTCATACTTGATGCATTTCAACACCTCATGATATTTGTAAGCTTCAACGGAGTTTTTTGTCATGATTTGTTAAATGGGTTAAAACTCTTTTCGTCGAAAAACTAACAGCTGAACTTGGACCACCACAGCTCATTCTATTTAATATCTAGCTGCGCTTTTTTAGCAGTTCTAGTAGTCTTGTGTTATTTGCATAAGTTTTTTTCACGACCAGGTTTGACTGAAAGTTCATGTAAATGTACTCTATAACATTTTAATTAAAAAAAGAGTGGCAAACAATAATTGGTCGTTTTGGTCTTTTTGCTGAATATAAAAGATTTGAATCGAATCATTTATGCTTAAGTCCTTACAACGACGATAGTACAAAAGGAGTTCTTTTTTTGCTCGTATTGTTAGAGTTGAGTTGATAGCACTAGTTTTGTAACGGTTCTAAAGTGTGGTTTGACAAAGTACAATGTCTTGTTCCGTTTTTTGTAGAACAGATACAGTTATTATGGGTATGTTCTGTGAGGAAATGGTTGTTGATTTCTGAAGATTTATGTATCAAATCATTCATGTCTGGGAGTGAGAATTTTATTGTATTTATTAATTCTGCGCAATTGGTTTGTGGTGTCGTTTGGGTGCGAAGTTCAGAGCGTTTGTGTTTAGAGTAACACCCGTATGTTGTATTAACTGGTAGGTCTCTGCATAAGTACTGTTTTGTGTTGCTTTTTGGCTTATATGATTTTGTAATGAATTTATCGATTGTTCTTGGGCAGTGTGTTTAGTATATGAGAGTGGTAAAAATGTTTTAATTTCTAATTGTATCTTAAAGTAATTATATATTTTTATGACGTATTTTTAGAAATGTGGTGAACCCAATATTCTGTAGTTACGTTGTTAATGTATTCTTTTGAGACAGAGATGTGACCTGGTAAAAGTAAGGACTACCATGGTAAGTAATTATCGAGGTTTTCTGTGTAGATTTTGTATTAGAACTTCTATGAAGAAAATAGTCTCGTTTGTCTCTACAATTGCTTCGTGAAGGATAGATCAAAATTAGGGTTTTTCCTTGTCATATTCTGTGATATTATTTGATTGTTTGGAAGACTTCGATTTTGCTTCATCGCTTGAATAATTTGTTTTGGATTACTTGGGTGGTGTCTTGATTTTTTCAATCAACGAACAGAGCAGGTTGAGATGCTATGTCCTGAACCGGAACAATTTTCACGGATTTTTGAGAATGACGGTTTCCCTTTTAAATTTGCTTCGTTTGAGTACTTGCGGCGTACTACATCATTGCTGTATGTTGTGTTTTTCTCAAAAATTCTGACTCCATCTACCATAAATTTTTTAATACCAGTTGTAATGTTTTTTATAGGAGGTGAGAAAGTAGAGCTTGTTTTAATGTTGTTGCGATTGATGCAGCAGGGTCTGAGTTTGGGACCCTTATCTCCCAATCTTCCATAAAATTATTGGTATTTTGCTCTTCCAGGTAAGAATAGACTTGGAAAATTACGTTGACATTGATTTTTCTGTAGAATCACGACAGTCGACTTCATGAATTGAGTGAATCCAGTATACCAAGAAACCTCCTTACTTGTTCCTTAGTTTTTTTGTTTTAAAATTTTTTCTAACACTTAAGCAAATATATTGTGGCAATATTGAGGTTAATCTAACATGAAGAAAAACGAGAGAATTTTTACGTTCCAGCACAATGACAGGCAGTTTAGCTGAAAACTTTTGTATGCTTTAGAAATAATCAAACTGAGCAATTTTCAAAAACTGAGCAGTGTTCAAAAAATTTTTGAATTTTGCCCGAGTGTTTTAAAGAATAACTGAATGTTGTATTTGCAGTTTGTTTTCATTGAGCAACTAGATATCGGTTATAAACAGTATCTGAAGCACTGAATATCCCCATAATTTTATTAACGTGCATAAAGATTAGGAGCTTGCTCTTTAAGCACGCAGGAACATCTAGGGGACGTTTCAAATTTTAAAGAAAAGGCGTTATAACTCATTAGAGTTGCGTCATGAGATTTGAATTCTTAAAAACTGAGACACCACTGCACTGCTTCGTGTACGTTTTTAAAGACGAGACAGTATAAATAATGAGAGCTGCATCATGAGACAGGACTTTCTATATAAATTGATTTGTTGTAAAGCTAGTTTCAGTTGGCTTCGTGGAACCACGGCATCCTCTTAAGCGTATGATAGCGCTGCGCGGAAGAGCAAAATTTATTCGTGCGAGTATGTGCGTTTTTTGAGATTGAATATGATTCTCCTTTGTTTTCAGCAAATTTTCAGTTGGTTGATTGATCGTGCGCGTTGTGGACTATCTTGCCCACCACATTTAGAAAAACACTGAAGAAACGGAAAAAAACTTCTTGACGTCAAGTAGTCGTTGCTCATACTTGATGCATTTCAACACCTCATGATATTTGTAAGCTTCAACGGAGTTTTTTGTCATGATTTGTTAAATGGGTTAAAACTCTTTTCGTCGAAAAACTAACGGCTGAACTTGGACCACCACAGCTCATTCTATTTAATATCTAGCTGCGCTTTTTTAGCAGTTCTAGTAGTCTTGTGTGACATTTGCATAAGTTTTTTTCACGACCAGGTTTGACTGAAAGTTCATGTGTATGTACTCTATAACATTTTAATTAAAAAAAGAGTGGCAAACAATAATTGGTCGTTTTGGTCTTGTTGCTGAAAATAAAAGAGTTGAATCGAATCATTTATGCTTAAGTCCTTACAACGACGATAGAACAAAAGGAGTTCTTTTCTGCTCGTATTGTTAGAGTTGAGTTGATAGCACTAGTTTTGTAACGGTTCTAAAGTGTGGTTTGACAAAGTACAATGTCTTGTTCCGTTTCTTGTAGAACAGAGACAGTTATTATGGGTATGTTCTGTGAGGAAATGGTTGTTGATTTCTGAAGATTTATGTATGAAATCATTCATGTCTGGGAGTGAGAATTTTATTGTATTTATTAATTCTGCGCAATTGGCTTGTGGTGTCGTTTGGGTGCGAATTTCAGAGTGTTTGTGTTTAGAGTAACACCCGAATGTTGTATTAACTGGTAGGTCTCTGCATAAGTACTGTTTTGTGTTGCTTTTGGGTTTATATGATTTTGTAATGAATCTATCGACTTTTCTTGGGCAGTGTGTTTAGTATATAAAAGTGGTAAAAATGTTTTAATTTCTAATTGTATCTTAAAGTAATTATATATTTTTATGACGTATTTTTAGAAATGTGGTGAATATTCTGTAGTTACGTTGTTAATGTATTCTTTTTAGGCAGAGAAGTGACATGGTAAAAGTAAGGACTACCATGGTAAGTAATTATCGAGGTTTTCTGTGTAGATTTTGTATTAGAACTTCTATGAAGAAAATAGTCTCGTTTGTCTCTACAATTGCTTCGTGAAGGATAGATCAAAATTATGGTTTTTCCTTGTCATATTCTGTGATATTATTTGATTGTTTGGAAGACTTCAATTTTGCTTCTTCGCTTGAATAATTTGTTTTGGATTACTTGGGTGGTGTCTTGATTTTTTCAATCAACGAACAGAGCAGGTTGAGATGCTATGTCCTGAACCGGAAGAATTTTCACGGATTTTTGAGAATGACGGTTTCCCTTTTAAATTTGCTTCGTTTGAGTACTTGCGGCGTACTACATCATTGCTGTATGTTGTGTTTTTCTCAAAAATTCTGACTCCATCTACCATAAATTTTTCAATACCAGTTGTAATGTTTTTTATAGGAGGTGAGAGAGTAGAGCTTGTTTTAATGTTGTTGCGATTGATGCAGCAGGGTCTGAGTTTGGGACTCTTATCTCCCAATCTTCCATAAAATTATTGGTATTTTGCTCTTCCAGGTAAGAATAGACTCGGAAAATTACGTTGACATTGAATTTTCTGTAGAATCACGACAGTCGACTTCATGAATTGAGTGAATCCAGTATACCAAGAAACCTCCTTACTTGTTCCTTAGTTTTTTTGTTTTAAAATTTTTTTTAAAACTTAAGCAAATATATTGTGGCAATATTGATGTTAATCTAACATGAAGAAAAACGAGAGAATTTTTACGTTCCAGCACAATGACAGGCAGTTTAGCTAAAAACTTTTGTATGCTTTAGAAATAATCAAACTGAGCAATGTTCAAAAACTGAGCAATGTTCAAAAAATGTTTGAGTTTTGCTCGAGTGTTTTAAAGAATAACTGAATGTTGTAATTGCAGTTTGATTTCATTGAGCAACTAGATATTGGTTAAAAACAGTGTCTGAAGCACTGAATCTCCCCATAAATTTTTTAACGTGCATAAAGATTAGGAGCTTGCTCTTAAAGCACGCAGGAAAATCTAGGGGAGGTTTACATTTTTGAGGAAAAGGCGTTACAGTTCATTAGAGCCGTGTCATGAGAATTGAATTCATAAAAAGTGAGACAACACTGCACTGCTTCGAATACGTTTTTAAAGACGAGAAACTAAAAATAAAAAGAGCTGCGTCATGAGACAGTACTCTCTAAATAAAAAAATTGTTTTAAAGCTAGTTTCCCCTCCCGCACTTTCGCAGTGCATGAGCTAATAATATAACAATATCAGTTGGCTGAGTGGAACCAGGGCATCTTTTTAAGCATATGATAGCGCTGCGCGTAAGAGCACAATTTATACTTGCGAGTATGTGCGTTTTAAAATCGAAAATGATTCTCCTTACTTTTCAGCAAGTTTTCTAGCTAGTTGTTTGATCGCGCGCGTAGTGTACGGTCTCGCGCCCACATTTAGAAAAACACTAAAGAAACGGAATACACTTTTTGACGTCAAGTAGTGGTTGCTCATACTTGCTGCACTTCAACACCTCATGATATTTGTTATCTTCAACCGAGTTTTTTGTCATGATTTGTCAAATGGATTAAAAATCTTTTCGTCGAAAAATAACGGCAGAACTTGGACCACCAAAGGCCATTCTCTTTAATATTTAGTTGCACATATTTATCAGGGGTTTTGTTGATTGAGATTTTCTATGTGAAATTTCTAACAGGACTTCTATAACAAAAAGAGTCTCTTTCGTCTCTACTATTGTTTCGTGAACGATAGATAAATGATAGGGCTTTCGCTGTCATATTATTTAGTTCTACATGTTTATCGGGAAGACTTTGATTTTCCTTCATTGCTTTGTTTGAATGTTTGTTTTGGAGTGCTTGGTTAATCTAATGGTTATTTTGAGCCAGCGGGCACGGCAGTTTGCGATACTATGTCCTGGACGCGAACACTTCTCACAGAGTTTTAAGAGTGGTGGTTTCTCATTTAACATTGTGCCGTTTGAGTTTTTGTGCCGTACTATATCAATGCCGTACGCTCTATATTGCTCATCAGTTCTGACGTCATCTACAAAGAGATTGCCAATATCATTTGTAGTGTCATTTAATGGAGGTGAGAGAGCAGAACGTGTTTTCATCTTGTTGCGACCGATCAGCCGTCTGGTAATATCATCCAGGTTAGAATGTATTATTAACAAAAGTTGTTGTTCTAATGTGTTGGTTTTTCAATCATCTATTTCAAATCTTTTTGCGCTAATTATATGTCTATCATTTTTTAAATAATGCATCGATTTTTGTGCCTTTCTCATATCAAGTGAATCATTGACATATGAAAGCCGTTTGCTCAAATCGAAGTGCCAATGTTTTAATTTGTTCTCTGGAAGCACGAGTATTACTTTCATTGTTTTTTAATTTGGGTTTGAGATTGTTGTTTATTAATCGTTTCATAAATTTCTAAGCAAAAATCTTCCCAGTTTTCTTTAATTTCTAATAGTAAGAGCGAAAGCCATTTATGAGATGGGCCTATTAGTGCTGCGTGTATCATGGTGATTCATTATTGAATCTTTGAATCCATAATTCCTAAAAGTGTGTATCACTCTATTCAAGTCTTGCTGTCATTGTAATGTTTGCTCTGATAGCGTTTAAACAATCCTCGAAAGTACACAATTAATCTGCAATCAGACGGGTTTAATAATTGTTGCACTGTAATTGAACCTCCGAAGTAGGGTACATCATTTGTTAATTCCCTCTTATAAATGGTGAAGGTGATTGGGTCAACGCCACTTTTAAAAAGTACGGCACTAGAGCTTTTGTAGTTGACAGAATGTTTAGAAAACAAATATCAGGTTTCTCCTGGCATTTTCTCACGACTGCAAAGAATTCTTAATCTAGAGACTATTAAAAATCAAAGAGATATCCATCCAGCTGGCTTGGAATCCTCGAAAACCACAGCAGAAGCAAACAGTATATTACAAATAAACTTCTCTAACCTAGGCTTCTGTTTAGTACGTCATCTCTGTGTCGACGTATGCAATCGTTCTAATTTTGGGATTGTAAAATCTCAGTCTTCCATAAATTTAACGGTGTTTTGCTCTTCCAGATTAGTAGAGATTTGACACTGAGTTTTTCTCGTAGAATCAAAAGAATTGATTTTATGAATTGAGTGAATCTAACATACCAATTAACTTACTTTTTTGTTCTTTCGTTTTTTGTATTAAAAATGTTTTCAACACTTAAGCAAATTTTTTAAGGCAATACTGAAGTTGATCTAACATGAATGCAAACGAGAGAATTTTCATGTTCCAGCACAGTGACAAGCAGTTTAGCTGAAAACTTTTTCATGGTTTAGAAATAATCAAACTGAGCAATTTTCAAAAACTGAGCAGTGTTCAAAAAATTTTGAAGTGTTTTAAAGAATAACTGAATGTTGTATTTGCAGTTTGTTTTCATTGAGCAACTAGATATCGGTTATAAACAGTATCTGAAGCACTGAATATCCCCATAATTTTATTAACGTGCATAAAGATTAGGAGCTTGCTCTTTAAGCACGCAGGAACATCTAGGGGACGTTTCAAATTTTAAAGAAAAGGCGTTATAACTCATTAGAGTTGCGTCATGAGAATTGAATTCGTAAAAACTGAGACACCACTGCACTGCTTCGTGTACGCTTTTAAAGACGAGACAGTATAAATATTGAGAGCTGCATCATGAGACAGGACTTTCTATATAAATTGATTTGCTGTAAAGCTAGTTTCCCCTCCCGCACTATCGCAATGCATGAGCTAATAATATAATAATATCAATTCGCTTGGTGGAACCACGGCATCTTCTTAAGCATATGATAGCGCTGCGCGAAAGAGCAAAATTTATTCGTGCGAGTGTGTGCGTTTTTTGCGATTGAATATGATTCTTCTTTCTTTTCAGCAAATTTTCTAAATGGTTGATTGATCGTGCGCGTTGTGGACTATCTTGCCCACCACATTTAGAAAAACAGTACAGAAACGGAAATAAACTTCTTGACGTCAAGTAGTCGTTGCTCATACTTGATGCATTTCAACACCTCATGATATTTTAAGCTTCAACGGAGTTTTTTGTCATGATTTGTTAAATGGATTAAAAATCTTTTCGTCGAAAAATTAACGACTGAATTTGGACCACCAGAGCTCATTCTATTTAATATCTAGCTGCGCTTTATTAGCAGTTCTAGTAGTCTTATATGACATTTGCATAAGTTTTTTTCACGACCAGGTTTGACTGAAAGTTCATGTGTATGTACTCTATAACATTTTAATTAAAAAAGAATAATTTTTAATTAAAAAACAATAATTGGTCGTTTTGGTCTTTTTGCTGAAAATAAAAGAGTTGAATCGAATCATTTATGCTTAAGTCCTTACAACGACGATAGTACAAAAGGAGTTCTTTTCTTGCTCGTATTGTTAGAGTTGAGTTGATAGCACTAGTTTTGTAACGGTTCTAAAGTGTGGTTTGACAAAGTACAATGTCTTGTTCCGTTTCTTGTAGAACAGATACAGTTATTATGGGTAGGTTCTGTGAGGAAATGGTTGTTGATTTCTGAAGATTTATGTATGAAATCATTCATGTCTGGGAGTGAGAATTTTATTGTATTTATTAATTCTGCGCAATTGGCTTGTGGTGTCGTTTGGGTGCGAATTTCAGAGTGTTTGTGTTTAGAGTAACACCCGTATATTGTATTAACTGGTAGGTCTCTGCATAAGTACTGTTTTGTGTTGCTTTTTGGCTTATATGATTTTGTAATGAATCTATCGACTGTTCTTGGGCAGTGTGTTTAGTATATGAAAGTGGTAAAAATGTTTTAATTTCTACTTGTATCTTAAAGTAATTATAAATTTTTATGAGGTATTTTTAGAAATGTGGTGAACCCAATATTCTGTAGTTACGTTGTTAATGTATTCTTTTGAGACAGAGAAGTGACATGGTAAAATCAAGGACTACCATGGTAAGTAATTATCGAGGTTTTCTGTGTAGATTTTGTATTAGAACTTCTATGAAGAAAAGAGTCTCGTTTGTCTCTACAATTGCTTCGTGAAGGATAGATCAAAATTAGGGTTTTTCCTTGTCATATTCTGTGATATTGTTTGATTGTTTGGAAGACTTCGATTTCGCTTCATCGCTTGAATAATTTGTTTTGGATTACTTGGGTGGTGTCTTGATTTTTTCAATCAACGAACATAGCAGGTTCAGATGCTATGTCCTGAACCGGAACAATATTTACTCATTTTTGAGAATGACGGTTTCCCTTTTAAATTTGCTTCGTTTGAGTACTTGCGGCGTACTACATCATTGCTGTATGTTGTGTTTTTCTCAAAATTTCTGACTCCATCTACCATAATTTTTTCAATACCAGTTGTAATGTTTTTTATAGGAGGTGAAAGAGTAGAGCTTGTTTTAATATTGTTGCGATTGATGCAGCAGGGTCTGAGTTTGGGACACTTATCTCCCAATCTTCCATAAAATTATTGTTATTTTGCTCTTCCAGGTAAGAATAGACTCGGAAAATTTCGTTGACATTGAATTTTTTGTAAAATCACGACAGTCGACTTCATGAATTGAGTGAATCCAGTATACCAAGAAACCTCCTTACTTGTTCCTTAGTTTTTTGGTTTTAAAATTTTTTTAACACTTAAGCAAATATATTGTGGCAATATTGAGGTTAATCTAACATGAAGAAAAACGAGAGAATTTTTACGTTCCAGCACAATGACGGGCAGTTTAGCTAAAAACTTTTGTATGCTTTAGAAGTAATCAAACTGAGCAATGTTCAAAAACTGAGCAATTTTCAAAAAATGTTTGAATTTTGCTCGAGTGTTTTAAAGAATAACTGAATGTTGTAATTGCAGTTTGTTTTCATTGAACAACTAGATACTGATTATAAAGAGTGTCTGAAGCACTGAATCTCCCCATAAATTTTTTAACGTGCATAAAGATTAGGAGCTTGCTCTTAAAGCACGCAGGAAAATCTAGGGGAGGTTTATATTTTTGAGGAAAAGGCGTTACAGTTCATTAGAGCTGTGTCATGAGAATTGAATTCATAAAATTGAGACAACACTGCACTGCTTCGTATACGTTTTTAAAGACGAGAAACTAAAAAATAAATAGAGCTGCGTCATGAGACAGTACTCTCTATATAAAAAAATTGTTGTAAAGCTAGTTTCCCCTCCCGCACTATCGCAGTGCTTGAGCTAATAATATAACATTATCAGTTGGCTGAGTGGAACCAGGGCATCTTCTTAAGCATATGATAGCGCTGCGCGTAAGAGCACAATTTACACTTGCGAGTATGTGCGTTTTGCAATCGAAAATGATTCTCCTTACTTTTCAGCAAGTTTTCTAGCTAGTTGTTTGATCGCGCGCGTAGTGTACGGTCTCGCGCCCACATTTAGAAAAACACTAAAGAAACGGAATACACTTTTTGACGTCAAGTAGTGGTTGCTCATACTTGCTGCACTTCAACACCTCATGATATTTGTTATCTTCAACCGAGTTTTTTGTGATGATTTGTCAAATGGATTCAAAATATTTTCGTCGAAAAATAACGGTTGAACTTGGACCATCAAAGGCCATTCTCTTTAATAATTTGGTTGCACATATTTATCAGGGGTTTTGTTGATTGAGATTTTCTATGTGAAATTTCTAACAGGACTTCTATAACAAAAAGAGTCTCTTTCGTCTCTACTATTGTTTCGTGAACGATAGATAAATGATAGGGCTTTCGCTGTCATATTATTTAGTTCTACATGTTTATCGGGAAGACTTTGATTTTCCTTCATTGCTTTGTTTGAATGTTTGTTTTGGAGTGCTTGGTTAATCTTATGGTTATTTTGAGCCAGCGGGCACGGCAGTTTGCGATACTATGTCCTGGACGCGAACACTTCTCACAGAGTTTTAAGAGTGGTGGTTTCTCATTTAACATTGTGCCGTTTGAGTTTTTGTGCCGTACTATATCAATGCCGTACGCTCTATATTGCTCATCAGTTCTGACGTCATCTACAAAGAGATTGCCAATATCATTTGTAGTGTCATTTAATGGAGGTGAGAGAGCAGAACGTGTTTTCATCTTGTTGCGATCGATCAGCCGTCTGGTAATATCATCCAGGTTAGAATGTATTATTAACAAAAGTTGTTGTTCTAATGTGTTGGTTTTTCAATCATCTATTTCAAATGTTTTTGCGCTAATTATATGTCTATCGTTTTTTAAATAATGCATCGATTTTTGTGCCTTTCTCATATCAGGTGAATCATTGACATATGAAAGCCGTTTGCTCAAATCGAAGTGCCAATGTTTTAATTTGTTCTCTGGAAGCACGAGTATTACTTTCATTGTTTTTTAATTTGGGTTTGAGATTGTTGTTTATTAAACGTTTCGTAAATTTCTAAGCAAAAATCTTACCAGTTTTCTTTAATTTCTAATAGTAAGAGCGGAAGCCCTTTTATGAGATGGGCCTATTAGTGCTGCTTGTATCATGGTGATTCATTTTTGAATCTTTGAATCCACAATTCCTAAAAGTGTGTATCACTCTATTCAGGTCTTGCTGTCATTGTAATGTTTGCTCTGATAGCGTTTAAACAATCCTCGAAAGTACACAATTAACCTGCAATCAAACGGGTTTAATAATTGTTGCACTGTAATTGAACCTCCGAAGTAGGGTACATCATTTGTCAATTCCCTCTTATAAATAGTGAAGGTGATTGGGTCAACGGCACTTTTAAAAAGTACGGCACTAGAGCTTTTGTAGTTGACAGAATGTTTAGAAAACAAATATCAGGTTTCTCCTGGCTATTTCTCACGACTGCAAAAAATTCTTAATCTAGAGACTATTAAAAATCTAAGAGATATCCATCCAGCTGGCTTGGAATCCTCAAAAACCACAGCAGAAGCAAACAGTATATTACCAATAACCTTCTCTAACCTAGGCTTCTGTTTAGTACGTCATCTCTGTGTCGACGTATGCAATCGCTCTAATTTTGGGATTGTAATATCTCAGTCTTCCATAAATTTAACGGTGTTTTGCTCTTCCAGATTAGTAGAGATTTGACACTGAGTTTTTCTCGTAGAATCAAAACAGTCAATTTTATGAATTGAGTGAATCTAACATACCAATTAACTTACTTTTTTGTTCTTTCGTTTTTTGTTTTAAAAATGTTTTCAACACTTAAGCAAATATTTTATGGCAATATTGAGGTTGATCTAACATGAATGCAAACGAGAGATATTTCATGTTCCAGCACAGTGACAGGCAGTTTAGCTGAAAACTTTTTCATGGTTTAGAAATAATCAAACTGAGCAATTTTCAAAAACTGAGCAGTGTTCAAAAGATTTTTGAATTTTGCCCGAGTGTTTTAAAGAAAAACTGAATGTTGTATTCGCAGTTTGTTTTCATTGAGCAACTAGATATCGATTATAAACAGTATCTGAAGCACTAAATATCCCCATAATTTTATTAACGTGCATAAAGATTAGAAGTTTGCTCTTTAAGCACGCAGGAACATCTAGGGGACGTTTCAAATTTTAAAGAAAAGGCGTTATAACTCATTAGAGTTGCGTCATGAGAATTGAATTCGTAAAAACTGAGACACCACTGCACTGCTTCGTGTACGCTTTTAAAGACGAGACAATATAAATAATGAGAGCTGCATCATGAGACAGGACTTTCTATATAAATTGATTTGTTGTAAAGCTAGTTTCCCCTCCTGCACTATCGCAATGCATGAGCTAATAATATAATAATATCAGTTGGCTTCGTGGAACCACGGCATCTTCTTAAGCATATGATAGCGCTGCGCGGAAGAGCAAAATTTATTCGTGCGAGTATGTGCGTTTTTTGCGATTGAATATGATTCTCCTTTCTTTTCAGCAAATTTTCTAAATGGTTGATTGACCGTGCGCGTTGTGGACTATCTTGCCCACCACATTTAGAAAAACACTAAAGAAACGGAAATAAACTTCTTGACGTCAAGTAGTCGTTGCTCATACTTGATGCATTTCAACGCCTCATGATATTTGTAAGCTTCAACGGAGTTTTTTGTCATGATTTGTTAAATGGGTTAAAAATCGTTTTGTCGAAAAAATTACGGCTGAATTTGGACCACCACAGCTCATTCTATTTAATATCTAGCTGCGCTTTTTTAGCAGTTCTAGTTGTCTTGTGTGACATTTGCATAAGTTTTTTTTACGACCAGGTTTGACTGAAAGTTCATGTGTATGTACTCTATAACACTTTAATTAAAAAAAGTGGCAAACAATAATTGGTCGATTTGGTCTTTTCGCTGAAAATAAAAGAGTTGAATCGAATCATTTACGTTTAAGTCCTTACAACAACGATAGTACAAAAGGAGTTCTTTTTTGCTCGTATTGTTAGAGTTGAGTTGATAGCACTAGTTTTGTAACGGTTCTAAAGTGTGGTTTGACAAAGTACAATGTCTTGTTCCGTTTCTTGTAGAACAGATACAGTTATTATTGGTATGTTCTGTGAGGAAATGGTTGTTGATTTCTGAAGATTTATGTATGAAATCATTCATGTCTGGGAGTGTGAATTTTATTGTATTTATTAATTCTGCGCAATTGGCTTGTGGTGTAGTTTGGGTGCAAAGTTCAGAGTGTTTGTGTTCAGAATAACACCCGTATGTTGTATTAACTGGTAGGTCTCTGCATAAGTACTGTTTTGTGTTGCTTTTTGGGTTATATGATTTTGTAATGAATCTATCGATTGTTCTTGGGCAGTGTATTTAGTATATGAAAGTGGTAAAACTGTTTTAATTTCTACTTGTATCTTAAAGTAATTATATACTTTTATGAGGTATTTTAAGAAATGTGGTGAACCCAATATTCTGTAGTTACGTTGTTAATGTATTTTTTTGAGACAGAGAAGTGACATGGTAAAAGTAAGGACTACCATGGTAAGTAATTATCGAGGTTTTCTGTGTAGATTTTGTATTAGAACTTCTATGAAGAAAAGAGTCTCGTTTGTCTCTACAATTGCTTCCTGTAGGATAGATCAAAATTAGGGTTTTTCCTTGTCATATTCTGTGATATTATTTGATTGTTTGGAAGACTTCGATTTCGCTTCATCGCTTGAATAATTTGTTTTGGATTTTTGGGTGGTGTCTTGATTTTTTCAATCAACAAACATAGCAGGTTGAGATGCTATGTCCTGAACCGAAACAATATTCACTCATTTTTGAGAATGACGGTTTCCCTTTTAAATTTGCTTCGTTTGAGTACTTGCGGCGTACTACGTCATTGCTGTATGTTGTGTTTTTCTCAATAATTCTGACTCCATCTATCATAAATTTTTCAATACCAGTTGTAATGTTTTTATAGGAGGTGAGAGAGTAGAGCTTGTTTTAATATTGTTGAGATTGATGTGCCGTCTGGTAATATCCTCCAGGATATTTTTACTGTGCAAACAGAAATTGTGGTTCCAATGTGTTGATTTATTGTTAGTCATCATATTTAAAGCCTTTTGTTCTAGTTGTGCTTCTATTGTTTTATCTAATAGAATTGTTCCTATGCGCAAGATCTGTGCCATCAAACAATTTTAATGGTTGTGTCATTTAAACTGAAACTCTTAAGTAGGGGTACATCCTTTTTGAATTTCTTGTTACAACGGAAGAAGGTGTTTGGGTAAACACCGCCTGTAAATAGTATGATTGTGGAGCGTTTTTTGACAGAAAGTTTATGAAACGAACAACAGATGTATTCTGGCATTTTTTTGAACGTCGAAGTACAACAAAAATAACTCGTGCTCATGGCTGTTTGTCTAAGACTGCCATAGATGCCTAATTTCCTGGAGCCTATAAAAAATATAAGGGAGATCCATCGAGTTTGCTTGGAATCTTCACAAACTGCAGCAGAAGCGAACAGTAGATTAATAATACTTCTTCTGACTTATTCTTCTGTCGAGTATGTCATCAATGTCTCGACGTATGCAGCAGGGATTGAGTTTGGGACTCTTATCTCCCAATCTTCCATAAAATATTGGTATTTTGCTCTTCCAGAATCACGACAGTCGACTTAATGAATTGAGTGAATCCAGTATACCAAGAAACCTCCTTACTTGCTCCTTAGTTTTTTGTTTTAAAATTTTCTTAACACTTAAGCAAATATATTTTGCCAATATTGAGGTTAATCTAGCATGAAGAAAGACGAGAGGATTTTTACGTTCCAGCACAATGACAGGCAGTTTAGCTAAAAACTTTTGTATGCTTTACAAATAACCAAACTGAGCAATGTTCAAAAACTGAGCAATGTTCAATAAAGGTTTGAATTTTGCTCGAGTGTTTTAAAGAATAACTGAATGTTGTAATTGCAGTTTGTTTTCATTGAGCAACTAGATATTGGTTATAAACAGTGTCTGAAGCACTGAATCTCCTCATAAAATTATTAACGTGCATAAAGATTAGAGCTTGCTCTTAGAGCACGCAGGAAAATCTAGGGGAGGTTTATATTTTTGAGGAAAAGGCGTTATAGTTCATTAGAGCTGTGTCATGAGAATTGAATTCATAAAAACTGAGACAACACTGCACTGCTTCGTATACGTTTTTAAAGACGAGACACTAAAAATAAATAGAGCTGCGTCACGAGACAGTACTCTCTATATAAAAAAATGTTGTAAAGCTACTTTCCCCTCCCGCAATATCGCAGTGCATGAGCTAATAATATAACAATATCAGTTGGCTTACTGGAACCAGGGCATTTTCTTAAGCATATGATAGCGCTGCGTAAGAGCACAATTTATACTTGCGAGTATGTGCATTTTTGCAATCGAAAATGCTTCTCCTTACTTTTCAGCAAGTTTTCTAGCTAGTTGTTTGATCGTGCGCGTAGTGTACGGTCTCGCGCACCATATTTAGTAAAAAAAATACCAAAGAAACGGAATACACTTTTTGATGTCAAGTAGTGGTTGCTCATACTTGCTGCACTTCAACACCTCATGATATTTGTTATCTTCAACCGAGTTTTTTGTCATGATTTGTGAAATGGATTAAAAATCCTTTCGTCGAAAAATAATGGCTGAACTTGGACCACCACAAGCCATTCTCTTTAATATCTAGTTGCACATATTTATCAGGGGTTTGTTGATTGAGATTTTCTATGTGAAATTTCTAACAGGACTTCTATAACGAAAAGAGTCTCTTTTGTCTCTACTATTGTTTCGTGAACGATAGATAAGTGGTAGGGCTTTCGCTGTCACATTATTTAATTCTACCTGTTTATTGGGAAGACTTTGATTTTCCTTCATTGCTTTCTTTGAATGTTTGTTTTGGAGTACTTGGGTAATCTAATGGTTTTTTTGAGCCAGCGGCCACGGCAGTTTGCAATACTATGTCATGGACGAGAACATTTCTCACCGAGTTTAAAGAGTGGTGGTTTCTCATTTAACATTGTGTCGTTTGAGTTTTTGTGCCGTACTATATCAATGCCGTACGCTCTATATTGCTCATCAGTTCTGACGTCATCTACAAAGAGATTGTCAATATCATTTGTAGTGTCATTTAATGGAGGTGAGAGAGCAGAACGTGTTTTGATCTTGCTGCGACCAATCAGCCGTCTGGTAATAACATCCAGATGAGGAAAGTAGTATAAACGAAAGTTGTGGTTCTAATGTGTTGGTTTTTTTAAGCATCTTTTTTTGTGCAAGAAATTTTTTGTGCTAACTGTGTGTTTATCGTTTTAACTAATGCACCGTTTAATTGTGCATTTCTCCTATCAGGTGAATCATTAACATAAGCAAGCCGTTTGCTCAATTAGATGTGCCCATGTTTTAATTTGTTCTCTGGAAGGACGAGTATTACTTTCTATGTTGCTTAGTTTGGGTTTGAGATAGTTGTTTATAAAATGTTTTATAAAATCCTCAGCAAAATTCTTGCCAGTTTTCTTTAATTTCTAAAAATAAGAGCGGAAACCATTTATGAGATGGGCTTATTAGTGCTGCTCGTGTCATGGTGATTTATTTTTGAATCCATGATTCGTAAAAAATTGTGAGTCACTCCATTCAAGCCTTGCTGTCATTATAATTTTGGCTCTCATAGCGTTTAAACAATCACCGAAAGTACACGTTTAATCTGCACGATCAAACGGGTTTAATGATTACTCCGCTTTTAAAAAGTATGGCACTAGAGCTTTTGTAGTTGACAAATTTTTTAGAAAACAAATAACAGATCTCTTCTGGCATTTTTCTAATGTCAAAGTACAACGAAAACAAATTGTGCTTATGGCTGTTTGTCTTTGACTGCCAAAGATTTTTAATCTACTGGGGACCATTAAAAATCTAAGAGAGATACATCCAGTTGGCTTGGTACCCGCAGAAACCACACCAGAAGCAAACAGTATATAATAATAGTTTTCTCTAACCTATGACTCTGTTGAGTACGTACGTCAACAGTGTCTCGACGTTTGAAGCTAATTTTGGGACTATGAACCTGTCTTTCATAAATTTAACAGTATTTTGCTCTCCCACGTTAGTGGAGATTTGAAAGATTACGTCAACATAGAGTTTTTCTTAAGATCACAACAGTCGATTTTTTGAATTGAGTGAATCTAACATACCAATAAACTTCCTTACTTGTTCTTTCGTTTTTTGTTTCAAAAATTTTTTTTAAAAACGAAGCAAATACTTTATGGTCATGTTGCGGTTAATCTAACATGGATACAAAAGCGAGAATTTTCATGTTCCAGCACAGTGATGGGAAGTTTAGCTCAAAACAATTGTATGCTTTAGAATTAATCGAACTGAGCAATGTTCAAAAACTGAGCTATGTTCCAAAAATATTGTGGAATTTTGCTCGAGTATTTTAACGGAAAACTGAGGGTTGTAATTGCAGTTTGTTTTCATTGAGCAACTAGATATTGGCTATAAACGGTATCTGAAGCACAGAATCTCCCCATAAATTTAATAACGTTCATCAAGATTAGGAGTTTGCTCTTAAGCCACGCAGAACAATATCCAGGGGACTTATATAATTTTAAGGACAAGGCGGTATAACTTTTTGAGGCTGCGTCATGAGAATTCAATTCTATATAAACTGAGACAACACTGCTTTGTATATGTTTTTAAAAACGAGGCACTCTAAATAATTAGACCTGCATTATGAGACATGAGTTTCTATATAAATAATTTGAAGATCCTTTTTAATTGATCGTTTTTTGTTCAGACATGCAATTTGTTGGTCGTGCGCTATGTGTTCTTAGATGAGCTGAGGTTTCGCTAAATTCTCAAATTCAAGAGAAACGCATACGGTTAGCAAAGCGGCGTACTCCATTTTTTAATTAACTGCCTCTTTGATGTTCAATCAGCCTTCCCTGATTGGAGGCGATTACAGGCGCCGTGAGTGTTTTTGAGACACAAGAGAGTCAAAGAAAGAAGGTAGGATGGGCACTTGGATGTTGGCTTCCGCGTCGGTGAAGATTTTCCGTGAATTTGGCGTTGTCCTTGACACGACCTTTTATTTGTGTTGCATGCCTCCTGTGAGGCATGCGTAAGCAATTTGAGGTGATTTTTTTGCCTCTTGCCCTAAATTTTAAAAGAAATTGGTTTATTTTTCAGCTGTGGTTATCCTAAAGGTCTCATAGGCAATTTCTTTGCCAATTACAGATCCTAGTACGTGGTAGCTTTCACATATTTTAAGTTCCGTCACCTCAAACAACCTGAAGGCTTTGATCTTCGAAGACTATTTTACTACTAGTTGACACTTAGGAGCATTCACGTTTTAGTCAAAATAGCTACCATGTTGAATGAATTGCCTGAAGAACAAGAAAAAGTCCTCAAAACGTCCTTCTGCGCTGACGTGGTCTGCGTACATTTCTTGCTCTGGACAAACTTGAACAAGGGAAGGGTGGCTATTCCTTATATAGCCATTGCTATGGGATCTCCTTGACTTGTGACCTCTAGGGACTGCACTATTTCACCTGCAACGTAATAATTGGACGGGGTTGAACTTGAATTTTGAAAAAAAAGTCAAGGCTGGGCAAAATCTATTGATTTGAAAATTTGAAACAATTGAAAATATTTTCAACTGATAATTCAAATATAGAGTCTCCCCGTAAATTCATATAACCAGTTTTCTCTATTTGTTGTTGTTGGTGCACATTTCCTCTAATTTGGTTCCAAAGATCATTCCCAATAAATTCAATGAGCTACAAGATTTCAGGCTTTTTTGGGAGCTGCAAGAATGAAGACTGGACTTGTCTCCGTTGTAAATAGATGTATAACTGCCTTGTAAAAGCTGCTACTTGTTTCTTAGGTCCTAGTTGTTGAGAAAAAAGTTTAATTCCATTACAGTTTTTGCCGAATTATTGTAAAAAACATATCAAAAATTGTTTCCTATTTAATAAGTTAGTTCTTCAGACCTCGTTTTGGCCACCCAATCAGAGAACTTGTCACAGAACACGACCTGAGAAAACCGTCAGGCATCAACATCAACAGGTTGTTTTTTTATATAAATTTTTCCAATAGTTTTATAAAGATATTTAGTATATTCGTTAAAACCATTCGATCATTTGATCTCCATGTCCTGTCATAGCATTTGTCAGGTCAATGTTGATTTCGTTTTTCAAGTAAAAAAAATTACAGGCATCTCTACGAGATTGGTCATCGGAACATTGCAGACGAAATACCCGAACCCTAAGCAGACAAAGGCTACGATACACTTCTCAAGAGATGCTACCCTTTGAGGGTTTGACCAGAACCCTTCCACATATAGACCCAAAATAACTAAAAACTCTAAGTGTAATTACTGTTTTTAATGATCACGGCACGAGCGCAAATGGCTTTTCAAACAAAAGAGAAAATTAAAAACACAAACATTGACAGTTTTCATCCTTGCTTCATCGCTGTCCCAAAATCAAGTGGCTGCACAAATAATCGTTTCACCAGAAAAAATCAAAACAATACTCTAAATTATGCTCCATCTAAATTAATTAGTAGTTTTATTCATCCTACGATTCATATTGTGCCCCTATACCTCAATCACCCTTTGATTCACTTCTCTAAAGATGGTATGCATTTCTCTTTCTACGGTAATCATATGTTTGCTTGTCATTTAACCCATATGTTTGAATTCTTCACTCGTAAATTAATCGTATACATATATATTCAGGCTACTAACAGTCTTCTTTATTTATATCCCATCCACATGTGCGAGCAGGCACACTACTCAAATCATTCAAACCATCTCAGAGGTGGAGTGTCTTATGTTACTCATGCGCCATTTTTGAGCACGTTAAGTCTAGCGGAGTTAACTCTAGGAGAACTTCCGTGAGAATACACTGCCCACGAGAAATTCCATTACGCACGATTTGAAAAGCAACTCTAATCTCCTAAGAGGCAACAACTTTAAGCCAAGCAGCGGTTGATAGCCAGACATTGCAAGTTTTTAGGGCAGCTTATGTTAAACCCTGCATATATTCCTTGCTTCTTTAAAAAGAAGTTATCCAGGAACGAATGAGCACACCTAAAGCAAATCAATCTGCTGAAGAATACAAAGAAATTGATGAACACATGTCAACAGCAAACATTTCTAATGACATTTGAACTCTTACAGGAGAAGCGAAAGATGGTGTCTTTTCCTTAACGAAAAACGTTGACAAGAAAACAGTTTGTGATGTCTTATGCCAGAAACATCTGGAATCAATTTTGAGTTCTCTGAAAAACAATGAACATCCAAATATTTTACTATACCATCAATCTATATTTGAAAAACTCAAAGTTTAGAAAGTATGCCATGAAGACGCATGGAAGCAATGGCCCTCCGGACTGGATGCCAACGAATTGCAAAGGCTGCTGACATTCTGTAAGTCGTCTCCAACTGGTCTAGGCGAAACAATTGCTAAACTGGCAATACACATAGATACGTCTTATTTGACTTTCTTTTTTCGATATAATTCTTGTCGATTGATAGGTCTTGATAAATGTCCCAGTGTACGACCGATTTGAAATTGGGAAGAATTATCGGAAGAACTGTCGTCAAATATATAAAACAGATTCTATGATATTAGGTTATGATCAGCATCTGTGTATGGCTGAAAAGTGAGGAATTCAGCATGCAATTCATCCATTGAGAACTGGCTTCAAAAAGACAGATTCCATGGTTATCTTGCTTGTCTATGCAATAAATGCTTTTGATTTTCTCAACCGTTATCTTGCCCTACGATCAAATTTCAACCATCAAATTTGTTTATTAACAAACAAAAAATACTCTTCCTGGAAGGCACAACCCAAAGACCATAATCCCATTATTTGAACTTCTCCAAGATTGCTTCATGTTTCAAAAGTGGTATGCATACAGTGGCACTGCTGTCGGCTCTCTGCCGGCTGTCTTCATATCGTGAAGAAGTTTTTTGACTGATTGAAAAAACACAGTCTTTCTTTTGGTTACCACTTTACCACATGCCAGATCCCTACCAAAGAATATCATTTTGAAAAAGCAACGAAAATGTTTGTTCTTGGCGAAGTGGAAAAAGTTGATTGTGGTAGAGTACTTGTTAGTGTAACAAGTTCTGATTTTGCGAAGAAAACTTTTATAGCGATATAAAAGGAAAGAAATTGATGTTAAAAAAGCCGGCCGTTCTTGTTAATGTTTCGTCTCAAAATGTTTAAAAAGCGGTCACTTCATTGGTTCAAAATAAATTGGCCTTCTTAGTGCAAACAACACCTATTATTAAAGACCTGTTAGAAGAATTGGAAAAATAAATCAATGATGAGCTGTTACTTAATCTTTTATAGAATTTCGCCTATAATCAGAAATACCGGAATAATTTTCCGTCACCAATAAAGTAGGCTGGCTTGAACATCTTTAAACCTGGAGACCATTTTAAGGATAATAAACAAACAATTCAACTGTCAAATCCCTTATACCTATCTCCGCCCGAAGCCGAACTGAATTAACCACAAATCATACATGAAATGGTAACGAGAAAGAGATTGGAATCAAATCAAAAAACACAAGAACCAAGAGCGAATTGAATAAGAACGTGATTCACTCGCTTGACTTTGCTAGTGAAACGTGAGCATCAAGCTAGTTGAACGTTATGCTATTGAAACGATATCATTTTGACCTAAAAAACGAGTTTTGTGACGGTATTCCCCTTCCCTTTGGCTGCGACCCAGTGAAGATGCCACCACTATTCGCGTGCTATGAAAGCTTCACTGTGTTACATGTTCTCCACTAGCCAAAAAAATACACCCACATGATACATAATGATCATCGCGAATCATTTGCGAGCTGGATAATTGATGTGTGTCATGATTTTGAGATCCAACCTCCTCTTCAGCCGTTGCATAGGAAAACCTTTGCTCTTAAACCAATAATTACTGATAATGATCCAAGATTAGATATCAGGGTCAATGAACTTTGGGAATCTATTTTCAACAAAACCTATTTTGGTGTGCAACTTCTCAACCCGCAGGCGAAACGTTGCCGTGAAAACAGTAGCAAAGCCTGGCCTACAAGTTCTCTGAATCTATTAAAAAAGACACAAATGAACAAAGAATAAATGAGGTTGAGAGAGAAGCGATTTGTCCTCTTGTGTTTGCATGCACTGGTGGAGTTGGTCCATCAACTTCTATAGCGCTGAAACAACTGGCGTCAAAGCTCTTTGCGCAAAAAAAGGACAGCTACGTTGATATCATATCATATCTAAGGACAAAAATTAACTTTGCTCTCCTGAGGAGTTCTATCCTCTGCATTCTTGGGTCAAGGGTGCTTAAGTGGCGGAAAATTGTCGATGCCTTAATGGGATCCTTGGTTGCAGAAGGGAAGTTGTCAGTTTGACGCATCTACTTTTGTCATTAGTTTTTGTTTTTTATTGCTGCCTGTCTTTTGTTTAACTTTCTCATATTGTAAAAAAAACCAGTTTGTTATTTTCAAAATACATCTGATAATTTAAACAAACGTTTTCGAACTTCAAATTCATCGTCATGTTGAAACTGTTTCACATATTGTTAAACGATAAAATCAATATGTATTTACATATGTCTGAGACCACAATTAAAACAACTCAAGGACTTATTCCTAAATAAATTAAATCAAAAATTTTTCCTATATACAATAAATGGCCTATTTACAACTCATATTTACATCCGTTATCAATTTCCCTAAAGTTATTTATATTACAGATTTTTCGATTTTAGCCATGTTTTTTTTTATTTCTAGGGAAATTCAGAGTTTTCCTTAGCCTCAAGTGTCCCTCTTGTAGAGGTTTTGCAAATTTCGTTGGTCATGCACAAAATGTTTTTTGCGGTATATATCCTTCTCGAGTCAATATTATGGTTTGAATTAATATTTTAGCGTGAGTTCTTGCCCCTATATTCATCGCGTGTGCTTAGTGCCAGCTTCAGTCTGCTGATCTATATAGCTTCGATAGTCATTAGCTTCTCTACTGCCCGACAGGCATCCAGAAATTTCTATTCAGTCTCAATCGTGGCGCCACAACATTCTACAAGATGTTGACCAACCCGTGAATCCTTCTTTTGATGTTCTGCTATGCTTGTTATAATATGCCGGCTTGTTTGCCCAACATGGATGGATCCGCAACTATTTAATTTTATCTCATACACCACTTGGGATTTCATGTCTCTATTGAAAGATGATTTCAGATTGGGGAGGCATGATCCTAATTTCCGCGTTATAAAAACCACTTGCAATTCGCATAGTTTCTTCTATTTGCTTGACTCTACATAAAGTTGCCTCAGCCTTGCAGAAAATAGGTGGTTTATCATGAGATATAGTCTTGTCTTTTGATGCCCGTTTGGTTTTGTTTTCAATTGGTCTTTACTGCCACTTATTGTCTTTTCTAAAAACTTGTTCAATCTTTTTGAAGACCATCACTCAGGATACTGACTTTCGGTCCCGCAAGTTTTGTTTTTTTTCAATATCTTGATCGAATGCCAGCAAATTGGATGTTGCAATAAAAACCTTTGAACCGTCCCTTGAATCACATCTTGTTTATGCTGAAGCGGTGCACAGCTGCAAAATTTCAGTATTATTGTCGTGTCATTTGTTTTTTTAATACCGATAACAGGTGATATTACTTTTGCTGCACATATTTCCATTAATGTCAAGAAAAACTAAATCCCCTTCTTTTTTAACTTTTTCAAATGTAATTTGCAGGTTGTTGTGAATTGAATTTGGAAAATTTAAGTACTGGTCCGGGTCACCACAAACCTTGCAGATAATATCATCAACATTCTTTTTGAACAACTTTATCTCGTCAAACCGCCCCTCTGTCTGTTGGTTGCTGCGATACTTACAAATCCAAGCAACATCCTGCATGTTGGTGTAATCCTCCTTTGTTATCTTTTGGCATTTTGCATGAAACCATTTTTTGCATGACTCACATTCAACTCCTCTTCCTCGGATAGTCACACTCCGGTTGCAGCCTTTGCTATTCCCGTTTTGGTCAGATCTAGAGAAAATTTTACTGAGCTCTGGATTTGCATTGATGCCTCAAACTAATTCATCAAAACGTTTGCTAATATCACAGCCACTGATTAAAGCCAGAACATCTGATTGTACATGACAGATATCGTTATTTTTAAAATGAACATTTGCCTCTGCAAGCTTTAACAAACTTTTCATTGCGGACCTTGGGATCTCTGGAGCTAGATTGCTTGAATAGAATTCTCTTAGATTAATTTCTATAGCCTCTCCAACCGACAAGTTGGTTAACAAAATTTTTACGTCAAGAGATACTATCTGCTCGTTATCTTCTAGAGAGAAAGAGGGAGACATTAAGGCGTTTCTAGCATCTTGCGTGTTGATTTCAACGTTTGCGCCCGTTAGTTTGTGGGAAAATGGTGCCAGAAAACGTGATAGTTTTTGTAACTGCTGCCAGGTATCAAAAAACCAGTCTAAAAGGTTAATTTTTTATGTACTTTTGCCACGCCATAAAACCTCGCTGGTTGCGAACCTGTTGACTAGAGTCTTTGTTAAATTTTGCCCCTCATTTGGCCTTGCTTCATTAATTGTTGCAGGTTGTTATTTATCTTTTTTTTCATTTTGATCACAATTTCATCTTTTGCTCCATTGATTTTTTGAAAAAACCGATTTCTGCACATCACCAGGTTTTTTCCTGTACGCTGACTTCATCTCGCAGAAACCGCAGCTTTTGTCAAATAGTACCGCCAGCGAAAATCCAGCCACTGTTGCGGAGGGGCATTTCTTAATTTAGCTTTTTTCATTACATCTTTAAATACCACATGATACGGTGTTCACATATTTTTTTGCAATGGAGAGAGGAAAATTATGCATTCGAGCTGCAATAGATTGAAGCTGCGCATTGAAGCACAAAATCTATGTAAGCATTGAAGCAATCTGAAATGCAGGAAAATCATATTTTTGAACATGGAGGGTTTCGGATGCGAATAGTTTAAAAATTTTGCCCTTTTTTCTAATTTAGTCCGATAATTATCCAAATTTTATATATATATATATATATATATATATATATATATTGACTTCTTTGGTGAAATTGTTCGATTAAAAAACCTTCGAATTAATTTTAACTTATATTCCGGATTATTAAAGGTCACAATGGCTCCATATTGAGTTATAAATGAATGTTTTTTGACTATTTCAGATGATAGTTAAGGGTTTTTATGACTTTAAAACTATTTCTTCTTCCCAAAAACAATTATTTTTTTTTCTTTTTTGCTCTTTTTCTTTGTCAGAAATCCAAAAAGCAGGAACGTAAAAACAGTTGAACTATCTTCTGAAACATTATTGAGGACTATTTTTCCTTCAGTTTCCTATGAGAGTGTTCTTAGTTTAAAAATTTGCCTATTTCTCTAATTTTAGTTGATAATTATCGAATTTTCATCATCTATTTTTGATGTAGATTTAAATAAGGATTCTCAATTAAATACTTTTTTACAAACGTTTTTGAACTCTGAGTTCATCGTCAGGTTATAAACAATACAAAATGCTAGAATGAAAAGCCAGAAAACAAAATCCAAATCCTTAAAATCACTCATTCAAGGAAATTTAAAACGAATTTTTACGTATCTACAATCGTATTTACAAAATTTTACATCTGACTAAATATACATTTTCGATTTGATGTAGCCGATGCATATCGACCTTAAAATTTATTTGGTTTCTTTTAATTGTACAGTTGAAATTTTCGTTTTATAACGTGTATTTCTTTGAAGTTGTAATTTTGTCTCCAAACTAAGCTATCAGTGTCAATTCTGGTGTTCGGTCTTTGTCGCGCGTATTGATGGCTGGTTTCAGTGTTCTTATACAGAGGGCATCCAGTGTCATTAACTTGGATTGGTTGCCACACTGGTCTAATATCTTCCACTGGAGAGCTGTTTTATCACCGCTACACTCAATTTCATGTATTCCCATCGGTGAGTCCGCCTTGGCATGCTCTGCAACCCTTGTAATATGTCAGCATGACTGCCCTACATAGATGGATTTGCATCCATTGCAAATGAGTTCATAAACCACGTGGGAATTGAGGTCTTCATCAGAGCTAGACTTAAGGCTAAGTAAACAACTCTTAAGCTTCCGAGTGGTGAAAATTGTCTGTACAGGATGAATTTTGCTCAAATTCTTAACAAATTCATTAGAGATGTTGCCTCTGTACTGTAATGCGAATAGTTTTTTCTCAATATTTTTCTGCTCTTTCACGGCTACACCTGGGTTATATCCTTTTCTTTGTTATTTCATTCGCAGCTGGTTAATTGTATCCTTGACAATATTCCCTACCTAATGCCAAGGAAATTGATTACATTCCCAAATTTCTTCGTTTTTTTCAATGCTTCATGGACCGCTTCCCAATTGCTGGTTGCTCGGAACAGGCGGTGTATTGTTCCCTGTATTATGTTTTTCTTATGTTGAAGGGGTGCACAGCTACGATAGTTTAGATTTGTTCTTGTATCTGATGGTTTTTGATACCATGTGCGAAGAAATGCCCCCTCCAGTTTTACGTTAATTGACAAGTCCAGAAAAGGCGTCCGTTGTTTCTAATTTAAACTGAATATTTGGATGGCGGTTATTGACTGCATCTAACAGCTATTTCGTGTCATCTATAACTGTTCTCACAATATAGTCAACATATCTTAGAAAAACTTTGATTTCGGACGAATGGTTACTGTCAGTCTTATCTTTTTCACGACAGAATGAGCACATCCAGAACTGATTTTCCATGCTATCATGTTCTGTGTTACTGATTTGCTGACATTTTGCGGGCAACCATCTATTGCAAACTTCTCGCTCAACACCCCTGGATCGTGCTGTGACACGGTGTTTGCAATTGCGACAAGTGCTAAATTGTGTGTTGGCTTTACATTTTAGTTTCTGTAATTTCAATTGTGGCTCCCACGTTTTCGTCCAAAGTTTACCCAAAATTACTGCCAAGGACGAACCCATTGCCAACCTGTCTTTCTGACAGTACCAACTTTCATTGCATTTGAATTAGACGTTTGTGACGGCTAATTCGAGTAGACGTTTCATTGTTGTTCTAGGTATGTCTGGTTTATCGTCTCTAACATAAAGCGATCTTTACTTTAATGGCGTCCTTTACGGGACGTTGGTGTATAAACGTTTTACATCTAATGATAGGATTTGTTCATCTTTTTGCTCTAGAGTCTTACGTGCGCCATTGGTGCATGTTTCTTTGTTTGCTTCAATCTTTTGGAAAAAAGGGTTTAGAACCTTGTTAAGTTTATGGTATCAACTTCCCGGGATAGAAAGAACAGGTCTCAGAGGGCTTTCTTTTTTGTGTATTTCAGCTAATCTCTACAACCTTGCGGTTTCTTCCTTTTTTGATCATATCCAAAAGTTCTTTTTTTGGTTTTTCTTTACGATATAATCACAACTCTTTTCAAGTTTTCTAACCTGTTTGCAATCTACTGCTTTTTCCAGTTCTTCTGCGTACGTGCTCTTTTTCATAACACAAAGTCCTACACACTTATCGAAAGGAACAGCAACCAGGGTGTTGTCACGCAGATATGTTTGCACTTTTGCTGTGATGTGTTCTTGATGTGCTGACGGTATCGATCAAATAAAAAATTTCTCTCAACTTTTTTTAAAGAAGTTGATCAAGAATATCAACGTAAAATTTAGTCTAGGTGAGTTTTCACATAATTTCCTTGTTCGAATTGAATAAAGCGCTGTCTTGTCAGCGTTTTGTCAATTACTGGGATTTTATTAGACGGGAATGATTTCCAACTGTTACATTATTATAGACAAATCTCTTTATCTTGCAAGTGAGACCCAATGAGCTCATTCTATGTTCTCAATTAAAAATTCATGGTTTTTATGACATCAACAATGTTTGCGTAAACACATGGTTTTTATGACCTCAACAAAGGTTCTATTGGAGCCTTAGGAGCTACAATTAATCTTTTCAGTTTTTAAACTGAGCGCATCAAATTCTCAAATAAAAAGTACTTTAAAAAGCGGATTTTTGATCTTCCGCAAAATTTCTATTTTTTTTGCTGTCAACTTGTTTTTGCTGAGAGGTAGCATCTTCTTTCTAGTGAATAAAATTGAAGCCGTTACTGCATTTTTATGTTTCCGAAAACAAATTTTGGCAAAGAATGGTAGGATTTGTTCATCTTTTTCAAGTAATTTTTGCTCTAGAGTCTTATGTGCGTCATTGATGCTTGTTTCTATGTTTGCTCTTTCAATTTTTTGGAAAAAGGGGTTTAAAAACTTGCTGAGTTTATGGTAACAACTTCCCGGGATAGAAAGAACAGGTCTCAGAGGGCTTTCTTTTTTGTGTACTTCAGCTAATCTATACAACCTTGCGGTTTCCTCCTTTTTTATCATATCCAAAAGTTCTTTTTTGGTTTTCCATTACAATATAATCACAACTCTTTTCAAGTTTTCTGAACTGTTCGCAATCTACTGCTTTTCCCAATTCTTCTGCGTACGTGCTCTTTTTAATAAAACAAAATCCTACACCCTTATCGAAAGGAACAGCACTCAGGGTGTTGTCACGCAGATATGTTTGCACTTTTGCTGTGATGTATTTTTGAAGTACTGACGGTATCGATCAAATAAAAAGTTTCTCTAACTATTTTTTAAAGAAGATGATCAGGAATATTAAGTTCAGATTTAGTCTAATAGTGAGGTTTTTCATAATTTCCTTGTTCGAATTGTACAAAACGCTGTCTTGTCAGCGTTTTGTCAATTACTGGGATTTTATTAGACGGGAATGATTTCAAACTGTTGCCTTAATATAGACAAATCTCTTTTCCTTGCAAGTGAGACCCAATGAGCTCATTCTATGTTCTCAATTAAAAGTTCATGGTTTTTATGACATCAACAAAGTTTGCGTAAACAAATGGTTTTTATGACATTAACAAAGGTTCTATTGGAACCTTAGGAGCTACAATTAAACTTTTCAGTTTTTTAAACTGAGCGCATCAAATTCTCAAACAAAAAGTACTTAAAAAAACGGATTTTTGAGCTTCCGCCAAATTTCTATTATTTTGCTGTCAACTTGTCTTTACTGAGAGGTAGCATCTTCTTTCTAGTGAATAGAATTGAAGCCGTTACTGCATTTTTATGTTTCAAGAAACAAATTTTGGCATAGAATGATAGAATTTGCTCATCTTTTTCAAGTATTTTTTGCTCTAGAACCTAATGTGCGTCATTTGTGCTTGTTTCTATGTTTGATCCTTCAATCTTTTGGAAAAAGGGGTTTAGAAACTTGTTAAGTTTATGGTAACAATTTCCCGGGATAGAAAGAACAGGTCTCAGAGGGCTTTCTTTTTTGTGTACTTCAGCTAATCTCTACAACCTTGCGGTTTCTTCCTTTTTTGATTGTATCCAAAAGTTCTTTTTTTGGTTTTTCAGTACGATATAATCACAACTCTATTCAAGTTTTCTAACCTGTTCGCAATCTACTGCTTTTTCCAGTTCTTCTGCGTACGTGCTCTTTTTCATAACACAAAATCCTACACACTTATCGAAAGGAACAGCAACCGGGGTGTTGTCACGCAGATATGTTTGCACTTTTGCTGTGATGTATTTTTGGTGTACTGACGGTATCGATCAAATAAAAAATTTCTCTTAATTTTTTTTTAAAGAAGATGATCAGGAATATTAAGGTAAGATTTAGTCTAATTGTGAGCTTTTACATAATTTCCTTGTTCGAATTGTATAAAGCGCTGTCTTTTCAGCGTTTTGTCAATTACTGGGATTTTATTAGACGGGAATGATTTCAAACTGTTGCCTTGATATAGACAAATATCTTTATCTTGCAAGTGAGACCCAATGAGCTCATTCTATGTTCTCAACTAAAAATTCAATGTTTGCGTAAACACATGATTTTTATGACCTCAACAAAGGTTCTATTGGAGCCTAAGGAGCTATAATTAATTTTTCAGTTTTTTAAACTGAGCGCATCAAATTCTGAAATAAAAAGTACTTAAAAAATGGATTTTTGAGTTTTCGCCAAATTTCTATTTTTTGGCTGTCAACTTGTCTTTACTGAGAGGTAGCATCTTCTTTCTAGTGAAAAGAATTGAAGCCATTACTGCATTTTTATGTTTCAAGAATTAAATTTTGGCATAGAATGATATGATTTGTTTATCTTTTTCAAGTATTTTTTGCTCTAGAGTCTTACATGCGTCATTGGTGCTTGTTTCTATGTTTGCTCCTTCAATCTTTTGAAAAAAGCGGTTTAAAAACTTGCTGAGTTTATGGTAACAACATCCCGGGATAGAAAGAACAGGTCTCAGAGGGCTTTCTTTTTTGTGTACTTCAGCTAATCTATACAACCTTGCGGTTTCCTCCTTTTTTAATCATATCCAAAATTTTTTATTTGGTTTTTCATTACAATATAATCACAGCTCTTTTCAAGTTTTCTGACCTGTTTGCAATCTACTGCTTTTTTCAGTTCTTCTGCGTACGTGCTCTTTTTCATAACACAAAATCCTACACCATTATCGAAAAGCATAGCAATCAGGGTGTTGTCACGCAGATATGTTTGCACTTTTGCTGTGATGTATTTTTGATGTACTGACGGTATCGATCAAATAAAAAGTTTCTCTAACTTTCTTTCAAAGAAGATGATCAGGAAAATTAAGGTAAAATTTAGTCTAAATGTGAGGGTTTTCATAATTTCCTTGTTTGAATTGTATAAAGCGCTGTCTTTTCAGCGTTTTGTCAATTACTGGGATTTTATTAGCCGGGAATGATTTCAAACTGTTGCCCCAATATTGACAAATCTCTTTTTCTTGCAAGTGAGACCCAATGAGCTCATTCTATGTTCTCAATTAAAAGTTCATGGTTTTTATGACATCAACAATGTTTGCGTAAACACAGGGTTTTTATGACATCAACAAAGGTTCTATTGGAGCCTTAGGAGATATAATTAATCTTTTCAGTTTTTTAAACTGAGCGCATCAAATTCTCAAATAAAAAGTACTTTAAAAAGCGGATTTTTGATCTTCCGCCAAATTTCTATTTTTTTGCTGTCAACTTGTTTTTGCTGAGAGGTAGCATCTTCTTTCTAGTGAATAGAATTGAAGCCGTTACTGCATTTTTATGTTTCCGAAAACAAATTTTGGCAAAGACTGCTAGGATTTGTTCATCTTTTTCAAGTATTTTTTGCTCTAGAGTCTTATGTGCGTCATTGGTGCTTATTTCTATGTTTGCTCCTTCAATCTTTTGGAAAAAGTGTTCAAAAATTTGTTAAGTTTAAGGTAACAACATACCGGGATAGAAAGAACAGGTCTCAGAGGGCTTTCTTTCTTGTGTACTTCAGCTAATCAATACAACCTTGCGGTTTCTTCCTTTTTTATCGTATCCAAAATTTTTTATTTGGTTTTTCATTACAATATAATCACAGCTCTTTTCAAGTTTTCTGACCTGTTTGCAATCTACTGCTTTTTCCAGTTCTTCTGCGTACGTGCTCTTTTTCATAACACAAAATCCTACACACTTATCGAAAGGAACAGCAACCAGGGTGTTGTCACGCAGATATGTTTGCACTTTTGCTGTGATGTAATTTTGATGTACTGACGGTATCGATCAAATAAAAAGTTTCTCTAACTTTCTTTCAAAGAAGATGATCAGGAAAATTAAGGTAAAATTTAGTCTAAATGTGAGGGTTTTCATAATTTCCTTGTTTGAATTGTATAAAGCGCTGTCTTTTCAGCGTTTTGTCAATTACTGGGATTTTATTAGCCGGGAATTATTTCAAACTGTTGCCCCAATATTGACAAATCTCTTTTTCTTGCAAGTGAGACCCAATGAGCTCATTCTATGTTCTCAATTAAAAGTTCATGGTTTTTATGACATCAACAATGTTTGCGTAAACACAGGGTTTTTATGACATCAACAAAGGTTCTATTGGAGCCTTAGGAGATATAATTAATCTTTTCAGTTTTTTAAACTGAGCGCATCAAATTCTCAAATAAAAAGTACTTTAAAAAGCGGATTTTTGATCTTCCGCCAAATTTCTATTTTTTTGCTGTCAACTTGTTTTTGCTGAGAGGTAGCATCTTCTTTCTAGTGAATAGAATTGAAGCCGTTACTGCATTTTTATGTTTCTGAAAACAAATTTTGGCAAAGACTGCTAGGATTTGTTCATCTTTTTCAAGTATTTTTTGCTCTAGAGTCTTATGTGCGTCATTGGTGCTTATTTCTATGTTTGCTCCTTCAATCTTTTGGAAAAAGTGTTTAAAAATTTGTTAAGTTTAAGGTAACAACTTACCGGGATAGAAAGAACAGGTCTCAGAGGGCTTTCTTTCTTGTGTACTTCAGCTAATCAATACAACCTTGCGGTTTCTTCCTTTTTTATCGTATCCAAAATTTTTTATTTGGTTTTTCATTACAATATAATCACAGCTCTTTTCAAGTTTTCTGACCTGTTTGCAATCTACTGCTTTTTCCAGTTCTTCTGCGTACGTGCTCTTTTTCATAACACAAAATCCTACACACTTATCGAAAGGAACAGCAACCAGGGTGTTGTCACGCAGATATGTTTGCACTTTTGCTGTGATGTAATTTTGATGTACTGACGGTATCGATCAAATAAAAAGTTTCTCTAACTTTCTTTCAAAGAAGATGATCAGGAAAATTAAGGTAAAATTTAGTCTAAATGTGAGGGTTTTCATAATTTCCTTGTTTGAATTGTATAAAGCGCTGTCTTTTCAGCGTTTTGTCAATTACTGGGATTTTATTAGCCGGGAATGATTTCAAACTGTTGCCCCAATATTGACAAATCTCTTTTTCTTGCAAGTGAGACCCAATGAGCTCATTCTATGTTCTCAATTAAAAGTTCATGGTTTTTATGACATCAACAATGTTTGCGTAAACACAGGGTTTTTATGACATCAACAAAGGTTCTATTGGAGCCTTAGGAGATATAATTAATCTTTTCAGTTTTTTAAACTGAGCGCATCAAATTCTCAAATAAAAAGTACTTTAAAAAGCGGATTTTTGATCTTCCGCCAAATTTCTATTTTTTTTGCTGTCAACTTGTTTTTGCTGAGAGGTAGCATCTTCTTTCTAGTGAATAGAATTGAAGCCGTTACTGCATTTTTATGTTTCCGAAAACAAATTTTGGCAAAGACTGCTAGGATTTGTTCATCTTTTTCAAGTATTTTTTGCTCTAGAGTCTTATGTGCGTCATTGGTGCTTATTTCTATGTTTGCTCCTTCAATCTTTTGGAAAAAATGTTTAAAAATTTGTTAAGTTTAAGGTAACAACTTACCGGGATAGAAAGAACAGGTCTCAGAGGGCTTTCTTTCTTGTGTACTTCAGCTAATCAATACAACCTTGCGGTTTCTTCCTTTTTTATCGTATCCAAAATTTTTTATTTGGTTTTTCATTACAATATAATCACAGCTCTTTTCAAGCTTTCTGACCTGTTTGCAATCTACTGCTTTTTCCAGTTCTTCTGCGTACGTGCTCTTTTTCATAACACAAAATCCTACACACTTATCGAAAGGAACAGCAACCAGGGTGTTGTCACGCAGATATGTTTGCACTTTTGCTGTGATGTAATTTTGATGTACTGACGGTATCGATCAAATAAAAAATTTCTCTTAATTTTTTTTAAAGAAGATGATCAGGAATATTATGGTAAGGTTGAGTCCAATTGTGAGTTTTTACATAATTTCCTTGTTCGAATTGTATAAAGCGCTGTCTTGTCAGCGTTTTGTCAATTACTGGGATTTTATTAGACGGGAATGATTTCAAACTGTTGCCTTAATATAGACAAATCTCTTTATCTTGCAAGTGAGACCCGATGAGCTCATTCTATGTTCTCAATTAAAAGTTCATGGTTTTTATGACATCAACAATGTTTGCGTAAACACATGGTTTTTATGACATCAACAAAGGTTCTATTGGAGCCTTAGGAGCTACAATTAATCTTTTCAGTTTTTTAAACTGAGCGCATCAAATTCTCAAATAAAAAGTACTTTGAAAAACGGATTTTTGAGCTTCCTCCAAATTTTTATTTTTTTTTTGCTGTCAACTCGTTTTAGCTGAGAGGTCGCATCTTCTTTCTAGTGAATAGAATTGAAGTCATTACTGCATTTTTATGTTTCAAGAAATAAATTTTGGCATAGAATGATAGGATTTGTTTATCTTTTTCAGGTATTTTTTGCTCTAGAGTCTTACATGCGTCATTGGTGCTTGTTTCTATGTTTGCTCCTTCAATCTTTTGGAAAAAGCGGTTTAAAAACTTGCTGAGTTTATGGTAACAACTTCCCGAGATAGAAAGAACAGGTCTCAGAAGGCTTTCTTTTTTGTGTACTTCAGCTAATCTATACAACCTTGCGGTTTCTTCCATTTTTAATTATATCCAAAAGTTCTTTATTTGGTTTTTCATTACAATATAATCACAGCTCTTTTCAAGTTTTCTGACCTGTTTGCAATCTACTGCTTTTTTCAGTTCTTCTGCGTACGTGCTCTTTTTCATAACACAAAATCCTACACCATTATCGAAAAGCATAGCAATCAGGGTGTTGTCACGCAGATATGTTTGCACTTTTGCTGTGATGTATTTTTGATGTACTGACGGTATCGATCACATAAAAAGTTTCTCTAACTTTCTTTCAAAGAAGATGAACAGGAATATTAAGTTAAAATTTAGTCTAATTGTGAGGGTTTTCATAATTTCCTTGTTTGAATTGTATAAAGCGCTGTCTTTTCAGCGTTTTGTCAATTACTGGGATTTTATTAGCCGGGAATGATTTCAAACTGTTGCCCCAATATTGACAAATCTCTTTTTCTTGCAAGTGAGACCAAATGAGCTCATTCTATGTTCTCAATTAAAAGTTCATGGTTTTTATGACATCAACAATGTTTGCGTAAACACATGGTTTTTATGACATCAACAAAAGTTCTATTGGAGCCTTAGGAGATATAATTAATCTTTTCAGTTTTTTAAACTGAGCGCATCAAATTCTCAAATAAAAAGTACTTTAAAAAGCGGATTTTTGATCTTCCGCCAAATTTCTATTTTTTTTTGCTGTCAACTTGTTTTTGCTGAGAGGTAGCATCTTCTTTCTAGTGAATAGAATTGAAGCCGTTACTGCATTTTTATGTTTCCGAAAATAAATTTTGGCAAAGAATGGTAGGATTTGATCATCTTTTTCAAGTATTTTTTGCTCTAGAGTCTTATGTGCGTCATTGGTGCTTATTTCTATGTTTGCTCCTTCAATTTTTTGGAAAAGTGTTTAAAAATTTGTTAAGTTTATGGTAACAACTTACCGGGATAGAAAGAACAGGTCTCAGAGGGCTTTCTTTCTTGTGTACTTCAGCTAATCTATACAACCTTGCGGTTTCTTCCTTTTTTTATCGTATCCAAAAATTCTTTTTTTGGTTTTTCATCACGATTTAATCACAACTCTTTTCAAGTTTTCTGACCTGTTCGCAATCTACTGCTTTTTCCAGTTCTTATGCGTGCGTGCTCTTTTTCATAACACAAAATTCTACACCCTTATCGAAAGGAACAGCAATCAGGGTGTTGTCACGCAGATATGTTTGCACTTTTGCTGTGATGTATTTTTGATGTACTGACGGTATCAATCAAAAAAAAAATTTCTCTAACTTTTTTTTAAAGAAGATGATCAGGAATATTAAGGTAAGATTTAGTCTAATTGTGAGCTTTTACATAATTTCCTTGTTCGAATTGTATAAAGCGCTGTCTTTTCAGCGTTTTGTCAATTACTGGGATTTTATTAGACGGGAATGATTTCAAACTGTTGCCTTGATATAGACAAATCTCTTTATCTTGCAAGTGAGACCCAATGAGCTCATTCTATGTTCTCAATTAAAAATTCAATGTTTGCGTAAACACATGGTTTTTATGACCTCAACAAAGGTTCTATTGGAGCCTTAGGAGCTACAATTAATCTTTTCAGTTTTTTAAACTGAGGGCATCAAATTCTGAAATAAAAAGTTCTTAAAAAATGGATTTTTGAGCTTTCGCCAAATTTCTATTTTTTGGCTGTCAACTTGTCTTTACTGAGAGGTAGCATCTTCTTTCTAGTGAATAAAATTGAAACCGTTACTGCATTTTTATGTTTCAAGAAACAAATGTTGGCATAGATTGATAGGATTTGTTCATCTTTTTCAATTATTTTTTGCTCTAGAGTCTAACGTGCGTCATTGGTGCTGGTTTCTATGTTTGCTCCTTCAATCTTTTGGAAAAAGGGGTTTAAAAACTTGCTGAGTTTATGGTAACAACTTCCCGGGATAGAAAGAACAGGTCTCAGAGGGCTTTTTTTTGTGTACTTCAGCTAATCTATACAACCTTGCGGTTGCCTCCTTTTTTTATCATATCCAAAAGTTCTTTTTTGGTTTTTCATTACAATATAATCACAAATCTTTTCAAGTTTTCTGACCTGTTCGCAATCTACTGCTTTTTCCAGTTCTTCTGCGTACGTGCTCTTTTTCATAACACAAAATCCTACACCCTTATCGAAAGGAACAGCACTCAGGGTGTTGTCACGCAGCTATGTTTGCACTTTTGCTGTGATGTATTTTTGATGTACTGACGGTATCAATCAAATAAAAAATTTCTCTAACTTTTTTTTAAAGAAGATGATCAGGAATATTAAGGTAAGATTTAGTCTAATTGTGAGCTTTTACATCATTTCCTTGTTCGAATTGTATAAAGCGCTGTCTTTTCAGCGTTTTGTCAATTACTGAGATTTTATTAGACGGGAATGATTTCAAACTGTTGCCTTGATATAGACAAATCTCTTTATCCTGCAAGTGAGACCCAATGAGCTCATTCTATGTTCTCAATTAAAAATTCATGGTTTTTATGACATCAACAATGTTTGCGTAAACACATGGTTTTTATGACCTCAACAAAGGTTCTATTGGAGCCTTAGGAGCTACAATTAATCTTTTCAGTTTTTTAAACTGAGCGCATCAAATTCTGAAAAAAAAGTACTTAAAAAAATGGATTTTTGAGCTTCCGCCAAATTTCTATTTTTTGGCTGTCAACTTGTCTTTACTGAGAGGTAGCATCTTCTTTCTAGTGAATAGAATTGAAGCCGTTACTGCATTTTTATGTTTCAAGAATTAAATTTTGGCATAGATTGATAGGATTTGTTCATCTTTTTCAATTATTTTTTGCTCTAGAGTCTAACGTGCGTCATTGGTGCTTGTTTCTATGTTTGCTCCTTCAATCTTTTGGAAAAAGGGGTTTAGAAACTTGTTAAGTTTATTGTAACAACTTACCGGGATAGAAAGAACAGGTCTCAGAGGGCTTTCTTTCTTGTGTACTTCAGCTAATCTATACAACCTTGCGGTTTCTTCCTTTTTTTATCGTATCCAAAAATTCTTTTTTTGGTTTTTCATTACGATTTAATCACAACTCTTTTCAAGTTTTCTGACCTGTTCGCAATCTACTGCTTTTTCCAGTTCTTCTGCGTACGTGCTCTTTTTCATAACACAAAATCCTACACCCTTATCGAAAAGAATAGCAATCAGGGTGTTGTCACGCAGATTTGTTTGCACTTTTGCTGTGATGTATTTTTGATGTACTGACGGTATCGATCAAATAAAAAATTTCTCTAACTATTTCTTAAAGAAGATGATCAGGAATATTAAGGTAAGATTTAGTCTAATTGTGAGCTTTTACATAATTTCCTTGTTCGAATTGTATAAAGCGCTGTCTTTTCAGCGTTTTGTCAATTACTGGGATTTTGTTAGACGGGAATGATTTCAAACTGTTGCCTTGATATAGACAAATCTCTTTATCTTGCAAGTGAGACCCAATGAGCTCATTCTATGTTCTCAATTAAAAATTCAATGTTTGCGTAAACACATGGTTTTTATGACCTCAACAAAGGTTCTATTGGAGCCTTAGGAGCTACAATTAATCTTTTCAGTTTTTTAAACTGAGCGCATCAAATTCTGAAATAAAAAGTACTTAAAAAATGGATTTTTGAGCTTTCGCCAAATTTCTATTTTTTGGCTGTCAACTTGTCTTTACTGAGAGGTAGCATCTTCTTTCTAGTGAATAAAATTGAAAACGTTACTGCATTTTTATGTTTCAAGAAACAAATGTTGGCATAGATTGATAGGATTTGTTCATCTTTTTCAATTATTTTTTGCTCTAGAGTCTAACGTGCGTCATTGGTGCTGGTTTCTATGTTTGCTCCTTCATTCTTTTGGAAAAAGGGGTTTCAAAACTTGCTGAGTTTATGGTAACAACTTCCCGGGATAGAAAGAACAGGTCTCAGAGGGCTTTTTTTTGTGTACTTCAGCTAATCTATACAACCTTGCGGTTGCCTCCTTTTTTTATCATATCCAAAAGTTCTTTTTTGGTTTTTCATTACAATATAATCACAACTCTTTTCAAGTTTTCTGACCTGTTCGCAATCTACTGCTTTTTCCAGTTCTTCTGCGTACGTGCTCTTTTTCATAACACAAAATCCTACACCCTTATCGAAAGGAACAGCACTCAGGGTGTTGTCACGCAGATATGTTTGCACTTTTGCTGTGATGTATTTTTGATGTACTGACGGTATCAATCAAATAAAAAATTTCTCTATTTTTTTTTAAAGCAGATGATCAGGAATATTAAGGTAAGATTTAGTCTAATTGTGAGCTTTTACATCATTTCCTTGTTCGAATTGTATAAAGCGCTGTTTTTTCAGCGTTTTGTCAATTACTGAGATTTTATTAGACGGGAATGATTTCAAACTGTTGCCTTGATATAGACAAATCTCTTTATCTTGCAAGTGAGACCCAATGAGCTCATTCTATGTTCTCAATTAAAAATTCATGGTTTTTATGACATCAACAATGTTTGCGTAAACACATGGTTTTTATGACCTCAACAAAGGTTCTATTGGAGCCTTAGGAGCTACAATTAATCTTTTCAGTTTTTTAAACTGAGCGCATCAAATTCTGAAATAAAAAAAGTACTTAAAAAAATGGATTTTTGAGCTTCCGCCAAATTTCTATTTTTTGGCTGTCAACTTGTCTTTACTGAGAGAGAGCATCATCTCTCTAGTGAATAGAATTGAAGCCGTTACTGAATTTTTATGTTTCAAGAATTAAATTTTGGCATAGATTAATAGGATTTGTTCATCTTTTTCAAGTATTTTTTGCTCTAGAGTCTAACGTGCGTCATTGGTGCTTGTTTCTATGTTTGCTCCTTCAATCTTTTGGAAAAAGGGGTTTAGAAACTTGTTAAGTTTATTGTAACAACTTACCGGGATAGAAAGAACAGGTCTCAGAGGGCTTTCTTTCTTGTGTACTTCAGCTAATCTCTACAACCTTGCGGTTTCTTCCTTTTTTGATTGTATCCAAAAGTTCTTTTTTTGGTTTTTCAGTACGATATAATCACAACTCTTTTCAAGTTTTCTGACCTGTTTGCAATCTGCTGCTTTTTTCAGTTCTTCTGCGTACGTGCTCTTTTTCATAACACAAAATCCTACACCCTTATCGAAAAGAATAGCAATCAGAGTGTTGTCACGCAGATATGTTTGCACTTTTGCTTTGATGTATTTTTGATGTACTGACGTTATCGATCAAATAGAAAATTTCTCTAACTATTTTCTAAAGAAGATGATCAGGAATATTAAGGTAAGATTTAGTCTAAATGTGATCTTTTACATAATTTCCTTGTTCGAATTGTATAAAGCGCTGTCTTTTCAGCGTTTTGTCAATTACTGGGATTTTATTAGACGGGAATGATTTCAAACTGTTGCCTGAATATAGACAAATCTCTTTATCTTGCAAGTGAGACCCAATGAGCTCAATCTATGTTCTCAATTAAAAGTTCATGGTTTTTATGACATCAACAATGTTTGCGTAAACACATGGTTTTTATGACATTAACAATGTTTAAGTTTTTTTGTTGATATTTTGTAATCTTTTAACTTAGTCATTGATGAAATGTTCTATTGGAGCCTTAGGAGCTACAATGAATCTTTTCAGTTTTTTAAACTGAACGCATCAAATTCTGAAATAAAAAGTACTTCAAAAAAGCGGATTTTTGAGCTTCCGCCAAATTTCTATTTTTTTGCTGTCAATTTGTCTTTACTGAGAGGTAGCATCTTCTTTCTAGTGAATAGAATTGAAGCCGTTACTGCATTTTTATGTTTCAAGAAATAAATATTCGCATAGAATGATAGGATTTGTTCATCTTTTTCAAGTAATTTTTGCTCTAGAGTCTATCGTGCGTCATTGGTGCTTGTTTCTATGTTTGCTCCTTCAATCTTTTGGAAAAGGGGTATAGAAACTTGTTAAGTTTATGGTAACAACTTCCCGGGTTAGAAAGAACAGGTCTCAGAGGGCTTTCTTTTTTGTGTACTTCAGCTAATCTCTACAACCTTGCGGTTTCTTCCTTTTTTGATTGTATCCAAAAGTTCTTTTTTGGTTTTTCAGTACGATATAATCACAACTCTTTTCAAGTTTTCTGACCTGTTTGCAATCTGCTGCTTTTTTCAGTTCTTCTGCGTACGTGCTCTTTTTCCTAACACAAAATCCTACACCCTTATCGAAAGGAATAGCAATCAGGGGGTTGTCACGCAGATATGTTTGCACTTTTGCTGTGATGTATTTTTGATGTACTGACGGTATCGATCAAATAAAAAATTTCTCTAACTATTTTCTAAAGAAGATGATCAGGAATATTAAGGTAGGATTTAGTCTAATTGTGATCTTTTACATAATTTCTTTGTTCGAATTGTATAAAGCGCTGTCTTTTCAGCGTTTTGTCAATTACTGGGATTTTAATAGACGGGAATGATTTCAAACTGTTGCCTGAATATAGACAAATCTCTTTATCTTGCAAGTGAGACCCAATGAGCGCAATCTATGTTCTAAATTAAAAGTTGATGGTTTTTATGACATCAACAATGTTTGCGTAAACACATGGTTTTTATGACATCAACAATGTTTAAGTTTTTTTGTTGATATTTTGTAATCTTTTAACTTAGTCATTGATGAAAGGTTCTATTGGAGCCTTAGGAGCTACAATGAATCTTTTCAGTTTTTTAAACTGAACGCATCAAATTCTGAAATAAAAAGTACTTCAAAAAAGCGGATTTTTGAGCTTCCGCCAAATTTCTATTTTTTTGCTGTCAACTAGTCTTTACTGAGAGGTAGCATCTTCTTTCTAGTGAATAGAATTGAAGCCGTTACTGCATTTTTATGTTTCAAGAAATAAAAATTCGCATAGAATGATAGGATTTGTGCATCTTTTTCAAGTAATTTTTGCTCTAGAGTCTAACGTGCGTCATTGGTGCTTGTTTCTATGTTTGCTCCTTCAATCTTTTGGAAAAAGGGGTTTAGAAACTTGTTAAGTTTATGGTAACAACTTCCCGGGATAGAAAGAACAGGTCTCAGAGGGCTTTCTTTTTTGTGTACTTCAGCTAATCTATACAAATTTGCCGTTTCTTCTTTTTTTTAATCATATCCAAAAGTTCTTTTTTTGGTTTTTCATTACGATATAATCACAACTCTTTTCAAGTTTTCTGACCTGTTCGCAATCTACTGCTTTTTCCAGTTCTTCTGCGTACGTGCTCTTTTTCATAACACAAAATCCTACACCCTTATCGAAAAGAATAGCAATCAGGGTGTTGTCACGCAGATTTGTTTGCACTTTTGCTGTGATGTATTTTTGATGTACTGACGGTATCGATCAAATAAAAAATTTCTCTAACTATTTCTTAAAGAAGATGATCAGGAATATTAAGGTAAGCTTTAGTCTAATTGTGATCTTTTACATAATTTCCTTGTTCGAATTGTATAAAGCGCTGTCTTTTCAGCGTTTTGTCAATTACTGGTATTTTATTAGACGGGAATGATTTCAAACTGTTGCCTTAATATAGATAAATCTCTTTATCTTGCAAGTGAGACCCAATGAGCTCATTTTATGTTCTCAAATAAAAATTCATGGTTTTTCTGACATCAACAATGTTTGCGTAAACACATGCTTTTTATGACATCAACACTGTTTGTTTTTTTTGTTGATTTTTTGTAATCTTTTAACTTAGTGATTGATGAAAGGTTCTATTGGAGCCTTAGGGGCTACAATCAATCTTTTCAGGTTTATAAACTGAACGCATCAAATTCTGAAATAAAAAGTACTTTAAAAAAGCGGACTTTGAGCTTCCGCCAAATTTCTATTTTTTTGCTGTCAACTTGTCTTTACTGAGAGGTAGCATCTTCTTTCTAGTGAATAGAATTGAAGCCGTTACTGCATTTTTATGTTTCAAGAAATAAATATTCGCATAGAATGATAGGATTTGTGCATCTTTTTCAAGTAATTTTTGCTCTAGAGTCTAACGTGCGTCATTGGTGCTTGTTTCTATGTTTGCTCCTTCAATCTTTTGGAAAAAGGTGTTTAGAAACTTGTTAAGGTTATGGTAACAACTTCCCGGGATAGAAAGAACAGGTCTCAGAGGGCTTTTTTTTTTGTGTATTTCAGCTAATCTATACAAACTTGCCGTTTCTTCTTTTTTTTAATCATATCCAAAAGTTCTTTTTTTTTGTTTTTCATTACGATATAATCACAACTCTTTTCAAGTTTTCTGACCTGTTCGCAATCTACTGCTTTTTCCAGTTCTTCTGCGTACGTGCTCTTTTTCATAACACAAAATCCTACACCCTTATCGAAAAGAACAGCAATCAGGGTGTTGTCACGCAGATATGTTTGCACTTTTGCTGTGATGTATTTTTGATGTACTGACGGTATCGATCAAATAAAAAATTTCTCTAACTATTTCTTAAAGAAGATGATCAGGAATATTAAGGTAAGGTTTAGTCTAATTGTGATCTTTTACATAATTTCCTTGTTCGAATTGTATAAAGCGCTGTCTTTTCAGCGTTTTGTCAATTACTGGGATTTTATTAGACGGGAATGATTTCAAACTGTTGCCTTAATATAGATAAATCTCTTTATCTTGCAAGTGAGACCCAATGAGCTCATTCTATGTTCTCAAATAAAAGTTCATGGTTTTTCTGACATCAACAATGTTTGCGTAAACACATGCTTTTTATGACATCAACAATGTTTAAGTTTTTTTGTTGATTTTTTGTAATCTTTTAACTTAGTCATTGATGAAAGGTTCTATTGGAGCCTTAGGAGCTACAATCAATCTTTTCAGTTTTATAAACTGAACGCATGAAGTTCTGAAATAAAAAGTACTTTAAAAAAGCGGATTTTTGAGCTTCCGCCAAATTTCTTTTTTTTGCTGTCAACTTGTCTTTACTGAGAGGTAGCATCTTCTTTCTAGTGAATAAAATTGAAACCGTTACTGCATTTTTATGTTTCAAGAAACAAATTTTGGCATAGAATGATAGGATTTGTTCATCTTTTTCAAATATTTTTTGCTCTAGAGTCTAACGAGCGTCATTGGTGCTTGTTTCTATGTTTGCACCTTCAATTTTTTGGAAAAAGGGGTTTAGAAACTTATTAAGTTTATGGTAACAACTTCCCGGGATATAAAGAACAGGTCTCAGAGGGCTTTCTTTTTTGTGTACTTCAGCTAATCTGAAAAACCTTGCGGTTTCTTCTTTTTTTTTGTCATATCCAAAACTTTTTTTTTGGTTTTTCATTACGATGTAATCACAACTCTTTTCAAGTTTTCTGACCTGTTCGCAATCTACTGCTTTTTCCAGTTCTTCTGCGTACGTGCTCTTTTTTATAACACAAAATCCTACACCCTTATCGAGAGGAACAGCAATCAGGGTGTTGTCACGCAGATATGTTGGCATCTATGCTGTGATGTATTTTTGATGTACTGACGGTATCGATCAAGTAAAAAGTTTCTCTAACTTTCTTTCAAAGAAGATGATCAGGAAAATTAAGGTAAAATTTAGTCTAAATGTGAGGGTTTTCATAATTTCCTTGTTTGAATTGTATAAAGCGCTGTCTTTTCAGCGTTTTGTCAATTACTGGGATTTTATTAGACGGGAATGATTTCAAACTGTTGCCTTAATATAGACAAACCTCTTTTTCATGCAAGTGAGACCCAATGAGCTCATCCTATGTTCTCAATTAAAAGTTCATGGTTTTTATGACATCAACAAAGTTTGCGTAAACAAATGGTTTTTATGACATCAACAAACGTTCTATTGGAGCCTTAGGAGCTACAATTAATCTTTTCAGTTTTTTAAACCGAGCGCATCAAATTCTCAAATAAAAAGTACTTAAAAAAACGGAATTTTGAGCTTCCGCCAAATTGCTATTTTTTTGCTGTCAACTTGTCTTTACTGAGAGGTAGCATCTTCTTTCTAGTGAATAGAATTGAAGCCGTTACTGCATTTTTATGTTTCAAGAAATAAATTTTCGCGTAGAATTATAGGATTTGTTCATCTTTTTCAAGTAATTTTTGCTCTAGAGTCTAACGTGCGTCATTGGTGCTTGTTTCTATGTTTGCTGCTTCAAACTTTTGGAAAAAGGGGTTTAGAAACTTGTTAAGTTTATGGTAACAACTTCCCGGGATAGAAAAAACAGGTCTCAGAGGGCTTTCTTTTTTGTGTACTTCAGCTAATCTATACAACCTTGCTGTTTCTTTTTTCATCATATCCAAAAGTTCTTTTTTTGGTTTTTCATTACGATATAATCACAACTTTTTTCAAATTTTCTGATCTGTTCGCAATCTACTGCTTTTTCCAGTTCTGCGTACGTACTCTTTTTCATAACACAAAATCCTACAACCTTATCGAAAGGAACAGCAATCAGGGGGTTGTCACGCAGATATGTTTGCACTTTTGCTGTGATGTATTTTTGATGTACTGACGGTATCGATCAAATAAAAAATTTCTCTAACTATTTTCTAAAGAAGATGATCAGGAATATTAAGGTAAGATTTAGTCTAATTGTGATCTTTACATAATTTCCTTGTTCGAATTGTATAAAGCGCTGTCTTTTCACCGTTTTGTCAATTACTGGGATTTTAATAGACGGGAATGATTTCAAACTGTTGCCTGAATATAGACAAATCTCTTTATCTTGCAAGTGAGACCCAATGAGCTCAATCTATGTTCTCAATTAAAAGTTCATGGTTTTTATGACATCAACAATGTTTGCGTAAACACATGGTTTTTATGACATCAACAATGTTTAAGTTTTTTTGATGATATTTTGTAATCTTTTAACTTAGTCATTGATGAAAGGTTCTATTGGAGCCTTAGGAGCTACAATGAATCTTTTCAGTTTTTTAAACTGAACGCATCAAATTCTGAAATAAAAAGTACTTCAAAAAAGCGGATTTTTGAGCTTCCGCCAAATTTCTATTTTTTTGCTGTCAACTTGTCTTTACTGAGAGGTAGCATCTTCTTTCTAGTGAATAGAAATGCAGCCGTTACTGCATTTTTATGTTTCAAGAATTAAATTTTGGCATAGAATTTTCATGTTTTTGGGGTTGTCGGACATCTGTCCAATTTTTTGTTTCTATTCTGTTACATTTTTACCTTAATAATAATTCAGATATTGCAATCAGAGCTCTGGATATTTCTAATTTTCAAAAAGTCTTATTTTGTTTTGGCAATATTTGTACTTTTGTAGTCGTTAGATATTTTTTGGATAATTACAGGTTTCAATTGCTTCCTACGGAGACATAACTTCTAAGGATTTCAGTCCCGAGATAATGGTTTTGATTACCTTAGATGTTTCTATTTTAAAATTTTCATTTTGTGTCGTAGTTTCATAAATGTAGGTCGTATTTCTTCTGGTAATTTTAAATTTATCATAAATTGCATTTTTATGCTTGAACTAATGATCTTCTAGCTTTGATCCTAATAGCTTTCCAATGAAGATGGTGATTTTGAAATAATTGCCTATATTTTGAAATAATTGCCCGTATTTGTTGTCAGGTCCCATTGACACATAATAATAATGAAGTTACACATAATCTTTGATTTGTTAAAAGCCTCTGATTTTAATTGCTTGGACACTGATTTGTGTTAAAATTGTATTGAATTTTTTGGTTGACAGTATTTGTTGCTATTTTATTAGTCCTCAGATTCTTTTTCTTTTTTGTCTGCTTGCCATTTTACCCAATACCAATTTATCCAATGCCCTTTGATCTTTTCGTTCAATTATCCGATTACAATTTAGCAGTAGCTATTAGGAGGTTTCAAAATGTTTATATGGACAATATAGTCCCCTGTTCGGTTGTGATAGTTTCATATCAAGTCCGACGGCCTTCTACGCGGCTAATCCCATGTTCAGTTGTGATAGTTTCATATCAAGTCCCACGGGCCATTCAATTATATAGCCGGCTAAATAGTCGTTCTGATATTTTTAATAAGGTAAATGGGACAAGTTGGCATTGGGTAAAATGGCAGGTTGGATATAATAGAATTGGGTAAATTGTCCTGACACCGGTCGCAACATTGTGCGAACGCACATTACCGAGCTTAGTTGTAAATTTGTTATCTAATTAGTCGCTCATTAGTACCTCATCAACCAATTAATCGTTTCTCTTAATTGCAGTGACTTTCCTGTGGCTTCATTGATTACGAGAGAAAATTCTAGGTACCAATTCTAAAAGAATCATCTTTTCAAAATTACAAAATGCCTTTTTGGAACTCCCTCAATGTTGTCCAAGTAGAGTTTTTAATTGATTGGTTGTCCCAAGTAGAATTTTATACAGAAGATCTTATTGAACAATGTCATTTGCTTAGCGCTTGAGTTAAATCTGACAGTTTTTTCGACGAGTTTTGCTCCAGATTTAATAATGTACTTACTACCATATAAGTCTAGCCACACTCTGTTTTGAGAGATTTGATGCAATGGCTTCAGATTACATTTGCTTTTGAAGTACACGTTTGAACATTTTGACTGTGCAGAATTGAGATCGTGCGCTTAACTACAGAATTTTCGTTGTTTTACAATATTTTTGTGCGCAGTCAAATTTTCTTTGTGGTTAGATAAAAAGAACGCGTAATCTGATTATATATATGACTGGGGAAGAATTTATCAACTCAGGTAAGCTTTTTTAAAAATGAATACCGATTGAAATGCTTGATTGTCAGTGATGTCGCAAGTCATTGTTGGGATTGACGGGTATGTTTCAAAATTTTTAGCAAATACATGTCTACTGGGTAGAATTAGATAGTTAAGTGGGTGTTTTTTTAGACGTGAAAAATGATGCAGGCATCGAAGATGCTAATAAAGTTAATGGAAGAAAATCTACTCTCAGAAGTGACCGGTCAAAATCGAGCTTGGAAATTCCGGAGGATGTGACAGAGTTGGTGGACGAAGCTATACGAGCTTATGAGTTTCGAGTTAAATATTACGAAGAGCTGATTCGCGAAACTGTTAATGAATTTGAAGGCGGCTTGAAGCGAGCACACGTTGATGAGTTAAGTATTTTGATTGAGGAGGCTAGTGAAGAGACGAAGCAGATGCAGTGTGTGTGTCAGAAAATTGTGCGTAGTCTAGGTCGTCTAATCCCCGTGATTTACCAATCCATTGAAATTCTGGAGTTCCAGGTTAAAGCAGACACAGGTAGTTATCATTATCATTATTACAGGTTTATGTACCATTTACAAATATCAATGAGTTGAAATGAGATGAGTTGAAATCAATGAAATGAGTTGTTTCATTGCATCTATCTGACATTAGAAGTAATAGTTCATATACGACTTAGATTTGTTTCTATTTGGAGGATAATGCAAATTATACTCACCGTTATAGGATAATTTGCACAACGTTGAGTATAATTTGCAAAAATTATCCTCAAATTGAATTTGATGTTGATATAGACGCTTTCATTCCATGTATCATTTTTTATTGACTTCTGTAAATATCGAGTACTGTTGGAAAATCCATCCATGAAAATTGAATTCTTTTAGTTTCCAACTGTTGCTTTGAAAGACTTCTCTCAAGTCAATAGTCACCAATAATTTCAGTGTTTTATCCAACATTTTTTCGTATTTGTTGGATATTTTCGCAATAAGTGTCTATTGATAAGTGTCTTAAGCTTTTTAAATTTGCGATTTTACATTTATGGGTCTCCGTCTTCTGGGTCTTCGGCATGCGTTGAAAAACAGAATTCGAGGGGGCTGGTTTTTATGATACAAATTGCGACTTGATAAGAATGCACAAAAATCCTTTCAATGAAGCTGCTGTCATAGAAATGAATACCCACTTTTCGGTTTTTTGTAGCAGTTTTATACACCAAAACTAGCATGAACAAAATCAATTTTAAAAAAGGTTTGATGACTTCTTAGTCATGTAGCATTTTCTTGGATGATTTCTTAGTCTTGTAACATATCGCAGCTTAGCAAAATCAATACGTTAATGACAATATGTATCTAATAGCTGCAACCGGTTTTGTTTCGGGAATAAACGAACTGGTTAGAGAAACGTATAATACACCACCTGCTTGGATCATTTTATTTATCGAAATGTGCCTAGATTTAGAAACCGAGTTCCTTGATCATCAAATCTTTTCGGATCGTTTCCCTATTCAAATTAGTTCGAGAGTTAGGACAGAGAAATAACCACTTGTTCATTTTTATAGATATTAAGTTTGCAAAAGATGCAGAAAAAGTTCAACGCTATTTGATGAACATGATAAAGAGTTGGCATTAATTAAAGATAAAGAACAATGTACACTAATTTTTCAAATGCGTTCAATACGTTAAGTAGCGTGGTTTTGGATGTTGCAGGCGGAGTTGCTGCACTGAAGTAACTCGGTAGCTGTTTGCTCATCTCAAAGTATTGCCCGTCGTAAGTGGAAAACAAGTGATGGCAATAGTACTGGATTAGAAACCTCATTAAGACGAAACTTTTGGAAAACAGTGTTTTGCAGTCGAAAAGATCTCTATTTAACGAAGTTTAGGTCTTCCCTCGGTAATTAAAAACATATCTATAAATTGCCAAATGATATGAACAGTAGAGATATGAACAGTTCCATGTTCCCTGTACTAGAAACTGTTGGTAACAATTTTAATCGGCCGAATGCTCAAGACAAGGCAATAGCCTTTAATATTATTGCGATGAAATGATTTGTAATCAGCCAGCATATTGTTGCTGATAACGAACCTAAAGTTCCAAGACATCAACCAACGATATTCCTTTTTCCGAAATTCCGAGGAAGTTAAAGTAATATCCAGTTTAGATACTACGTGATGCTCTGGTCATCGTCAGTTGCTTTTGGAAACTTTACTTTTTTGATAAATCTTTTATTCAAAAGAGGTGAATTGCACCAGGATTCTAAAAGTGAAAACCTTTTCCGTGCACCTATCGTGGTAAAAGTTAGATGAAAATAATTGCAGGCATATTTCATTACTTTCTGTTTCGAGCAAGGTTTATTTGATATTATGGTTTAATCGGGTGTAATCTTTCTCCGAAAGATTTTCTTTGTTTTATCGTAAACAATTTGGATTTTGAACGAAGCACAGCACAATTAATGCAATTATTGAGTTCACAGAAATTTGAGGTCTAAGTCTAAAAGTGGAAACAGTGGAAAAATTTGTTTTTTCTCGGACCTGGGGAAGCTTTTGATACAATTGATGATATCGTAATGGTTTAGAAGTTAGACTATTCCGGTGTTAGAGCAAAGGGTTGAAACGTTTTGAATCATTCCTCGAGCATGGAGTTCACTTAGTTCTCCTTTGAATGAAATGACATCTAGTTGGGAGGAATTTAACCTTAAGGAATTTAACATTGTACTACAAGGATCTACTCTTGGCTCTCTTTTGTTCACTGAACCGAAATGATTCATCATTAGCTTGCAAAAAGCTTGATTTTTTTCTGCGAACGATACAGACGTAATTGCTGTAGAATGCATTCATGAGTAGTAACATTATTGAATACGGAGTCGTTGTCTATGGATGCTGTTAATGTTCTTCTCTCCCTGCTTTTTATCTTCTAGTTTTCTACAAAAAATTAAACAAATGTCTCACAAAAAATTCTAGTTCACTATAAAAAGAACTGATTCCGGTGAGCATTTTTTTCAAAAAGCGCTCCATGTTAACTTTTTTTTGAATTGATTATTTTGCTCTAAAAGCAATCAGTGGACTTCATTGTAAAAATTTCTGTTATGACTTGTTAACCACTCTATTCCATAGAAAGAGAGACAAGAGGATTAGCAAGTAGGTTACTCGAACAACGATTACACAAGAAAAATGTGGAGCTCTTTTATCAAATTTTCTGTAAGAAAACTATACAACAAATTCAAAAGCCGAGAAATTGTTCCGGCGTATTTTGAACCAAAGACGTTGAGCGGAATTTCCAATTTTTGCCTTTTAAAGGGTTCCTTTTTAGTTTGCAATCACAAACCCTCAAGGTTTATATTAAATGCTTTATTTTTCACATTGTCTATCTCTCAAACAATGTTAAGTGGTAAGTCTTTTTGAGATTTTAGTAATTGTTATGTTATCTATGATATCTAAATCTGGGGTAGACTGAAAAATGGTTTTGTATAACCTCGTGTGTCCCTTGATGAGAATTGTCATCTTTGGTCTCCAATCAATTTTTATTAAACGGTGTGCGAGAAGACCAAAAGATCGTGCACTGACTGTTATTGGGTGTGGTCAAGAAAGTGTCGAAACAATCGGCAGATCAATCTTTTTAATAGGCCAGTTAAGGTATAAAAGCATTTGGCTTGTCAGCCGATTGCATATAAATGTTTCGAGAGATGAATTAAAATATTTCGACGCACTTTAAAAAATCGTGCTAAGATGAAATTTGATTGCGTGACTTTCTTTGGCGAGTTCCTGTTACAATTGTTGGTGAAATTGGATTCAAATTGATTTTCTTTGTAAAGTTTGCTAAATGATTGCGTAGCTGTATATTGAAATAGCCGATATAATGTCTAAATAATTTTGAAGGCAGCAAAATAGATTGACAATTTACCTTGTTTTCCACGCTTGAGAAGGAAGGCCCAGTGCTCTGCAGAATTTGTGCTTCCATTGATATAATTTTTAACGCAGTAAAGACGTCCGTTTAAGTTCACCTTCTCACCTTTTTTCTCGCCGTGGATTTTTTTTTCGTTTTATTTATGATAAATCTTCTTTTCTCTATTTTTTGTGAGAATTTTTTACAGAGGTTCGTGTTTTTGAAGCTCTTAACACTTAATAGGCTTTAAATTTAATATTTTATAAAATTTCGCGTTGATAGGAAATTAAATTTGAGTTTTAATAAGGCTTAGTAACGGGTTTTTAAAAAAATCTAGACAAAAACTTCAGTGAGGACGAATAATAGATTTAATTTAGAGCATTTACTGGCCATGGAGCATGAATGGACTGCAACTGATGCATTGGAGACTGTGAAAGATGGCGAGGAAGGGAATGTTGAAGAAGGATCTGATCAAATTACGGTTGAACAGCAGGTCAAAATGGAAAAGGAGCAGGATGAACCGAAAACGGAGAGGGAGTTAGATGAAGAAGTCAAGGCTAAACTTGGCAATGTGAAATTGATCAGATCTATCGACAGAATCGAAAAGCAGATTGTGAAAGGTAAACTTGAACACTTTAAAATATCAGAATGCTATTGGTGATAAATTATCACTTGAGATTGATCTAAAAAAATAAATGTTACATCAGTGTGGAAAATCATAATCGGCAATAGAGGTTATGAATTTTCAGTTTTTTGTATTTAATTGCTCTCGAACGATATTTGGAGCAATTATTGTACACGTGTGTGTCGTCTTTTGCAAAATTTTCACTTGACCGTTTTTGCGCTTTGTTCTGGAACATTCTTTTGCTCTCGAGTGACTTTTTCATGCTTGACTTAATTCTGTAAAAGATGTGAAATTCTTTTCAATGACTTGAAAATTTTCTTAGTTCTTACTTTTCTAAAATGTTTGAAGATTCGGAAAACTTAAAGCATTACAAAGCAAGCTAGCCAAATCTACCAAACTGAGCACGTATTATTACTGAATTATTCTCTGAAATATTACTAATTGATTGGGCGCTCATAAACAATGTGGCGTCTGTGATGTGACAAGATTGTTCTGAATGTGCCTTTTGTAAATTTTGTCTTTTTGCAGGACCAATGCCACCTAAAGTGCAGATGGCCCTATCCAAAGCGCGGAAATTGGGTGCTGCTCTAATTGGGTTTCTAGACGAAAGTAAAAATGTTCGGTCGTTGTTCAAAGAAGCACAGAACGAGGCCAGTTCCGCTGCCGTTGTCAACTTTCTCGCTCAAGCATCTGCTAGGTGAGAAGAAAATTAGCAACTTATGCGTTTCCTCTTTATTCGGATATTGCTTCGATCTCAACTTCGTTGAAATCGAAACAAATTTGGATGGCCTATCGGATTTACGGGTCAGCCAAATCTAATCCCTTAGTTTTTTAATAGATTTCAAAGCTATGATTTCCTTGGTCTCAACTTAAGTTGATTTTTTAATAGCCGAGAATCATTAGCTGTGGCTATTATTGATCTCAACATCATTTTGCAAATCTTGCATGAGATTTTACTGGATTTTTTGCTAGTTTTGTTTGACATGGACATGTTTTTGAGGTGACCTAAACTTTAACTGTCATAAACCCTGGTGCATAACTATTCACATTTATGCATAAAGGGGTGAATTTGTTAGGATGGCATAAATGCTAGCCTCCAAGGGTAGTTTGTGAGCCTCATTCGACTCATTTGTTTTTAATAGACGCCTCAGCATCTCAGCCGGCGTTTTTATGATTTTTGAAGTCAAATTGCAGTAATGATTTTGGTCACGCCGAAACAGGAAGTGGAGCGAAAAAGCGAGTGGTTTTGTGGCGTGAAACGTTTTTGCTCTAATTTTAAAGTAGAGTGAGAAAACGGTGTTTGAACAAAAGTTCGCTTTCTCGTTTTTTTTTTCAATTTTTGGATTGGATTTTTTTTCTAAATGTTTTCCCAATCGATTTATAGTTCCTTCTAGGCCTAATTTTTTGTTAGAATCAAAGTTACACTTCTTGCTAGTGGTTTTTTATTCTCCCTAGCGGCATTTTGACACCGATTTTCTGGTTTTTTTGTTGTTGTTTTTGTCTGATTTTTATAGAAATGGTTTTTCCAATTCACTCATAGTCCGTTCTAGGTCTAGTTTTTTGTTTAGTCAATGAAAATTTTTTGAATTGTACGTCAGGACTTGTGCTGCTATGTTTTTTTTTCATTCGCTTTACCTTTTCATCACCTTTTTTTCGTTTTACATAAGTCACGATTTTCACGTTTGACTTCTGACTTACTCCGCTCACTGTTTCAACTGAATGGATACTAAATTCTTTCATGCATTGAATAGCGCAATATAGTGAATACGCTCAAAGTCAAAAAAGAAAAATCAAAAGAGGCGGGATAAACCGATAAAGCCCGTTCATTGGGTAATTGAGAATTAGGTTATCAAAGTTCATGAGTGTTTGCTAGCTGATATCGGTATTAAGTTTATTAGCTTTCAGTTTAGAAGCTGAATTAAGTATAGTTTTAGAATCTAACTGAAACTGCACGTCAAATTAGAACACTTTGAAACTGAAAAAAAGACAGAAAACAATCAGTCAATTGTTCTCTTCTTTTTTTCTTTTTCTGCTTCAATCCCGCTGTACATCAAGCGCGCCAGCGGCGGCTATTTTTCGGCAATCTTCCGGCTATCTTTAGATAAGTAGAACTATATGTAAGACAATTTTTCTTTGAAAAAGAAGTAATTAACGAAAGTTTACCAAAGCAAATACGTTTATAAGAGATCCGGAGAGGATGAGTTACAGAACCATTCTTTGATCCTGCTCCTACTAACAGCGGGCTATTAATTATTGTTTAAAAAGTTATAGAATCAAAGTAATATTACACAGGACTACAGAAAGCAGTCAGCAGTTGGCCTTCTATTACGGGAATCAGTCAGTTGAGAATGTGAAGGAGATAGAGATCCAGACCAGCAGACAGGTCACTAGACTAAAGACAGAGTTATTGCAGAGGACCAAAACCTCTCTCCTCAAACAAACGGAGAAGGAGGAGGAGGAAGAAGATGAAGATAAAACAATGGAGGAAAGAATCGACAGTATGTCGTGAAACTTTTGGTTTTACCATTTTTTCTCAGTTCTTAAGTATTCAAACATATTTTTATCGTATTTTTTGAAGGAAACGTTAATTCACGTAAATTAAAATATTAGCGCAGGGTTAAATGCTTAACATGATCACAATTATATAAATATCAGTGATCTTTCAATGTTGAAATTAGTTTGATTTGCAAATAATTGCAGATCAGAATAACACTAATCATGTCGTAAACAGGTAAACCATTAGCCTGCACAGCTTTTGCTAGATATTTTTCAATGCCAGCTCTTCAATGCCAGCGCTAAATAAATAGTGCTACGAAGGCTAGCAACTCTTAAATTTCATCATGACAATGTTTTCTGATTTTTCAAAACTTTGAGTATAGAATAACAAAACTGGCAAATCAACAAAATACTTATTTTTAGGGGTGAAAAAGAAGTTGCAATTTCTGTGCTATTTCTTGCACTTCCATGGCCGAACTGGGTGAAGCTTTTGGTTAAAATCGAACAAATACAATTTCTCAAGTAAACAGCAAAAAATGAGGTTCTGTGAATTCTAATTCCGCCAATTCAAACAAAAACTTTTCTTAATTGAAAAAAGTAACGCTTTTTGTCGAAAATTTGTGGTGCTAAAATTATCAACAACCTGTCTCAATATGTTACCAGTCACCAACAATGCGAAAGTAAATTGAAAAAGAAGCTGCAAAAAACTACCAAAATGGACACTCCAAAGTCAAAATGGCATTGAAATTTACTGACGTCAAAAGATTAAAAGATTTACTGCCGTTTAAAAGATCAAGTAACTGTAAATGACTTAAAACTTCCAGGCATAGAAAAAACAAAGAAGGCAAAATTCAACTGAAACAGGACACTGAATGAAGCGAGATCATTATTTGAATTAATAGCTTCCACATTAGAAGGTTGATGAGGTCTTTTATTTTTTGCAAACTGAAACCTGTTTTATCAAGATAAAAACCGACAATTCAATCGACTCAAAAATTCACGAAATCAAAAACAAAACATAACAAAGTAAAAGAAACCGATGCAATAAAGCTAAAACCACAAGGTATATTTAATGTTTTGCTAGAAAGTAGATAAGACCTGTTCATGATGAGACTAAATTACAAGTTAACAAAAAGTTACGTCTCAATTTAGATTTAAAAAGTTGGTGTGCGTGTGTGTGTGTGTGCAGAAGTCATTTTTACTGAGTGAGGCAATTCAGGCATGCTCAAAAATGTACCACAGTTTTCTAAAAAGCCTCTCATAGAATACAGTAAGTGTAACGGCTGCTCTCCTTGTGTTTCAAAGGTTTCGGTTATTTGACCCAAATCGTAATATCCACGTTTGTCACTGGCTTCCACTAACCACAAGATTACCCTGCTGAAGACTTCTGTCCGTTGTGGTCTGCCATTTCTTTCGACTATTCAACGTTGGCAAGTACTCTTTGCGGAATCTGTCCCAGATGAGGTCTGCGTAAGCTTGCTTTTGTCGGAAGAGCTTTCTATGATCAACAAATTGCTCTGCACCTGATAGATACGGTAAACAAAGGTTCTTGTTTTGCCAAGTAGAAAATGGTTTGGAGTAATAGCTTCTAATTCGGTAGCATCAGAACTGACCTGTGTCAGCGGTCTAGCATTCAGCGTCTGTTCAACAAGACGCATCGTGGTTGACAGAACATCTTCCGTGACTGATGATTGCCCAGCACTGCGTACATTGCCTTCTTGCAACTCCTAACCAGTCTTTCCTACACTCCTCCAAAGTGTGGTGCTGCAGGTGGGCTTAACTTCCATCTGATACCTTGTTGAATCAGATGTTCTTCCATTTGCCTATTGTTCCATGCTGCTATATACTCTGCCAGTTCTTTTTCAGCTCCAACGAAGTTTGTCCCGTTATCGCTTATCATTTTGACCGGTTTGCCTCTTCGTGCAATGAATAGCATAATTGCGTTCAGACAACAATCAGTGTCAAGTTTTGGTACAATCTCTATATGTACCGCACGTACAGTAAGGCATGTGAACAGACAGCACCAACATTTCTCGTTTCTTCGACCAATCTTTACTGTGAATGGTCCGAAATAGTCCACGCCCACTTTTGAGAACACTGTTGATGCGACTAATCGTTCTTCAGGTAGATCTGCCATTACTGGTGCCTTTGTTTGGGCTCTTCCCTTTCGACATCTAATGCATTTGTTTTTGATCGATCTCAAAGCATTTCGTATGCCTAGGATCGAGAATTCCTGCTGAACTATGTTTCTGACATGTTCAGTACTTTCGTGATGACTATTCTTATGTTCATTTCGCAAGAATAATTCAACTACATGGTGCTTCCAATGTAACAGTATTGGATGTTTCGTTTCGAAGTTCAATAGGCTTTTACCTATTCTGCCTTGAGCACGCATAAGTCCTTGCTTGTCAATGAATGGTGAAAACTGGAGGATTTTGCTGTTTTTTGGAATTTCCTTTTCAGCCCTGAGAGACTTCATCTCTTCAGAAAACTGTTCTTGCTGCTGTAGCCTGAAGATGCTTGCTTGTGCACCCTCTTTCTTCAACACTTAGTGTTTTTGTTGTCGGCTTGTGTTTTTTGAATGCGCGCTTTACGTATGCCATTGTATTTACTAGTCGGTTGAAATTGCTGAATCGTTCCCACTGAATCATCGGCTTCTTTTCAACCTTTGCTGAGAAGACCATTTGGTCGTTTTGTTCGTCTGAAGCAAATGTTAAATTCACCTGTTCAGGCCATTCGTTCTTTCGTTGCTTCAACCAGGCCGGCCCAGTGAGCCATTCACTTCTCTTAAGTTCGTCAACATTGATCGCTCGTGTCCCGATATCAGCTGGATTCTTAATACCACTCACATAATTCCACTGTGAAACATTAGTTTTGTCCAAAATCTCAGCCACTCTGTCTGCACAAAACACTTGTTGCTTACGGTGGGAGCTATGAATCCATTGCAGAACAGTAGTGGAGTCTGAACAAAAGTTGCATCTGTCAATCTTCGTTTCGTGTTCTTTCACTATTTGTTCTTTAAATCTCACCGCCATCACTGCTGCTTGTAGTTCCAAGCGTGGTATGGAAAGGTGTCGCATCGGCGCGACTCTGCACTTTCCAATTACAAATGCTAAGTCTGCTGAGTATTCTTTGGGCTTTGAACGTAGATATGCCACAGCGCACATTGTGTCTTCAGATGCGTCGGTAAACACATGAAGTTCCCATTTGTCCTTGGCTGTGCTGAAGTATCTTCTATCAATGCTGGTTTCTGCTACTTCTGGAAGCTGCACCTTCCACTTCAGAAACTCTTCTTCTTCGTTAGGTTCTACTGAGTTGTCCCAGTGTTGTCCATTTTTGGTCCAGATGCTCTTCAGGAGTCGTCTCATATGAACACTGAATAGTGCAAACAGTCCAAGAGGATCAAACACTGAAGAAACTAGAGATAAGATCTTCCTTTGGGTGATTGGGTTCTCAACTTCTTTGCTTGTACCTCTACAAACCTGTAGACTATCATCGATAATCGTCCACTGAAGTCCAAGCACGGATGAACCTTTCTTGCTGGGTTCTATTTTGACCTGCTTTGTGTTGCTGATTGATCTTAAGTCCTCTGGGATTGCGTTGGTTACCACGTCGCTGTTGGTGATCCACTTCTTCAGTTCAAATCCATGTTTTGAGAGAAGAGGTTGCAGTTGTTTGAAAACCTTGATTGCTTCTTCAGGTGTTTCGACTGACTTGATGAAATCGTCCATGTAGAAGTTGTCTTGGATTGTTTTTGCTGCAATTGGGAACTCGTCCTCGTTATCGATGACTACTCGCTTCAGAGCGTAGTTGGCACATGTTGGTGGACTCTTTGCTCCGAAAACATGACGTTGATACACGTAAATTTGCACAGGTTCGTTCACTGTTGGTCGCCACAGGAATCTGAAGCAGCTTTTATCCCGTTCAGGAACTTGCACTTGCAGAAACCTTGATTCAATATCTGCGGTAAGGGCTATTGGTCCTTCTCGAAATCTGAATATTGTTCCAATCAATCCGTGTAGTAGATCGGGTCCGGCTAACTACTTGTCATTTAGGCATATATCCTTGTATTTTGCTGCAGCGTTGCAAACACGGCGAACTTTACCCGGTTTGTTGGGGTTTAGTACTGGATGGTGTGGCAAATACCATTCATTTCCGAAAGTGCCTTTGCCTTCCGATTTACCAAGGATCTTCACAAATCCCTTTTCAACATCTGTATCATTTGACTGTTGATACAATTCTTTTAACTTTGGGTCTAGTTGGAATTTTCGTTTTAGTGAGTGGAGCTGACCAAGGGCTGAGCTGTAATTGTTTGGAAGATTGAGTTCTGGTTCATTCCAGAGCATGCCTACTTCGTACCGCTCGCCTGTAAACTTTGTTGTGCTCTCTAGAAACTTTTGAGCTTGTTGCTCTTTCTTTGATTGACTTAGAATATTTATTTTGGAAGCATAAGTTTGTATGTCCCACCATGATTGGATATTTTCTGCCACTTTCACATCTTCTGTGAAGGCGAAATGACAAACATTTTGACTTTTCTTGCCTGTCATGGGACCACTGACTACCCATCATAATTCTGCTAAGACGGCAAAAGGCTCACTTCGTGCTCCAATCTTATAGTCCAATGGACGTTGAATTTCGTAGGCATCATGTCCAAGTATGATGCCTACTTCCATCAGGTTGAATGTTCTGTTAGTGAGAACATTCAGGTGTCTGAAGTTGTTCTTCATTTCCTTGTAATCATATGTCGTGTTTCCCAACGAGATTGATGGGTGTGCAAACGCTTCAATCGAATGCACCTTTGAATGTAGTCCCTTTATTGTGATAGGAACCTTCTCTGTCCTCAATCTTGCGTCCCATGTATGCCAGCTATGTTCAAGGTAACATCCGTGCCTTTGGCTTGTAGTTGGTTCTTGACACTTTGATCGATGAATGATACTGGTGACCCACTATCGAGGAAAGCGTAAGTAGTCAACCTGTTGCCACCGCTCTGAACCGATACCGGAACTATTTGAAGAAAACTAGTAACTTGGTTACTCTGGTTGATTGTTGCTGCGCTTACATTAACTGCGTGCCTACCCTCGTCTATTTGGTTTTCGGAGTGTAGCAGTCTGTTGTGGTTTTTGGTACATCCGTTTATACCTCACAGGTGGACTTTTCAATCTTTGATTGCATGCCCTTTCCGCAGACATCCATAACATAAGCGTTCTTTTCTCACTGCCGCATAGCGATCGGTGACATTCATACTCTTAAATATTGGACAGTTCCATATTTTATGAGTGCCATCCGCTAGTGGACAGTTGTTGTTTTGCATTTGCTTCGTTTCGTTTGCATTCAAAATCGCACTAATATTTGACAATTTTGAGAATCGTTTTTTCCTTGTTAGCGTTTTGTTGATCATCTTCCTTTCGTTCCCTTTTGGTTGATGGCATTCCTTCGTGGACAAAAGCCATTCGAGCTAACCACTTTTAAAGGAGAGTGAGATCGGGTCTATCTTCCTGACACTCGTCAACGAAGAAGAACCACTTTTCTTTTGTGTTTGGGGGCAGTTTTTCAATTGCCACTTGCAGTGTTGAACTTGAACGCAGGTCGCCCTCATAATTGTATTGCTTTAGTACATTAACTAGGTTGCTGATTGTTATTGAGTAATTAATTATAGCCGTTGAGTCGTGCATTCGAATTGGTTGTTGGTTGCGCAATATGTTAAGCTGAGCGTCGACAATTAGGTAAGGTCGAGAAGTCCCAGAAGTTCCCACGCTTGATCGTAGATCTCTCCCGAATAGCCCATTCCTGATATAGCTGACTTTGCTTTACTTGTCAACAAAGTTTTCAAGTGGCTCATTTTCTCTGAGTCGGGTATATCGCGATGGCGAACCGTTGCTTTGAACATATTCGACCACTCCGGCCACTCTAGGGGGTTTCCGTCGAAAGAACTCAACTTTAACTTAGGTAGCTTACTACTGCTTGGTTTATTGCGCTTAAACTTGTCTTGTTCCCGGGTTGCGCTGGCACGCTCTCCACTTGGTGACCGTGACTTAAGTACACCTTCGTGATTGAAGCTTACCCTGGGATAATTGTTGTCGATCCTGGTTTTCGCACGCTCGAAACTATAATTGTGCAAGTTGGAGAATTTATCCGAGTTAGCAAGCCAACCGGAAATGTCTTTGTTCTTCGGGGTTTTCCAATTGAATGGTGATCTACGTCGAATACTAGGGGCTGCACTATCATCAGAATCTGATGCTCTTGCGTCAAGAGCTTTTTTCTCGTATTCCAGTTTCAGTGAATCTTCTTCAAAAAGTTGCATCTCCATTTCAAGCTCTTTCCTTTTCAATTCGAATTTAATTTTCTTCAACCTCATTTTTGCTGCAAAGTCTTTCTCTAAAGCCGCAAGTTTTTCTGCCTTTTTAGCTCGTTTATCAGAGGAGGCCTTTGAATCATTGTTCTTTTTTGGGTTTTCATTTTCAACAGTTCGTTGAGAAACTCATACAACAGACTGTGAATTCTTAGCGGCAGTTGGTTCTGCATCGCTTGTCAATTGAACAGTTTGATTCTGTTGATATTTCATGTTTGTTTCTCCGTGGATATACGGTAACTACTCAAATATACTTTCAAATATACTCTTTCGATCCAAAACGTTCAAATATACTCTTTCGATCCAAAACTACTCTTTCGATCCAAAACGCTTTGACTTTGTGACGGAGTCACTTCTTGTGTACTTCGGGACTGCAGCTTGAAACTCTACAGCTCCTTTGTTTGTTTGTTTTAATTGAGTTTCCCTTTTCAACGTTCCTCTTTGCTTTGCCTAATTGGCTTGGCGTTGTTGAATTGCTCGTTGGGTTTTGTTCTCGTTCGTCGATGACTTTGTCACTTCGACTGTTGGGTTGAACAGCAGTTTTTTCCACTGTCCGGGTCGGCGGACCAAATGTAACGGCTGCTCGCCTTGTGTTTCACAAAGAATGTTTTACACCGCCCAGTTCGTTCTGAGTGCTTACAAAATCTGTCCGGATACTTCGTTTATGCATTTTGCTTTTGTAACTGTATATCCGTTCTGCTGTACTTACCGTTGCATTAATTATTTTAGTTCGTAACTATTCGCTGATCTTAGTTTTTTCAACTATCAATTTGAACCGGATTGCTAAAGATCACACAATACGGGATCTCTTTATGTATACCAGTTCAATCCGATAGAAAAAACAAATCAAAGACAAAGATATATGTCTAAGACCTGTTTGTGCAAAAATATTTAAATTTAAACTTAAGTTGGCTTTTGCTGTTTGTACTCACAAGTTGAGAATACCAGAAGTTGGGGTTGTAACAGTTGAATTTCAGCTCCAATAATTCGTTGATGCAAGACAAAATAGCAGAATTTACTGCTCAAGAATAATATTTTGAATACAAGACACAGTAACAATTTACTGCTCATGAATATTTTTAGTTCAAGACACAGTAACACGTTATTTACTGCTCAAGACAATTTGTTTTGCAATATTTTGCTGAGTTATACTTTCAGCCGTTTTCTGCGGCTACTACGTTGAGTTCTGTATGTTGCTTTTGTTATTTCCCCCTTTTTCTTTTTTTTATCACGTGACAAACTGTTACTAGAACTAGAACTATAACTATTAAATGACTAGGACAACAGAAAGTGTTTTGTTTCTATTTTCCCGCCTACGCAAGCTTAGCGAGCTCAGCTCCAACAGTAAGAACTGATCACACGCATGCTCAGTAGTAATGGCCACCGGAAGGATTATATGGAGGAATACGAGGTTTTAATTTAGAAAATTTAACTACACAGGTACGGAATTACGAACCAGAAATTTTTATACACTAATGGCTAGACAGGCAGAAATAAAAGCAGTACAAAAAATGGTGACTCCTTTTTGGAAAACACAAACCGATAAAATTATTGCAACCAGTTGCATCATGTCAACGAAGATCAAAAAACGCGTCGTGTCGAAAATCACGCACCACATTTGCTGAAAAACAGAAGACAAATGAATGCAACAAGAAATGGGTCGTTTGGCAAAAATGTCAAATGTTTTGAAACTTGTTTTTGTCAAATCTAAGAGAACAGGTAAACATATATCAAAACCGTCAATCATTTAATACCATTTGAACTTAGAGTGAGAAGGCAATAAATATTGTTTCCTAATTCCATTTATCGTCAAATTGATAAAGAAAACATCATGGGATGTATTAAAAATATAAGAAAAATTCAACAAATCCTCTAAGCTGTGAAACGATCTCCCAGTTATTATCATTGGAAATAAACAAAAAAATTCTTATTCAGTACAAATTACCACATTGTAGGGCAATGATAAACTGTTTATTTTTTTAAGTTTTAAAGTTTTTGAAGACAAAAAATAACAATTTGGCGCGAAACTCAAAAACCTCTAAAGAAATTTTGATTTCCTTTGGGTTAAAAACATGTGGAACCTTTTATTACTCAGATCAAGTTTCAGGTCAAAAGGATCGCCAGATCGAGACAAAACTGAAAAATTAATAATCTTTTATGAAAACTTTAATGATATAAAGCCTTGAGCTATCAACTGACATCTTAGCTTGTGTTGACAAACTCCTGTTTAGAACTCAAGTAAAAACTGTTTGGACTAAAAGTTAGGACTACAAAAAGAAAAGAAGAACAGGTACTGCAAAACTCGAAACCTTTACGAATACACAATGTTATTGCCGTGAAAACCACAGCATCTGAAATCTTAAGGTAGATTCTTTTAGGTGACGTTACCTTCATTAGAAAGTCAAGAGAACCTGCCAATTACGAGAATCTATGTGAGGACAACAAAATGACACAAAATTTACGGGCAAAACTCAAAATTTTCTTCTAATGAAAACGATGTCAGTCATCATAACCAGTAACGGCTCATTGATCGGTTCCAACAACAGCATATAAGCAACATTGGAACACATTAATAAACCTTAGTAGGGTTCGTGAGCATTCTAGTGAACTACAGCAAAAATGGAAGCCAATTTGAAAAATTAGCAAGTGGAAAAATCGACAAAAACTAAAAAATTGTGCTTCATTTCAAAAAGTGTTTTAAAAATTTGGTATATTAGACTGTCGCTCGTGATTTGAATCCGCATTCAAATTTCATCTCTCACACATCAAAAAGTCGATAGAATTTGAAGAATTCTGAAAAAAATACAGCACCCAATCTAATCCAAATACTCTTGATTGTACAGTTATGGTGACTTCAATAATTACTTCCTATCACTTGGCAGCTGATATTAGTAATTTTTGTGGCACAAAAGTTGATAGAAAATTACTCACAAAATGAATTAAAATACGTTAAATTGACTGTGGTTAGCAAAAACTCAAAACTTGTTTTGCTAGTAGATATAAGAGATTCAACTTAGGGCAGTGCTCTAAGTATTTAGTTTCCGTTTTAGCTAAAATGTCTGATTGGTATTGGCTTTTATGAAAAGATGTAAAGTATCAGAAAAAAGGCGACCATAGTATTTTGAAAAAGTTATCAAACCGAACAACCCTACATCGTTAAACAATGAAAGCTTTATCATCATTGAACACGCAAAATAAAACAAAGTTGAACAGAAAGGTACAAAAAGAAGTCAACCAAAATAGTGAAAATCATCGAGTATTTTATATTAACTTAAAACTCTGGTAACTCCTCGAAAAGAAGGACGGGAAAAAATTACATTACGCTTGATGGGCTTTTTAATCATACTCTTCGCAACTCTCTTCGATAAATATATCGATCGGTCAATTTTGACTGAACAAAGAAACCAGTTGAGCATGTAGTTCCTCCCCCAATAAGTGGGTTAAAAACGACAATGAAGGCTTAATGCTGAGAATAAAGTATCTGATTTCAGGTGACAAAAAGGCAGCAGACCCCATGGAAGCAAAGGAAGGAGCTGACAATGATCCGAAAGAGTCAATCTCGCCTGACGTTGGGAAAAGTAGCCCGTTGATTAATGAGAACGGAAAGGAAACTACAGAAGAGAAAAGATCCGATTTTAAGAAAAATCAAGAGAGGTCAAATGAAGATCCTCAGTCAAAAGGGAAAGCGAAGGAAGGTGGGAAGAAGCCAGCTGGGAAGAAAGACAAAGCAGGTGCTGGGAAAGAAAAGAGCAAGAAAGGAAAAGCTACAGCGAAAGGTTAGTGTTGCTTGGTGCACACCTACTTTGTGTTTGTGTTACTTGTAAACGAATGACTTGTATTATGACGCCTAAATTATGAGATAAATTGAAATATCAGTCGAGACAACAGTTATTGGCGGGATATCCGTTAAATTATGATAGTGCGATAATATTAATGAAACCAAAGAAAAACAATTCATGCTAGCAACCAGTCAAATACAAATTAAGCAGTTTTTAATGAAACAAAGTAATGATTCACCGTTCAAAAAGTAAATGAGATGGTATTTCATTTCAAGTAACACCAAGGCAGATTCCAATTGGTAAATAAATGGTGGCTTTCTAAAAACTTGTTAGTCTAAAATTAACTTTTTTTGTAGTTAAAGTTCTTTTGCTACACCTAAAAAGACACAAAACCTTTATTCACGTACAACTGAAGACATAACAAGCTGTTCTGTAGTTAAGAAAACTTGCTCTTAATTGCATAAAATGTTGCTCTTAATTTTTTGGGCCAAAAGAATATTGAAATTTAGAGAGAGGATAGCTTAGTCTATTTACGTCGCTTCTTTGTTTTGCAGAGTAACGGTCAGATTGGCTTCCATTGTTATTAAAAGAAGGATTTGAATTTACCGCAAGATATTGTTTTCTACTTTTTAATTGCTCTCAAAGGAAGTTTGTAGCAATTATATTAGTACTGTCGGTCTTTTTTATGCAATTTTTCGCTTGACCAATTTTTAGTCTGACGCATATGACTTTTCAACCTCAAATACGGGATAAAAAGGTAGCTACCAGCGGGCATTAAGTGCTCTTAGAGACTTTCAGCTCTGTTTCAGCTCAAACTGTTTTGGAGACTTATACGTATGGTGTGAAGGGTGGTTCTTAGAGACGAAGACACCCCCACTGTTGACCCCTCCCCCTCCCCACTATTGCCCTTACTGGAAATTTAAGTTACTGGAAATTTTATTTGGCCATGGATTAGTTTTTAACTTTTTATCACAAATTTTAGCACTTTCTTTTTTATAAAACTTGCAATTTTTTGTTCAAGTTTTGAAAGTTCATAATTTTTTAGGTTTATCCAGACTCAAGAGCCACATTATTTCCTCTAGGTTTGATTATAGGTTGTTGCTTGGCTTTTAGATGTAATGGAATGTTTATCAAGTTTTTATATCAGCAATTTTTAAAAAATATTTGCAATTTTCCAAATTTTTGAATCTTTTGACTTTCTTTATCATTTTTTTCGCAACAGGGTCCTAGGGACCTCCTCCAAGGGTTTAGTGATAAGCTGTCGCAGAGTTTCTAGGGGTAATGGAATAGTTATCAATATTTAGTGACTCAAGATTTAGCAATTTTTTGATAAAAATTATTTTTTCTTTCAAATTTTTGGAAAGTTATTATCATGTTCAAGTTTTATGAATCTTTTTGAGCCAGTGAAACTATTTAAAGCTTGAAATAGGGATACTGGATAGTCTCTTGAGACAACGAAATGATTTTGAAGATTTTAATATCTTTAATTTTAGCAAGATCTTGTTGACATTTGCGATTGTTTTCAAAATTTTTGAATATTTTTTGTCCTTTTCTGAGTTTAAATATCATTACTGGCCAACGAAGCTTTTGAAGTCTTGTAGATGGGTTACTTGACATAACTTCAAAGACAAATAGTTTGAAACATTTTTTCACTGAGAAATTTGGAAGCTTTTTTGAATTTGCAATATTTTGCAAATTTTTAAAATATCAGTTTATTTGATTTATTTGCTTACAAGGCTAGAAAACTAAAAGTTGCATGGTCAAATCAAGCCAAAGTTAGCTTCACTAAACTTTGGCTATCTACTGACCAAGCCAACTGCTTGCCGGTCATTCGAGAGCAATTCTTCCGACGTTAGTCAGTCATGTTTGTACTTGTATTTGCATTTGATCGATTTCTTTTTTTTCTTCCATGGAAACTATGTTCAGTTTAATTCGCATTAAGATTAAATAGTGTGGTGTCAATGACCGTAGTGCCCTTGCAAGTGATGCTTCATGATTAATTGCTCTCGAACGAAATTTGAAGCAATTATTGTAAACGTGTTGATCTTTTAAAGCAAAATTTTTTGCTTGACCGATTTGAATTTTCTAGTAACTTTTGCGCCATTGACTTTTACGTTTTGCCTAAGTTTCTCTCGCAGACAGACTGTTAAGCAGATGAACTCAAGTGGCGGCAGTTCGCTACTAAAAGTCAAAATAAAAGAGCGCGTCATTTCTTAAATTTAATTAGTGATTAATAGCCGACGTCGTCTCTCAACGGCTATTATTTAGGCGCTCTCATTTTTTAAATTTGCGTTTTGATTCACCTTTTGATCACATTTTTCGTTTTGCATAAGTCACGATTTTCACGTTTGACTTCTGGCTTATTGCACTCACTGTTTCAACTGAATGGATTTTAATTTCTTTCAGGCGTTGAATTGCGCAATGTGATGAATACTTCCAAAGTCAAAAGAGCGAAATCAAAATAGACTGTATAAACCTATAAAGCCCGGTCATTAAGTCATTGAGATTTAGGTAATCAAAGTTCAACAAAGTTTTTGCTGTTTGACATTGGTATTAAGTTTATTAGCTTTCAGTTTAGAAGCTGAATTGAGTATAGTTTTAGAAACTGAAACTGCACGCCAAATTAGAACACTTTTTGACGAAAAAGCGAAAAAAATCGGTCACTTTGTTTTTCTTTTTTTTCCGTTTCAATCCCGATATGCATCAATCCCGTCAACGACGGCCATTTTCCGGCAGTTTGCCGGCTATGTTTATAATAGTATATAATTAGCTCTAATGAGCCATTTGAAGCCACCTTAGCTGTTTTTGTGACCTTCTAGACTAAATAATGGGCTATTGTAAGTGGTGGCTTCCCATTTTTTTATATTGCTTTTAATTGGTGCATGTGTTCTTATCCTTTTTTTTCAAATCAGAGTCTAGAAACATTGTCTATTCAGTTGGAGCTGCTTAACTATCTTTTTCAATTTATTTTATTGGCCTGCATTACTCTTGTTTGTTGTATGCTTTTGTGGCGAATATTTATTTCATTGGTTGATAAAATTAATATCCGCCGGTAGCCTCCAAATGGCTACAATTCAGGCAAAAACTTCACTCAATTGCTGTCAAGTTCAAAAAGCAAAATAAAAAGAAACGGGATAAACCAATAAAACCCGGTCACTAAAAGGTAATGTTTAAAGACTTAGTGCATTGAGTTATCAGAGTTCCTTAGAGTATACTGCTGAGAGTATGATTTTTAGAGTTAAAAAATGGTATTAGTATTGAGCTTATTGTCCTTCAATTAACCATGTTTCTGATTTCACCATATTTATTGAATCTAATGAAACTGCGAAGAAAATGGAACACTTTTTGACACTTAGAAAAAATAAGTAATTTTTCTGTGTTTTCTTCTAACGGTTGCAATCCCAACGTCGGTGTGCGGGGTCAACGGAGGCTATTTTCCGACAATCTGCCTGCTATGTATTACGTTTTTTTATAGCCACTGTCAGCCTCAACGGCTATTATTTAGGCGCTTTCCTTTCTTTAATTCGTTTTTATAGCCGTGAAGCTGTAAGCTGAGCGAAGCTGTATTGCGGTGCTCTTGGTTTTTTTGTTTCGTCGTCTGACGCTCTTTCGTTTTACATTTGTTCACACAGCAACGCTGAAAAAGTCAAATTTTCTGAATGACTTCTTCCTCTCACTAACGGCATTTGCGCGTGTGACGTCATTTCTCACTAGCTTTAGCAAAAGTTTTTAGGTTATTTGCGTGATTAGATTTTGATCATACGTGGCTTACCTCACTCAATAAAATAACTTTTGAACTTTAAAACTTAAGTTTAGTTTGAATTTGTTTAAGGTCAAAGGAACTCATTTGTGCAGTTAAGGTCCCCAATAAGAGGCGTCTGCGGAATGATTTTTAACAAGCTTTATTAATTTATCGCTGAATGTTTTTTACCTAGTTTTTTGAGCGGCGTCGATTTTTTTTCAATTTAGATCTGCATCTGTTTCTATCTCTATTATATGGCACACAGGTGTATTCTTTCGCAGCTATTCCGGCAATCTGCCGGCTATGTTTTCTTTTATTCACGTTTTTGTTTTACTTAAGTTTTGAGATTTTCACGCTAGACTTCTGACTTACTTCACTCGCTGTTCCAACTGAATGGATTTTAAAGAGTCAAAAGTGCAAAATCAAAAGGAACGGGAGAAACATATTAAGCGCGTTCATTAAGTCGTAATGCTTTAGGTTATCGAAGTTCATTAAAGTGACTGCTAGCTGGCGTTAGTATTATGCTGGATACCCTTCAGTTAAGAAGCCGAATTAAGTGTAATTTCAGAATTTGACAGAATATGCAGAATTTACACATCAAAAAAGAACACTTTGACACTGAAAATTTCGGTCAATTTCTATCTCCTATTTTTTTTCTTTTTCTGTTTCAATCCCAATGTGCGTTAAGCGGGTCGGTCAACGGCGGCGATTTGCCGGTAATGTTTTGGTGGAAATTCTTTGCATGAAAATAACCTGTTGCTAGGCGGTCACTTTTCATCGAAAAGTTTTGGTCTTTGTATAAGTTGGTTGACACAAAATTAACGTTTGAAAGTAAATCTTGTTTGTGCTATCTCGGTAAATTTCCTGCAGTAGTTTTGGTTTAAAATAGTTTAATTTTTTTCGATCCTTGTGAGACGTCTTGCTAAGGTTGTAGTTTTCCATTAAAACGACTGATTTTTACCAAAGACTACTCTGTCAGTTATTAGTAACTGTAGTCTGTAACGGCATACGGTTAATTTAATTGGAATTTATTTTATGTGGTCTTATGCCATAAGTATAATTTTACCAAAATCAATTTTCAGAGCTGAGAGTTATTGTCAAACTCTGAGCTACAAATTAAAACTGCTGATCTCGTCACGTTATTTTTATGAGCATCTGAAGACCTCTCTGTAGGCAGCGAAGGGCCTTTAATAGTTCTTCCACTTTTTTAGAAAAATAGATCAAGCATCCAAAAGTTGCACTAATTTAATTTTAACTTAAAAAGTAAACTCAAACGTAATTTTTCTTGAGGTTTTTGGAGATAATAAGGCGCTCTAGTTGATTAATCAATGGTGTCGCTTCAATAAGATAGGCCTCAATTGAGCAGATAAATAGTAGCACGATGAATGACTGAAATTTATTGAAATGGTACAAGAAATTGATAGCTGTGGTAAAGTCATCAATAATGATTTTTTCATCAATTTTTAATTTGATGTTACGGTGGAGGTTTCTGCTTTCTTGCAAATCTGTCTGGACTAAAATTCTCTAGATATTGCTCTATCAAATTATCACACTCATGAACACATCATTGGCAGTCTAATAGTTTTTAGGTATACTGTTTGTGACATCTTAAAAATTTTGATTGAAGTTCCAGTACATTTTGATTGAAGTTCCAGTTTTGCTCTCTTTTGTCCTTTTCTTACCTTAATCACTGATAATAGTATTAGTGATAAATGGGGGTATGAAAATATCGGCTAGAGTTTGAGACTGAGTGGTAGGGTTCCTAAATCTGTGCGGTAGACCCCCCATTTCTTACTTTTAGTATTATTGCTTCTTTTTTTGCTAAAATTGTGCTTCCGAGAGCTTTTGACGGCCTCCGTTTGTTTTCCACTTTGTGAGGATCTTTTCCGCAAAATGTAACTGCGAACAATGTACGCTTTAGAAACGATGACCTGAATTGCAACGGTTTATGCAGCTCCTCAAGATATACAGGCTCTTGTTAAATTTTTAGGTAAACTGCTCTTTGTTCTTAAAAGTTAAAGGAGTAAAAACTGGAGTTTTTTTACACCTTTAACTTAGAAATTAAAGGTAGAGTTTCGTATAAAGTTTTATGTAAACTTCAATGACTAGTGTAGATCAAGTGCCTAACGCAATTTTACTTAACAGAAATTAACAATCCACATTATGAAAGTTTACACATCTTTGTTTTTACCTTGCCGTACATCGCCGTATCCGAATTTGGATAAATAAATTGATAAGAGAACATTTTCACTTGCTATTAGACTAAGGTACAACTATTATATTGTTCCTGCTGTCTTTTTAATGCGATTTTTTGCTTGACCGTTTTTCGTCTCAGGTTGTTAACTTTTTGTCCTCAAAAACAAAATGAAAAGGTCAAGCCCGATGGCTTTAAGTGGCTGAGCAGCTCTTTTAGAGCCTTACTCATTATTAGTCTCTAAGTATGCAACTCAACAACTCTATTTTTCAGAGAAAATTTTTTGAAGGACGGTTTTTAATCTTACGATTTTGACACCCACACTCACCCCTCCCCCACTGTTCTCCCTCACCCTGCTTAACCCAACACCCCCATTTCTTTGCCCCGAAAGCTTGTTTGAGGACAATTCGCCCGAAGTTAGACGGTTATGGTCTGATGTTTTTGTAGAGATAAGGGCCGAGTACCTTAATAATGTTTTCAAAAACATATACTGCATCATATACTTATAAAAGCATATAATTTTCAAACTGTGGGGTACCACAAGGTTCAATTCCGGGCCCTCTACTCTTTCTAATTTATATTAACGATCTCCCTCAAAATTGCAATCTTAATGTCCTGCTGTTTGCCGATGACACTAATATTACATCCATAGGAAACAGCCGTGCAGAAATTAGTCTCGAACTTGCGAAGATAAATAACTGGTTGAAATCAAAAAAACTGGTACTTAAACTTGAAAAGACTATTTTAATGAAAATGCTGGTTGCGGGTACCATAATAGATGCAAGTGAATATCTGTTTGATGATCAAGTTGTCCAATCTCACTCTATGTGCAAGTTTCTTGGTGTGAGAATTGATGCAAAGCTTTCCTTTATTAGCCATATTGAGCATGTAAAGAAAAAACTAAGCAAGCAATGTGGAATTGTATCAAAAATGAGACATTTTTTTCCTAGATTGCAACTCATAAGCTATTATTTGAGCAACGTAATTCCCATTATTCGATATGGCGTTCTTGTATATGGTTGCTGCAGCTACTCTTCTTCACTATCATTGTTTATGTTGCAGAAAAAAGTGTTAAAGCTTATATCGACTTTCGACGAAAATCAGACAGTTGCAGTGATTTGTTTCTTAAACATGGATTTCTCTCAGTCGACGAGCTACATATATACAAGCTCCTTAAATTTGTTCTTGAATCTGTTTGCAATTTTCATTCTGAGAGTTATTTTAACGAAATGTTCCAATTTAATAAAAATAAGGAGGAATACGAGGCAATCCGAGCTAAGATTACTCAATATACCTTGCTGCAAGAGAAAACTTGAGAAATTTTCTATCAAATATCGTGCTGCTAAACTGTATAATAAGCTCAGGGAAATAAATCTTCTACCTGAAAACGTAGAAAAAAGTACACGTGATGAACTAAAAAATATATACCATAAGTTAAAGGATTCTTACCTTATTAACAACCAAGAGCTAGTAAATTATATGTTTGAAATGTAGTAAAATTGAAAATGTTGAAATGTTTCTGAGTTAAATATGGGGATTGCTGCAATAGAGAATCAACAAGATTCCGTGCAAGTCCACTTGTGTCATGATAAATATATCTAATAGCTGTATGTATTCAATCATGTCCAAGAAATAAATTCTTTTTTTATACGCTTGAAAATAATATTTTTTTAGGTTGGTTATGGCGTAAGTCGTACATTGATAGGTGCATTTTTGGTAGTTGATTGTAAATTTGGTATTTGATTTGTAAACTTCAGGAAATAATGCAACCGTTCGTGTTCCAGGAATAACTTGTTTGGAAGAACTTGATTTTTCTTTTCTTTGTTTGACGAGTTGTTTTTTTTAATTGGTTTTTAACAGGTTTTTACAGCCCAGCTCAATTGTTTCTCCAGTGATATACAATTATTTTTAATACCTGTTTCAAAAAGACGATTGGTGTTAATCATTTATAACTTAAGCATTTAGCTGTAGACGTGTTTGCCTTGGTATTAGATTACATGCTTTTTAGTGTTTTTATACCGGACTCCTTTTTACGCTCTACCTTCTTACCCTTAAAAACAATAGGGAATCAATGTATGCATAATACGTTCGACATGAATAGCTTTTTCAATTTAAAATTTACCGATTAAGTTGTTTTTTTTGTCTTTGCAGTTTTGAATTTTTGAAGTAATGAGTTCAGTTTTCGAGTCGTTAAGCATTCGTTGGTTGTTTTCGTTGTTCTTAGATAGTTGTTCAATGACCGTTCAAGATTTTATATAGCTGTTTCAGGTCTCTTGTTAGTTAATATGATTATATCCTCATCTTGAATGACTTTGGGCACAATGTTGCAATCCCTTGTTGAACTCATGTATTTGATGCTTAAAAGTTGTAGCCTCAGCAATGTCAATTGTGGTAGATCTTGATATAGTGTATTCATTGCAATACTCGTATTTGTTTTTTTAAATTGATCATTATGCAATTTTGGTTGAAGTTTTGGTTGAAATTTTGGTTTTAATTTTCCGTCCTTACAAATAGTGTTTTTGAGCGAGCATGTTTGTGAAAAACATTAATTGTTGCGAAAAATTGTACAAATATGCATTTTTTTGATTATGTGTACATCACATCCAATCGGTTTCAGAAAATCCTAAGCTAAAATTATTCGGTCGATTTTGTCTTTTTCCTTACTAAAATTCAAGTAATTTATATTGTAGTCACATAGTAGTGTCAATTTTTGCTTTCTGAATTATTCATTGTTTATTTGATATGTCATCTCCTTGAGGAATTTGTGTTTTCGTTTTTCCAGAATTATTTGAAAGATTTAACAATAATGGATGAACGTTTTTGCTCAAGACACTGATTTCAATCCAAAGCTTTTCAATTTCCTGTTTTTGACGAAAATAAGGTCTTCTGTTTATTTTGTAAAAATAACATTAAACCACCACCTTTAAACGTTCCTGCATTTCGGTCCTATCAAAACATTGCGTTGAACTTGCTGTCTATGTTACAAAAAATATGTTTCAATGAAAGCAAAAATATTATCCGTCTTTGAAGTTGCTGGGGTCTTCCTCGTTTATTGACTAAGATGTGGCAGTTAACTTGAATGAAACTTTATGGGTTGTTGAGCTATTTTTTATTGGAAATTTTACCCAAGTGACAGTGGAATGGGATTAGATTCAATACCGCTGCATTTTAAAAGGCAAGTAAAAGTTCTTAGGGAGTGAAAAAAATTTAAAATGTGCTTATCATAAATTAAATTTTCTGTGTCATACGGCGGGGTATTTAACTGTTAACGTATAGAAAATTTGAAAATGTGGTTGCAATTAACATCCCTTAAACATCGCCTCCTCGCTACTGCCATTGATACGGAAGAAGAATGACCACGGACTGTAGGAAGAACACGAGAGCCAATATGTAGTACCTGATTTTTATCAGGTGAATATTGATTGAGCTTTTATGTCCTCAAGGCATATTTTTTCAATAGAGCAGCTGTTATATGCATTGTTTTCTGATTTTATACGGATATGCATAGGAGTTTGTCATGCACTGTCTAGTGAAATTCTTTACAAGTGGAATTCTTGACACCAGGTGGTTATAAACCGTTGCATTAGAGACTGTTTTTTTAGATTCCCATATATTAGCTCTATAACCCGGGTATTAATAATCAATCTATGGGATGTGTCACTCTCATGAGATGGTTATTCAATAAATGGACACGAGTTCAATATTTGAGATGAGGACTATCGTGGTAAATGTTTGCTGTCCTCGTAGTCTGTTATATCAATATCGCAACCAATGTTGCTTGTTTTCGTACCAATTCCTTTGATTTTTGTTGGTCATGAATGTTAATCTCCGGATTATTGTTGTAATAAGGCTTGATCAAATCGGTAAATTAAACTGTTTGCTTATTGATGGCTCTCGATCGAACTTCCAAGCAATTATTGTTAATGTTTCTTTTTAAGCAAAATGTTGGCTAGACTTCCTTTTGAAACGTTACTTCGATTGAAGTTGCACAGTGGCTTTTCGATACCTGGCCTTTCCCCGCTTGACTTTTTGTTTTCAGATTGATTTTAATTGCGAGCATTCAAATTAAGTTTGAAGCTCGAATAAAACCGATTGTGAGTGGTAAAATTGCATAGCCCATGTAGCTTAGTGGTTAATGTCCACGATGCTCATCTGGTATTTGCGAGTTCGAATCGCTACTTTTTCTGAAGTTATGCATCATAAAAGTTTCTGTAGCCTACGCCCCTTTGAAAGTGTTTCCGTCAATTGTAGTTTGAGAGCAATAAATAGTCGTTTTTTATAGCTGCGAAGCTGTAAGCTGAGCGTAGCTATATTGCGGTGCTCTTGGTTTTTTTTTTGTTTCGTCGTCTGACGCTTCATTTTCGTTTTACATTTGTTCTAGAACATTCTGTCTCGTCACTGCTTAAATGGCTTTTTCGCGCTTGATTTCACGCTTTCTGCGTGACCTAAATTGCGGTTATTCAGAAACAGAATCTGTTCCTAAAACAAAATTGATTGTAAGAAAACAGATTGTATGGTCCGACAGCCGAGTGGTTAAGGCGACTGGCTGTTAATCCGGAGATCGACGGTTCGAGACGCGACAGGGAAAATTTTTTTGCACCCAAAAACAACCTCCTTTGAAATAGGCGGCGAATATAACTATTTTATAGGCGGCGATAACTAGTATAGGCGTTTTATAGGCGGCGGCGATAACTATTATCAACTCACTTCTGTATCTTTTTCCATCTGTATTTTACGGCACGCAAGTCTATTTCGCAGCTATTCCGGCAATCTGCCGGCTATGTTTTTTCAAAATTAGCGCTGGTTTTCTTCATTAAAATTACTTTCATTTCAAACATCTTTTCACAGTTAAAATTTTTTTGGACATTAATTTACCAATTTCTTGTAGCGTTCGAATACATTTTTGGTTTTTCGAGCATATCTCGAAAAATTTTGTGCTACCTTTTTGTCTGAATTTTGTCTGAATACTTTTTTATTATTGTAATTGTTTCTAATGTAGAGTCTCTATAGGCGAGTTCAGTGACGTCCATTAGAAAGCTTTTACCTTTTATATTTCCCCAGATTTCCTGCTAGGCTACTTCCAACACAATGTTAACGGCTTCAGTTGGATTTCTATTAGGGGAACGTTCTAACCGTGTTTGCTCCCCATTAAATGCCTGCGGGACGCTACTAGAGCTTGCCCCATTGCTACCAAGGCAGGATAATTTGTGATGTACAGATGTAATATAATCTCCCATAATTTTCTCCTGCTTGATTATATGAATCAAAACATTTTCTCTGGAGTGAGCTGCATGAAGGCTGCTCGGGGCAATTTTTTAATCGTTGTTATTTTGACTGTCAGGCAGGATTTGTGCTGCTTGAATGATTTGAGTAGGACAGTGAATGGAAAAAAATTAACTATGACCCAATGAGTAGATGGACGCAGAAATGCATTATCCTGAATAAATAAATCTTTAATAAAATTTGATGAGAGTTCCGTTGTCAAATGTCACCAGTCCTTAAAGGGGTGGAAGGAAGGTCGGCACTTCTTTCGTTTTACATTTTCAAAAAATAATTGATATTTTTTTCTGGTTTTAATGTGAAGACATGTCAAGAACGTATCATTTGATTGGACGTTTCAAGGGCGTGTGACAGATTGTTTCGATTGCCTGTGACAGAAAGTTTCAATTGCGTGGGGGTAAAGTCTGTCCCATTAGTGCGAAATAAGCGGACGTTTTAAAAACAACAAAACATGCGAGTGAACATCAATGTGGCCTTTTGAATACCTACGTTTTCTCCCTTTGACTCTTCTCTATCTTTGTTTCCATGTTTCAAATGTGAACTTTGACCTCTGGCGAGTGATTTCTGAAGCGTTCTCTTATTTCAACTTTATGGGCCACGCTATACAACTTTTAATTGCGTGTGATAATGTGTTAGTGAATTTGAATTCGTTTCTATATCAGTGAATTTGATATCATTTGCTGTTTATTGAGAAAGAAATTCCGAAAGGCAAGAAGTCAGCTGTAGATCAAGTGAAACAAGTTAGAATTGAAGAGCCTCCTGCAGTGGATGTGCAAGAGCCCTCTGCTGAGCGACCTATGGGGGATCAAGTTCAGGAGACGGAAGAGGAACGAATGCAACGAGAACAGGAGGAGGAACATTCTAGAAGGTTGAAGAGCTTTCTAAAACGAGTAAAGGAATGCGAAGAATCACACCAGGCTATAAGTGAACAGCTTGCAGAGTATCACGTTAGAAGTCGACAAGTGCAAGACGAAATGAAAGCGGCTGAGAAAGTGTTCACGAAGTTTGACACAAAGCACAGAGTCAATTTGGAGGAGTTGATATACATGACAATTGACAATGTGTTTTACCACCTTTCTAAAAGTGAGTGTGCTTTCCGAGTTTCTAAATGGCAGTGGTGCGTTAATGTAAAAATCGTTTAGTTTTCTTGCTTACATTGGTGAACGTGTAATATTAATCCAACAGAAATCTTTCCACTCCGCTTTAAACTAGTCACCTTTGTTCTGGCTCTATCCTTTCAACTGCTAAACTATTCTCGGTAACTCAACAATAAACTAAGCTTCATGGAACATTTGACGGAAATCAAAATTACAAATTGACGATATAGTTGCAAGTTCTTAATTTTTAGAGATTTAGTTTATATCTAAGTTACGTAACTATCGGGCTCTCGCTATTATTCTCCGGGATTTAGTCCTGCATTATAGCCTATGAACTTTGTTGTTCGTGTGCAACCTTTGCTATATTTGGTAATCTTGTGATAAAAGGGTTGCTTTTGAGAAAACTTGTTTACGGCTGATTGTTACAGTTGATGAAGAGTATGGGAGAGCAACAGAATCCACTGGTGCACTGATGGAGTGTCTTGAAGAGGCAACCCAGGGAAAAGAGGAACTGGAGATGCATGACATGCTACTTTATCAACTGGAGAGTAGTGAGGAACAAGCCAATGGCTATGCGGAAAGTGCGTTTGGAACTATTTATTTCAAGTAACCCAATCAGTTTTGCAATCGTTTTGCTTGAAACTGTTTGACACGATTCTTTATGCTCTAATAAAAGTTTTTAATTGCTCTCAAACGAAGTTTGTAGCAATTATATTAGTCCTGTCGGTCTTTTAATGCGATTTTTCGCTTGACCGATTTTTCGTCTGACCCATTGGACTTATCCTCAAAAGTATGATAAACAGGTAACGCCTAGCGGGCATTAAGTGCTCTTAAAGCCTTTCAGCTCTGTTTCAGCTCAAACTGTTGGAGACTTATACTTATGGTGTGAAGGGCGGTTCTTAGAGGTTGAAGACAACCCCCCCCCCCCGTGGCTAGCTACTGACGAACAACCGCTCGCAAAAAACACGCTTTATACTAATCTTCACAATTTTTTAAAATTTTTAATAGCCGCACAGCGATAGCTGGGGCTATTATTGGCCTTCTCTTGTTTTTTTTTATTTCGTCGTCATGATTTTTGTTACGACCATATGACGTCACAGCCACTTTTTGTTCATTCGTTCATGCAATTTCAACTGAATTGCATGTGTGACGTCATTTTTCGCTCTTAGTGGAGCGAGTTTTTTTTTGTTCATGCGCGTGATTAAATTTTTGGTCACACTTGACTTACCTCACTCTCAAAAATGACTTCCTCACTTTGAAATTGACTTTTATTTACCTTAATTCAAAGAGATAAGATCAAATGGGTGTGTCACTAAATGAAGGTTATTAGAGAGCAGCTAATAGAGGCTGCAAAAACTTGTACAGATTTTTAATCAGAATATAACAGATCAGCCTTCAATGAAAAGGCCAATTTTTTGGTCTGTCTTTTTTACTGTTTTTTTAGACGGCCGATCTACGAATCTATTGCGGCTATTTTCTGGCAATCTGCCAGCTATGTTTAAAAATTTGTCTTTTGAGTTCGATCAGCCCTAGGTGTTTCTAGCGGTAGTGGAATGGTTTCAACATTTTAACATCACGAATTTTAGCATTTTTTGGTAAAAACGTCTTTTTCAATTTTTTGACATTTTTTTATTATATACGTCTTTCCAGATGCAGGGGCCAGAAGCTTTCTTAAAGGTTTGGAACTATTTATTTCAAGTAACCCAATCAGTTTTGCAATCGTTTTGCTTGAAACTGTTTGACACGATTCTTTATGCTCTAATAAAAGTTTTTAATTGCTCTCAAACGAAGTTTGTAGCAATTATATTAGTCCTGTCGGTCTTTTAATGCGATTTTTCGCTTGACCGATTTTTCGTCTGACCCATTGGACTTATCCTCAAAAGTATGATAAACAGGTAACGCCTAGCGGGCATTAAGTGCTCTTAAAGCCTTTCAGCTCTGTTTCAGCTCAAACTGTTGGAGACTTATACTTATGGTGTGAAGGGCGGTTCTTAGAGGTTGAAGACAACCCCCCCCGTGGCTAGCTACTGACGAACAACCGCTCGCAAAAAACACGCTTTATACTAATCTTCACAATTTTTTAAAATTTTTAATAGCCGCACAGCGATAGCTGGGGCTATTATTGGCCTTCTCTTGTTTTTTTTTATTTCGTCGTCATGATTTTTGTTACGACCATATGACGTCACAGCCACTTTTTGTTCATTCGTTCATGCAATTTCAACTGAATTGCATGTGTGACGTCATTTTTCGCTCTTAGTGGAGCGAGTTTTTTTTTGTTCATGCGCGTGATTAAATTTTTGGTCACACTTGACTTACCTCACTCTCAAAAATGACTTCCTCACTTTGAAATTGACTTTTATTTACCTTAATTCAAAGAGATAAGATCAAATGGGTGTGTCACTAAATGAAGGTTATTAGAGAGCAGCTAATAGAGGCTGCAAAAACTTGTACAGATTTTTAATCAGAATATAACAGATCAGCCTTCAATGAAAAGGCCAATTTTTTTGGTCTGTCTTTTTTACTGTTTTTTTAGACGGCCGATCTACGAATCTATTGCGGCTATTTTCTGGCAATCTGCCAGCTATGTTTAAAAATTTGTCTTTTGAGTTCGATCAGCCCTAGGTGTTTCTAGCGGTAGTGGAATGGTTTCAACATTTTAACATCACGAATTTTAGCATTTTTTGGTAAAAACGTCTTTTTCAATTTTTTGACATTTTTTTTTATTATATACGTCTTTCCAGATGCAGGGGCCAGAAGCTTTCTTAAGGGTTTGCTAATAAGTTACTGAAAATTGAAGAGTTATTTGCCATGGAAGAGTTTTCAACATTTTAATATCACAAATTTTAGCTATTTTTAATAGCCGCCCTCATCTTCTCAGCCGGCTATTATAGCGCTCCTATTTTTTTTTTACTTCGTCGAATAAAAAAATTTTTCGCTTTACCTCATTTTGCCGCTTTTTCAACATTTTGCGTGATATCTTTTTGACTTCTCTAGGCTAGTTTCTCTCTTCTCTCATTCTGCTAAAAGTGATTTTGATCATCAGTTGCTCAGCAAAGCAAATCAAAATGAACAGAGTCAGTATAAAAAATCGAAGTCAGAAGTAGAAACGGGATAAACCCATAAAGCCCAATTTTAGATGCCCGCTATTTGAACGTCGTTCCTATAAGTCTTAGTTACCATCTCTAATGCTTATCTGTATTGATAGTAGCCCCTGTAGCCTCTCTCTAGGAAACAGAAGTATGTTCAACTACGAAATGCCATCAAAATAAATCGGACTTAAAAAAGGTTTTTGTACAAAAATCATTTTTTCTCAATATCTTCTATTCTTTCAATCCCAATCATGCTTATTGGAATCAACGACGGCTATTTTCCGACAATCTGCCGGGTATGTTTTAAATTGAATTTGCAGTTTTTTTCAAGTTTTGAAAATTATCGTCGTTTTTTAGGTTTCGCCAGCCTCAAGAGCCAAGGAACCTTCTGTTGGGTTTGACAATAGGTTTCTGTATAGTTTCTAAATGTAATAGAATGTTTTTCAACATCACAATTTTCAGCATTTCGACAGAACTTTCTTGACGAGTTTTTTTAATTTTTGACATAAAACCTCTGTTGAGGCCAGAAAACCTCCGCTGTGGTTTGAGAATTTTTTTGGCCATGAAATAGTTTTTAAGTTTTTTATCACAAATTTTAGCAATTTTAATAGCCGCACAGCGATAGCTGGGGCTATTATTGGCCTTCTCTTGGTTTTTTTATTTCGTCTTCGCGATTTTTGTTACAGCCATATGACGTCACAACCACTTCAAATCTGCTTTTTGTTAATTCGTTCATGCAATTTCAACTGAAGTGCGTTCGTGACGTCATTTTTCGCTCTTATTGAAGGGAGTTTTTTGTTCGTTTGCGTGATTAAATTTCTGGTCAAACTTGACTTACCTCACTCTCAAAAATTATTTCCTCACTTTGAAATTGACTTTCATTTCCTAATTCAAAGAGATGAGGTCAAATGGGTGTGTGTGTGTCACTCTTAATGAAGGTTATTTGAGAGCAGCTAATAGAGGCAGCAAAAACTTATACATGTTTTAATTAAAATTTGACATATCAGCCTTCAATGAAAAGGCTTTTGTTTGGTTTATCTTGTTTTTACTGTTTTTCTAGACTGCAGATCTACGAAGCTATTGCGGCTATTTTCTGGCAGTCTGCCAGCTATGTTTTAAAACTTGCAATTTTTTGCAAGGATTTTAGGTTTTTCGTCATATTTTATGTTTCTCCAGCCTCAAGAGCCACAATAGGTTACTAATCTTCACAATTTTTTAAAATTTTTAATAGCCGCACAGCGATAGCTGGGGCTATTATTGGCCTTCTCTTGGTTTTTTACCATTCAAAGAATTTGAATTGTATTGGGGTGCTGTCTTTTTTTAAGATCTGATCACACATTTTCATGATTTTTGAAGTCAAATTGGAGTAGTGATTTTGGTCGCGCCGAAACAGGAAGTGGAGCGAAAAAGCGAGTGGTTTTGCGGCGTGAAAATTTTTCGCTCTAAATTTAAAGAAGAGTGAGAAAACGGTGTTTGAACAAAAATTTGCTTTCTCGCTAGTGGTTTTTTGTTCACATGCGGCAATTTCACTTTGATTTTTACTGGTTTTTTCAATTTTTTAGATCGGATTTTTTGTCTAAATGGTTTTCTCAATCCATTCATAGTCCGTTCTAGGTCTAGCTTTCTGTTTAGTCAATGAAAATTCTTTGAATTGTACGTCAGGACTTGTCCTGCTATGTTTTTTATTTCGTCGTCATGATTTTTGTTACGACCATATGACGTCACAGCCACTTTTTGTTCATTAGTTCATGCAATTTCAACTGAATCTTAATTGAGCGAGTTTTTTTGTTCATGCGCGTGATTAAATTTTTGGTCACACTTGATTTACTCAGCTAATAGAGGCAGCAATAACTTATACAGATTTTTAATCAAAATATAACAGATCAGCCTTCAATGAAAAGACGAATTTTTTTGGTCTGTCTTTTTTCCTGTTTTTTTTAGACTGCCGATCTACGAATTATTGCGGCTATTTTCTGGCAATCTGCCAGCTATATTTTTAAATAGTTGATCTCCTATAGAAAGGCCTATGGAATGAAATTGTTCCAGCCTTATCATCTTTTAGCATTTTTGAAAACAATTTTCTGTTTTTGCAATTTGACATTAATTTAGATTCAATCCAGGACACAAGGTGATCAGCATTTGAGGTGAAGAGGTCGGTTTGAGGCTGTCTTGACATTTTTCGGCTTTGTTTTAAAAAATTATTAAATCGATATCCATCTACCTACCATCACCCACATGCAACACCACCACTTAACCACACCTAGCCTAGCCCCAATATATCCTCCCACTTACCCCCCAAACTTCTCCCCTACCCCGCGTGTATATATCCTCTCTTACTTCTGCACTTCTCTTTTGCAATACCCGCCGGTAGCCTCTCCTAGGCAATATTTAGGTTCTCTCCTTTTAACAATCCAAAGTATTTGTCTTCCCAGCATTTCATCACTCTTTATTTCAAGCTATTACTCCATCGTTTTCGTTTCGATATTCATTAAAGATTTCGCGTTTTGTGATATGGCTAAGATGAAAACTTGTCGCTGTTTAGGTCTACGAGAGAGCATGACACAGTTGGAACAGCTGTACGACAAATTCAAAGAAGTCAAGTGTATTTGGGAAGTGGAGATACCAACTGCTGTCATCTCGGAGGCGAGGGAGAAACTGACTTCACTGAGAGATATTAACTACAGGGTCCAGTTTAACAGGAAAGAGCTGGGTAAGTGTTCAGTATTTTCGGTCGGTGTCCATTTTTGATCGTTGTACGATCGTTGGTAAGATAGTAAGATTGGCCGTGAGGTACTCTGCATGGTATTGAAAACTCGGTTTTTGCAGTCAAAGCATTGAATTGCCTCTGTTGTTAGGCTCCCAGAAGAAGCACATACCAGGTGTTGGTCCTTAAACGATCAAATGAAAAGCTTTCTGTCATTGAACTTGAACTATGAATACATTAACTATGGTAGCTGTAAAAAATGTGAAGTGCCCCCATGAGCATGCTTCAGATGCATTGCTATGGAATCACCATGCAATGTAATGTCAAAAGGCGTTCATTATTGAAGTCAAAAGCATTTGAAGTAGGCGCTCGGTGAATTTGGTGTACAACTATATTCGATTGGATATTCAACTAACTGCTAGTGTACTAATCTTGTGGTGTAATTTTCAGTGAAGGTGTCGGCAGCTCTGTTGCGTGAACTGGAATCGCACGAATGGGCGGAGCTGGTTGAGATCCAACTGCTAGGTGTACCTGGTAAAGAGGTGGAGAGAGTGGTGGCTCTGATTGAGAAGCAGACTGTGAGCAATGAGTCGTACGCTCTGAAAACTGTGGCTGATATCGACAGAATGACCAGATCTGTGGGGTTGCAGAAGGTAGTGAATTGATCTTTAATTGCTGTCAAACAAAGTTTGTAGCAATTGTATTAGTCCTGTCGGCCTTTTTTTATGCAATTTTTCGCTGGACCGATTTTTCGTCTGACGCTGTTGACTTTTCGTCCTCAAAAACGGGTAAACAGGTAGCGCCCAGTGGGAATTAAGTGCTCTTAGGGCCTTTCAGCTCTGTTTCAGCTCAAACTGTTTTGGAGACTTATACTTATGGTGTGAAGGGCGGTTCTTAGAGGTTAAAGACACCCCGCTTTTGACCCCCCCCCCCACCGCGCTGTTGCCCCCACCCCACTGTTGCCCATCCCCTCCCTCCTCATCAGCCCCCTGGTGCCCCCCCCCCTCCCGTGGCCACGTTCTAACAACCGAAAAACACACAGTTTATACTAATTTTCACAATTTTTTGAAGCTTTTGGAAAAGCTTTGACATTTTAAGTTTTTTCAGCCCTAGGTGTCAAGGAATTTCCTCTAGGGTTTTATAATAGGTTAGGGCATAGTTTCTAATATTAGTCGAATGGTTTCAACATTTTAACATCACGAGTTTTGCATTTTTTTTGACAAAACGCGCAATTTTAATTTTTTTGAATTTTGTTTTTCATTATTCACGTTTTTACAGACGCAGGTGCCAGAAAACGTCCTGAAGAGTTTGATGATAAAGTACTGAAAAAAATTTTTAGTTGCCATGGAGTAGCTCTCATTTTTTAATACAAATTTTTTTGGATAAAACTTGCATTTTTTTCAAGGTTTTTGAAAGTTTTTTTTCCACTTTTTAGGTTTCTGCAGCCTCATGAGCCAGATAAACTCATCTAGGGTTTGATTATAGGTTACTGCATAGCTTCCAGATGTAATGGAATGTTTTTCAGGATTTTAATATCAGCAATTTTAAAAATTGTTTTGCAATTTTTTCAACTTTTTTTAAATTTTGAATTTTTATCATTTTCTCCGGCAGCAGGGTCCTATGGACCTCATCCAAGGTTTTGATGATAAGCTATCGCATAGTTTATAGAGGTATTGGACTGGTTATCAATATTTTAAGGACTTGAGCTTTAATTTAATTTTTAAATTGAAAATTTAATTTTTTCAATTTCTCGGAAAATTTTTATGATTCAAGTTCATGGGTCTTTATGACCCAGTGAAACTATTTAAAGCTTAAAATAGAGATACTAGATAGTCTCTTGAGACAATAAAATGTTTTTGAAGTTTTTAATGTCTTGAATTTTAGCAAGATTTTGTTAAAGTTAGCGATTGTTCAAAATTTTTGAATATTTTTGTCCTTTTCTGAGTTAAACGATCATTACTGGCCAATGAAGCTTTTCAAGTCTTTCAGATGGATTATCTGACATAACTCCAGAGACAAAAAATTATTTATGAAAATTTTTACTGCAAAATCTGGAAGCTTTTTTCAAAATTTTGCAGTATGCAAATTTTCAAAATATCAGTTTTTAATTTGATTTATTTACTAAAAAGATCGAAAACTAAAAGTTGCAGAGTAAAATCAAGCTAAAACTAGGCTTACTAAACCGTGGCTAGCTTCTGACGAAGCCAACCTCTCGCCTGTCGTTTGAGAGCAATTCGGCCGACGTTAGTCGGTTATGTTATATTTTTTATGGCTGCAGCTTATGACGTGGTGAGAATACTGAGAGCAGAAAATGTGTTATAAGCTTTTTGTAATATGTTACATTTGGGCTGCAGTTCCGATTTTGCTTTGGGCAACAGTCGAAATTTTTTGCGTTGCTTGAAAGAAAATGCAGCGGAATTCTTAAAATCTGATTAATTGCCCTCGAACGAAGTTGGTAACAATTATTGTAAACTTGTTGGTCTTTTTATGCAAGTTTTTTGCTTGACCATTTTGCGCTTTTCTTCTAGAACGTTCTCTGACTTCTCAAGTGACAAAGAAAATTTTATCTAGGCTACAGCCCCTGAATTAAATTGCATCGCCTGTCGTTCGAGAGCAATTCTTTCGACATTAGTGGGTTTATGATTAATAGCCGCCGTCATCTTCTCAGCCGGCTCTTATAGCGCTCCTATTTTTACAATTCAAAGAATTTGAATTGTATTGGGGCGCTGTCTTTTTTTTTAAAGATCTGTTCACACATTTTCATGATTTTTGAAGTCAAATTGGAGTAACCAATGTTTCGCTTTACCTCTTTTTGCCGCTTTTTCAACATTTTGCATGAAATCATTTTGACTTCTCAAGGCTATTTCTCTCTTCTCTCATTCTGCTAAAAGTGATTTTGAACATCAGTTGCTCACCAAAGCAATTCAAAATGAACAGAGTCAGTATAAAAATTGAGGTCAGAAATAGGAACGGGATAAACCCATAAAGCCCAATTTTAGATGCCCGCTATTTGAACGTCGTTCCTATAAGTAATTGTTATCTCTCTCTAATGCTTATTGGTATTGATAGTAGCCCCTGTAGTCTCTCTCTAAGAAACAGAAGTATGTTCAACTACGAAATGCCATCAAAATAAATCGGACTTCAATTCGGCAATCTGCGGGGTGTGTTTCAATTGTTTGACTAGAAAAAAAAACCGCCCCATCCAAAGGAGAGGTGTGCCAATTTTAAATCTTCTGTTCGGCTCTAGAAAATGCAAAGCGGTAGTTATGCATGTTATTTGAGTGGCTTTTATTTCAAGACTGTAATGTCTTTTTATCTAGAGTCAGTGTTATGCATCCAAGTAGTACACTTGGGCCGATCACCTATCTGCTTACTCTTCAATTTTTATGCGCCTTCCGATAACATGTACCGAATATGGTTTCAGGTGGCTCCCTTGGAAGACGTCTATTGTGCTCTTCCGGAACTGGAGTTCCGCTTCACGCAATCGAGGACTCTCCTCAACAACATCCAGAAACTGATGGTCGAGTGCAAGCAGAATGTGAACAAACTCATGGAAGATCCGGCAAAGAAATGGTCCATCCTGAAGTGCGTTTGATTTTTCATCCGGCACATGAAATATAATGTTTTGGAAAACAGTCAGTTAAATCGTCCCGAGTGTCTAAAATTTTATCACGATATCAAGGACACTGATTCGACAGAAGCATAACAGCTCGCACAGTTTACTTTTTTTTTATCAGAACTCATACAATAATGATTTTATGTCAGTATTTTGGGGAATCATTATTGCTAAGATGGCCATGTTGTTTGGTGCTGACATGAAGAAAACTTCTTATAACTTGGATAGCCAGCTATTATTGGCCTTCTCTTGGTTTTTTCAATCCAAAGGAATTGGATTGTATTGCTGCGCCGTCTGTCTTTTTTATGACTCGATGAAGAGTATTGGTACTCTACAAGTTTTTTTAAACTAATTTGATGCTAGCATTAATTGTAATTAATAGCCGCCCTCACCTCAGCCGGCTATTATAGCGCTCCTATTTTCTTTTTACAATTCAAAGAATTTGAATTGTATTGGGGCGCTGTCTTTTTTTAAGATCTGTTCACACATTTTCATGATTTTTGAAGTCAAATAGGAGTAATGATTTTGGTCACGCCGAAACAGGAAGTGGAGCGAAAAAGCGAGAACTTCCTGTTTCGGAGCGCAAAATGTTTTCGCTCTAAATTTAAAGTAGAGTGAGAATACGGTGTTTGAACAAAAATTCGCTTTCTCGCTAATGGTTTTTTGTTCACATGCGGCAATTTCACTCTGATTTTTACAGTTTTTTCGATTTTTTGGATCGGATTTTTTTTCTAAATGGTTTTCCCAATGCATTCATAGTCTGTTCTTGGTGTAGTTTTCTTTTGAGTCAATGAAAATTCTTTGAATTGTACGTCAGCACTTGTCTTGTTATGTTTTTTACTTCGTCGACCAAAAAAATGTGTCGATTTACCTCATTTTGCCGCTTTTTCAACATTTTGCATGAAATCATTTTGCCTTCTCTAGGCTAGTTTCTCTCTTCTCTCATTCTGCCAAAAGTGATTTTGAACATCAGTTGCTAAGCAAGGAAATTCAAAATGAACAGAGTCAGTATAAAAAATTGAAGTCAGAAATATAAACTGGATAAACCCATGAAGCCCAATTTTAGATGCCCGCTATTTGAACTTCGTTCCTATAGGTCTTAGTTACCATCTCTAATGCTTATTGGTATTGATAGTAGCTCCTGTAGCCTCTCTCTATGAAACAGAAGTATGTTCAACTACGAAATGCCATCAAATTAAATCGGACTTAAAAAATATTTTTGTACAAAAATCTTTTTCAATATGTTCTATTCTTTCAATCCCAATCATGCTTATTGGAATCAACGGCGTCTATTTTCCGGCAATCTGCCGGGTGTGTTTTTAGCTGTAAGTTACAGCGGAGGTAAATTGCGGTACGCTAGGTTTTTTACGCCTCAAAGAGGAGTACGTTTTTGACCGGAAGTACTATTCGTTCAGACGGCGTTTTGACCTAAATGCGAAAGAGCAAAATTTTGGTATGAACTATTTTTTTCGGAGCGAGAGAAGTTTTTTTTATTATGCGCTGCGTTTATTGAACGACTTTCTGACTTTGCAAAGTGTTTTTGACAGAATGGTGCATGTAGATAACCGTTTTTCGTCGATTTGACTCAATTTCTTTGCTTATAATGTTTTGTATAAATAGTTTTTGACCAATGCTGCATTAATATGTTGCGCTATGAAATTGATACACCTATTAATGCGTTTCAAGTGAAAAATAGGCACAATTCATTTTTTTGTTCAATTTTTGGATTGTTTTTCATTGATTTTTTTTTGGATCTTTGAAAGGGCATTTTTCTATTAAGGAATTGTAATTGGCAACGTTCTTCAGGCACTTCCCTATAGTTATGTCATTTTTGTTTTATAGAATTTGGCATATAATAATCCGTTGCGATTTTTGTCAAATTTTCTCAATTTTTTGTTAGTTTTTTAATTGCTCTTGTAGATAGGCAATTATTATAAAGGTGTGTCTTTTTTATGCAAAATTTTTGAACGTTTTGACTTTTCGAGTGACTTTTACGCCCTTGACCTTTTGCGTTTTGCGTGATCTAAAATTCTCTCTCAATCAAAGTTTCATTTCAAGCTGCTGAATTCAATTGGCGGCAATTTAATACTAAAAGTCAAATGAAAATGCGCCGAAACTAGTGTCATTCTTTACTTTAAATCATTAGTGGTATATGTTAACCTCTATTGTGGTTATTTGAAGCACACTTGAAATTCTTAGTCCCATTTAGGATCCCTCTCCCCCGGACAGAAGCAGGGTACAATTGATTAAAGCTCCCACTAGTTTGATAGCAATTCTTCCGACGTTTAGTCGGTTATGTTTAATCGTTGATATTTTGACAGTCAGGCAGGATTTGTTCTGGTTTAATGATTTGAATTGGACATTGAATGGAAAAGTTTAACTATGACCCAGTGAGTAGATGGACGCTGAAATGCATTATCCTGAATAAATAAATCTTTAATAAATTTTGATGAGTTCCGTTGTCAAATATCGCCAGTCCTTAAGAGACAAAGGGGTGGACGGACGGTCGGCACTTCTTTCATTTTACATTTTTCGAAAAATGTAATTGATATTTTCTGGGTTTAATGTGAAGACATGTCAAGAACGTATCATTTGATTGGACGTTTCAAGGGCGTGTGACAGATAGTGTCAATTGCCTGTGACAGAACATTTTAGTTGCCTGTGACAGAACGTTTCAGTTGCGTGGGGTAATGTCTGTCCCATTAGTGTGAAGTAAGCGGATGTTTTAAAAACAACAAAACATGCGACTAAACATCAATCTGGCCTTTTGAATACCTACGTTTTCTCCCTTTGACTCTTCTCTATCTTTGTTTCCATGGTTTAAATGTGAACTTTGGCGTGTGATTTCTGAAGCGTTCTCTTATTTCAACTTTATGGGCCACGCTTGTGTTAGTGAATTTGAATTTGTTTTTATATCAATGAAATTGACATCATTTGCTGTTTATAGAGAAAGAAACTCCGAAGGGCAAGAAGTCAGCAGTAGACCAATTTCAAGCAGCTGAAGTCAATTGGCGGCAATGTAGTACTAAAGGTCAAATGAAAAGTGCGCCGAAACTTGTGCCATTTTTCACTTTAAATCTTAAAAGTGTTATATATTAATGTGGTTGTTTGAAGCCCGCTATTGACCTTCATAGGGTCCCCCCCCCCCGACTTAAGCAGGCTGCAATTGATTAGAGCTCCCACTAGTAGTTGTTCGAGAGCAATTCTTTTGACGTTTAGTCGGTTGTTTTTAGTTTAGGAATCCTTTTTGTGCACCGGCTTGAATTTTCATTTTTGTGGTTTGAATGATTGGTTGCGTTTTTGGATCTTAATGATCCAAATTGCGCCGCCCATGGATCGAGAGTTGTTTGTCCGACGTTACTTGGTTCATGTTTTATTTGTCGTTTTGTTGCTGACTGGTATTTCTAAAACATGTTTTCTACTTTCTGACGTTTATTGATTAACTGTCTTTGTTTAATAGTTGATTGCCGCCGTCAGCCTCCCAACGGCTATTATTTCGACACTCTCCTTTTTAATAGCCGCACAGTGATAGCAGGGCTATTATTGGCCTTCTCTTGGTTTTCTTATTTCGTCGTCGCAATTTTTGTTACGACCACGACGTCACAATCACTTGAAATCTGCTTTTTGTTCATTCGTTCATGCAATTTCAATTGCAGTGCGTGTGTGATGTCATTTTTTGCTCTTAGTGGAGCGAGTTTGTTGTTCATTCGCGTGATTAAGTTTTTGGTCACACTTGACGTACCTCACTCTCAAAAATGACCTACTCACTTTGAAATTGGCCTTTATTTACTTTAAGAGATAAGGTCAAATGGGTGTGTGTCACTCTAAATGAAGGTTATTTGAGAGCAGCTATTAGAGGCAGCAAAAACTTATACAGATTTTAAATCAGAATATAACATATCATCCTTCGATGAAAAGACGAATTTTTTTGGTCTGTCTTCACTGTTTTTTTGAGACTGCAGATCTACGAAGCTATTGCGGCTATTTTCTGGCAATCTGCCAGCTATGTTTTTTGTCGCTTTACCTTCTGATCTCGTTTTTCGTTTTACATCAGTCACAATTTTCACGTTTGACTTCTGACCTACTTCACTCACTGTTTCAAATGAATGGATTTTAAATTGTTTCACGCATTGAGCTAACTAATGTGGTAAATACTGTGAAAGTCAAAAGAGCTAAATCAAACGAGACTGGATAAACCGATAAAGCCCGGTCATTAAGTCACTGAGAGTTAGATTAACAAAGTTTTGAGATACATGCAGATATTTTTCACGGGACTCCTAGTATTGTTTTTGCTCTCGAATGCGACTATTTAATCAACTATTTAATACAACTGTTTTAATCACGTGTTTACAATGCTCTCTCTGACCAAGACGTTTTTTCGCTTCATCGTTTTCTCTTAGAGCATTCTTTCTTAGAACACTTGAGCGATTTTTCGCCCTTGACTTTGTGATCTTTCTGCCTGGTCTGATTTGCTCCTGTAGAGAAATTAATTCTACGTTGGTAAACTAAATACGATTATGAGCTAGGTGTGCATTATGGCCTGATAGCCGGTTACTAAGTGCGGCAGTGCAAGACGCTGGGTGTCATGGGTCCAAATCCCTCCATACTCGGAATTTTTGGCACCCATAAAGAAAAGTTTTTATTTGCTGCAGCCCCTCTGAATTAAATTGCGCCGCCTCTCGATCGAGAGCTGTATGACGTTAGTCGGTTCATGTTTAATTTGTCATTTTGTTGCTCACTGGTTTTTTTAAAAGATGTTTTCTACTTTCTGACGTTCTACTCTCTGACGAAAGATTCAGCCAATTTGTCTGTTCTTTATTTCTTTTTCTGTTTCAATCCCGATGTGCATCAAGCGCGTTAACAGTGGCTATTTTCCGGCAATCTGCCGGCTATGTTTACATATTTTATCGCCTTCGACACGAATTTCTTAAAACGTTTCAGTTTTCGCTGATTTCTTATTGTCCTTTTTGTTACCTTGTCTTTGATCGGTTTTCCACAAATAGGGTGTATGCTTGGTGTGAAGGGTCTAAGTACGTAATTATCAAAACATAAGGAACCAGTTTTGATTGGTTTGATGTTTTCGACATTTTTGAATTTTGAGGATTTTTTCTGTTCTTTTGCTTGAGTATGTAGGGTGTTATGCCTTGTTGACTATCAATGCCTCCTTTTCATTGGTATAGTGAATAGTCAAGTCAATGGCCGATTCAATACCTTGAATTGTATTTCGGGACTTACGTTTTTTACTTCGTCAAACAAAGTCGAATGCATGGTCTAATGCTTAATGCCAATGATACTGATCCCTGTATTATCCTCTCATGAAAAACCTGGAATGTGTCTAACTACCAAGTTCAATCGAAATAGCTAATTTTTCACACTTTTTTGTAAAACGATCATTTCGGATCATAGTAGTCAATGTTCCGGCATTATAACGGGGTTATTTCCAGAATCCCGAGATCCAATGTAGCTTCTGCATCAGACTGTCCAATAGCTGTGTTCCGGGTGCCTGAGGAGTGTTGTCCTTTGGTGAAGGGGGTGGATGTGCGGTTGAAGCATGCATGGGAGAAGTCGGCTCTCTTTGGCAGTCAGCTGCTTGTCAGTGAAGTCATCTACTTTCCTCATCCACCAGAATTACCCTGCAATGTGTTACTGGGTGAGATTTTTTTCGGGGAAAAAAGGATGATGGGATCTTTTAAACAATCTCCACCTTTCGTACAAGGGGTTTATTGTTGAATAGAAATTAAATAACTTTCCATGCATGTTAAACTAAATGGAATGAAATAGGTCATGCTATGGCAATTAGCCAAATTGGAATATGAAGCGAAGAGAATTTCCAATTCGCGGGCACGTGGGCGTGCTTTGACTGTGTCGAGGCTTTGTCTTGATTTCCGGATTCCGAGGGTGGGAGATTTTCTTGTATCCATTTTTTTCGAAAATCTACAATGGAGTGCGAAATTGGAAATTTTGTTCGATTTCTTTCTAAGCTTGACCTAAATTTGGCTAGGGAAGAATCTCCACCCATATTTTAGCTCAATTATTAAAATATATTATTTGGTTACATTTCAGATACGCTAAGAGTACTATAACCAGGATGAAGGACCGCATTTCTCGGACATGCCTCTCATGATCTGTGGGATGTAATCCGGAAATGTTCGAATTCGGCCAATAGCCATAGCATGGCTTTATTAATTGCTCTTAAACGAAGTTTTTACCAATTATGTTAGTCCTGCTGTAATTTTTCGTACTACCAACTTTTTTCGGATCGTTTTGTTCGAGCATTTGACTTTTTGTGCTCAAAACGGGATGAACCGGCAAAGCCCCGAGGGTATTAAGTTCTCTAAGATCAATAGGCTCACCAGTCTCTAAGCATGCAGTTCACCGAAACTTTTTATGAAGATATAAATTTATGGTGGCGTGGGGTTCCTAAAGTGTGATCCCAATCTTAACCCCCACTCGCAACCATCAGTATCAGTCCAGATCTGCTTTTTGTTCGTTCATTCATGCTATTTTGAGTTGCGTGTGTGACATCATTTTTCACTCCTATCGGAGCTAGTTTTTTGTTCATTCGCGTGACTAAGATTTTGGCCACGCGTGACTTCCTCTCACTCTCAAAAATGGTTTTCGTTGCTATCAAAATGACATTATTTTGTAGAGATTTGGTCAACTGAGTGTGTGTCGCTCTAATTGACGGTTATATGAGAGCCGCTACTAGACGCAGTGATCAGTTATACAGAATCCTAATCAAATTAGTTCACAATATATCCCAGTCAGTAGTAAAAAAAAGTTCTCTCTAATCTTTTTAGACCGCAGATCTACGAAGCTATCGCGGCTGTCTTCTTGCAATCTGCCGATTTTGATGGAAAATTTCGTAGAATTGTCAACATTTTGGTAGAGCTCTTGTATTTTTCGTCCATCAATGCTAAATTTATTCTATTAAATTTATTTTTGAGGTATTCATCTTCAAAAATCTTGACACGACTACCTCAAAAATAAATTTAAAATTTGTATTCATGTTTCACGTAATGATGAACTTCTGAGTGAACTGAGTGAAAAGCTTTCTACTACACCTGCTAAGCATTGTGTTTCTAATATAGGTCGTCAAATAAGCAAACAATTGATTCTGTATGATAAATACTTTTTCTTGAATAAAGCAACCAATTTTTATATTTCTGCTAACGGATAAGGAAATAGAGAGTATATGTGCCAATCTAGAAAATACAGTGCTAACAGGTGTGGAAAGCCTGCGCGACTGCGAAACAATCAATATATTGCCGGAAAAGAAACGCAATTGATTTCAATGAATTTTTTCACTCACTTTTTGATCCACTTTTGAAGTGTCAAAACATTTGCTCTCAAAACATCTGAGATATTCCCCTCGTCTGTTCTATTTGTTTTCATTTTCTCATGTTCTTGTGGAAACAATTATCAAAATCGTTATTTTAGTGATGGAATTGGGGCTGAATTATCATGTCGGTGATACTGTTAATTAATTGCTCTCAAACGAAGTTTGTAGCAATTATATTAGTCCTGTCGGTCTTTTTTTATGCGATTTTTCGCTTGACCAATTTTTCGTCTGACGCTTTTAACTTTTCGTCCTCAAAAACGGGATAAACAGGTAGCGCCCAGCGGGCATTATGTGCTCTTAGAGCCTTTCAGGTCTGTTTCAGCTCAAACTGTCTTGGAGACTTATACTTATGGTGTGAGGGGCGGTTCTTAGAGGTTGACACCCCCCCTTTGTTGACCCCCCCACCCCCACTATTGGCTCCACCCCCCCCCCCACCGCGCTTTTGCCCCCCCCCCCGTGGCTATCTACTGAACAAGCCAACCGCTCGCCGTCGTTTGAGAGCAATTCGCCCGACGTTAGTCGGTTATGTTTTTTTTTCTCGACCCATTTGTTTAGTTTTTTGTTTGCTGCAGGATTTTTCATTGTTTAGATTCTTTCATTGTTCTGGTTTGTACTTTTAACTTTCTGTAACAGGAGATCTTTGCTTTTGCATGTTTCAGGCAGGCAGAAATTCGGTCTGTCAGCAATTTGCGAAGGGTTATCATTCTCCTCATAATAAAATTGAATTGATTTTTGTGTGTCATATGTCGTTTTTATTATAGCTGCGAAGCTGTAAGCTGAGCGAAGCTATATTGCGGTGCTCTTGGTTTTTTTTTACGACTCGAAGAGGAGTATTGGTTTTCTTAAGGTTTTTTTTTTACCGGAAGTACTCTTCGTTCAGACGATGTATTGAACTAAAAGCGAAAGTGAGTGAAATTGCCTTGTGAACTAATTTTTTCTGAGCGAGAGAAGTTTTTTGATCATGCGCTGCGTTTAGTGAATGACTTTTTGACTTTGAAAAGTAGTTTTCGACTGAATGGCACATATAGATATCCGTTTTTAGCCGTTTTTTCGTCTAAGTGGCCCAGTGTTTTTGCTTTTAATTTGGTTTTTTGTAGTAATGATTTTTATTCGATGCTGTATTGAATTGTAAACCTCGGAAATTAATACCACAGTGTTTTGGAGAGCCTGAAAATGCGTTTGAAGTTTAAAATTGGCACATATTTCTTGATTTTTTAGTTAGTTTTTGACTTTTTTTCTAGTAATTTCTTCAATTTTGGATCTTTCAGCTGTGTTTTGTCACAAAATCAGTTAACATAGCAACTTCCCTTTGACAATTCATATACTCAACGCCTCTTTCTACCTGGATGTAATTTTGTTTTCATAAAATTGTACATATGCTAATCCGATTTCGGTAGTTTTTTCCCCAATTTTTCTGTTTTTTTTGTAATTTGGTTTTAATTACTAGAAATAGTCTATTTTTGCAACATGGGAGACTTTATTTTCGTTTCAATAAAAATCATTTTTTGGCTTTAAGTTTTTGAAAACAGTTACTTTTTTTTCATAAATGCAGTCCCCAAAAATTTATTGAACATTTTATTCTGCAAAATGTTTTAATATTTTGTTTGTTTGAATTCTGCTTTTTCTTTTTTTGTGTGTTTTGTTCAGGGGATGGATCTTTGTATCGTTGTCTTTTCAACGTCTCGAATGCTGAACAATGAAATGTATTCGCTTTCTTGATTTTTTGTAACAAACAATAACTTTTCTAACTTTCAAAAATCAAGAATTAGTCTTTTTGTTACGGTTTTCCTTACATTGTGTCCATATTCATCACATTCTTGTTTGTATCATTCTGGCTTTGTCCTAGCACCTACATTTATAATCGTTATATTGATTTTTTCAGTTGTTAAAATTTGAATCATTTCAGCTCTTTCTTAGATTTTTCTCATTTCTTTGGTCTGCAAATGTTTTCATTCAACTTAAGGCAGTACTGAGAGTTTGCTAAAAAACCTTTTCCAAAATGTTCCACTTATTACTATTTAATGCATTTTTCTTCCTGCCTTGGTATTGCTTAAAACGATTTTTGGCCTTTGATTATTATTCTTTTGCTTGTCTTTTCTATGATTAATTTAATTTTTGATTCAGTAAGAAATCATGTTGTCTAGAATATATAAATAAAGGAAGAAGTATATGTTGTTTTTGTCTTAATTGCAGTGATTAGAGATCTAATTGTGGTGGTTTTTTGGTTCTGAAATTTGACCATTCTTTTTTGAAAAATCAGCCTAGTTTCTAAGATTGTTTTCTGCCGTTTACTTTCGCGACGTTTTTGATAAAAGAATCATGAATAATTTGAGGACAATTGATAGCACTGTCAGCTTTTTCAACCGGTCCGTAATTTGACCATCCTCATTATTTTGGACTTTTTTAACGTTACCAAACGTTTTCACTAATCTAAAATTTTGCTCTATTTTGTCTCTCGTGGTGACAGTGGGTAAAATTTCACCAATTGTGAAGTCAGACCTGCGGAGGTAATGAGTTAATGATTCAATATAAAAGTTTATGGTTTCAGCTGCAATTAGGGTTTTCTGTGAACTTTTGATGCTTCGAGTCGCTTCCGGAATTCTTCCGGCTATGTTTTTTGTTTCGTCGTCTGACGCTCTTTTTTCGTTTACATTTGTTCACGCAGCAAAGCTAAAAAAGTCAAATTTTTCTGAATGACTCACTAACGGCATTTGCGCGCGTGACGTCATTTCTCACTCGATTTAGCAAAAGTTTTTAGGTTAATTGCGTGATTAGATTTTGATCATACGTGACTTACCTCACTCAATAAAATGACTTTTGCACTTTAAAGCTTTAAGTTTAATTTGAATTTGTTTAAGGTCAAAGGAACTCATTTGTGGAGTAAAGGTCCCTAATAAGAGGCTTCTGAGGAATGAATTTTGATAAGCTTTATTAATTTATCGCTGAATGTTTTTTACCTAGTTTTTTGAGCGGCGTTTTTTTTTTCAATTTAGATCTGTATCTGTTTCTATCTATTATATGGCACGCAGGTCTATTCTTTCGCAGCTATTCCGGCAATCTGCCGGCTATGTTTAAGAAATTGAGGCAAATTATTTGTATATTAGGTGGTCCCATTTTTATGTGCGACCGCAAATTACTGAGCTTGTTTTATTGTGTAATCTTATAAATTAATTACACAGGTCTGGTGTCGATACAACTGGTTGACATAAGGTCGATAAAAAGTAAATAGGATAGCTTCATTATCTTGGAATGCAACTTTGTTGCTTTAGGTATATCACATGGGGTCGCTTCCCTGAGTGAAGCAGGAGGAAGTGACGGCACTGGGAGTGACATGGTGTTGATTATTAAGCAGACGTTTGATGGGGTAGACTGGGAGGAAGTGGCCTCCTACAAGAACCATCTGTTCTACTCGTACCCAGACAACAAGACATCATTTCCACAGGCTAGTGAGGACTGGAAGATTAATTTCAATTTCAAAAGGCTGCCGATTGCAAAAGGCTGGCTCAGACAGTTTTGTTGCAGTTTAGTTTCGATTATTAATAGCCGCCCTCATCTTCTCAGCCGGCTATTATAGCGCTCCTATTTTTACGACTCGAAGAGGAGTATTGGAGAAGTCCTTTTTACGACTCGAAGAGGGGTATTGGAGAAGTCCTTTTTAAAATTCAAAGAATTTGAATTGTATTGGGGCGCTGTCTTTTTACGACTCGAAGAGGAGTATTGGAGAAGTCCTTTTTTTATAGCTGCGAAGCTGTAAGCTGAGCGTAGCTATATTGCGGTGCTCTTGGTTTTTTACAATTCAAAGAGTTTGAATTGTATTGGGGCGCTGTCTTTTTTTTTTAAGATCTGTTCACACATTTTCATGATTTTTGAAGTCAAATTGGAGTAGTGATTTTGGTCACGCCGAAACTTGAAATTGGAGCGAAAAAGCGAGTGGTTTTGCGGCGTGAAATTTTTCCGCTCTAAATTTAAAGTAGAGTGAGAAAAAGGTGTTTGAACAAAAATTCGCTTTCTCGCTCTAGTGGTTTTTGTTCACATGCGGCAATTTCACTTTGATTTTCTGTTTTTTCGATTTTTTGGATCGGATTTTTTTCTAAATGGTTTTTCCAATCCACTCATATTCCGTTTTAAGTCTAGTTTTTTTAGTCAATGAGAATTCTTTGAATTGTACGTCAGGACTTGTCCTGCTATGTTTTTTTGTTTCTTCGTCTGACGCTCTTTTTTCGTTTTACATTTGTTCACGCAGCAAAGCTAAAAAAAGTCAAATTTTCTGAATGACTTCTTCCTCTCACTAACGGCATTTGCGCGCGTGACGTCATTTCTCACTCGATTTAGCAAAAGTTTTTAGGTTAATTGCGTGATTAGATTTTGATCATATGTGACTTACCTCACTCAATAAAATGACTTTCGCACTTTAAAACTTAAGTTTAATTTGAATTTGTTTAAGGTCAAAGGAACTCCTATGTGCAGTAAAGGTCCCTAATAAGAGGCTTCTGTGGAATGAATTTTAACAAGCTTTATTAATTTATCGCTGAATGTTTCTTAGCCTAATTTTTTGAGTGGCGTCGATTTTTTTTTTCAATTAAGATCTGTATCTGTTTCTATCTCTATTTTATGTCACGCAGGTCTATTCTTTCGCAGCTATTCCGGCAATCTGCCGGCTATGTTTTCAAAATTCACATAATGGTTATTGTAAGTACTAGTTGTTTTGATGAAGTCATTTTGGCAGAGATAGTTTTTTCCGGATCTCAGTTTATAACAAAATTTGATCAGATTTTTTACCATATTTTAACAGATTTTATCGTTTTTACTTTTTTTTGTTTCATAACTTTGTTTCAAGATAATCATAAAATATTGGGGGCTCGTTTTGTTTGATGAGTAGTTGGATGGCGTTTAAATGGATTTTCACTTCGAGTCGTTTCCGGAATTCTTCCGGTTACGTTTTTTTAAGATCTGTTCACACATTTTCATGATTTTTGAAGTCAAATTGGAGTAGTGATTTTGATCACGCCGAAACAGGAAGTAGAGCGAAAAAGCGAGTGGTTTTGCGGAGTGAATTTTTTTTGCACCAAATTTAAAGTAGAGTGAGAAAACGGTGTTTGAACAAAAATTCGCTTTCTCGCTAGTGGTCTTTTGTTCACATGCGGCAATTTGACTATGATTTTTACTGTTTTTTGGATTGAATTTTTTTTTCTAAATGGTTTTACCAATCCATTCATAGTTCGTCCTAGGTCTAGTTTTCTGTTTAGTCAGTTAAAATTCTTTGAATTGTACGTCAGGACTTGTCCTGCTATGTTTTTTTTCAATCAATTTTATTGGAGTGATATTTGAAACGGGAAATGAAACGCGTGAAAAAATTTGGAGTGATTTTGGCGCCGAACAAAAGTGAAGAGTGGAGCGAAAAGAGAGTGGGTTTTTGTTCATACCGCTGTTTTTGAGAGAGCGAGAAAATGATGTGTGAAAAATTTTCTCTAAGCGAGCGAATTTTAATTTGTTCACGTGCGGCATTTTAAAGCAGTTTTTTTATTTATTTTGGTTAAGAGGTTTGGTTATGATTTTGTTTCAATTTTAGGCTGGTTTCGGTAGTGGTTTGAAGGTTTCTGGAAATTAATATGAATTTTATGATAACTGGAGGTTTTTAATGTATTTTGCTGATTATCGGGCTAATTTTTGCATTTTTTTGACGAATATTTTGTTTTACTGGCTCAAATGGGTATTGAAGAAAGCCCTTCTACTTGAGCAATATTATGATAACAATTGATTACATTTTTGTGGGTAAGAATCATTTTTTTGTTGAGAATTATGACAAAAAAATGGCGAAAATTGGAACTTTTTCTCTTAATTTTTTTGCAGTTTTTCGTTTTTTGTTCTGCTCTTAGCTGTTTCTTTGCCTATTAGGA
>NC_134474.1:58875546-58972641 GCF_964194025.1 Convolutriloba macropyga
GCTCGCCGGTCGTTTGAGAGCAATTCGCCCGACGTTAGTCGGTTATGTTTTCGATTTTTTGGATCGGATTTTTTTTCTAAATGGTTTTCCCAATGCATTCATAGTCTGTTCTTGGTCTAGTTTTCTGTTTATTCAATGAAAATTCTTTGAATTGTACGTCAGTACTTGTCTTGTTATGTTTTTTACTTCGTCGACCAAAAAATGTGTAGATTTACCTCATTTTGCCGCTTTTTCAACATTTTGCATGAAATCATTTTGACTTCTCTAGGCTAGTTTCTCTCTTCTCTCATTCCGCCAAAAGTGATTTTGAACATCAGTTGCTAAGCAAGGAAATTCAAAATGAACAGAGTCAGTATAAAAAATTGAAGTCAGAAGTAGAAACTGGATAAACCCATAAAGCCCAATTTTAGATGCCCGCTATTTGAACTTCGTTCCTATAAGTCTTAGTTACCATCTCTCATGCTTTGATAGTAGCTCCTGTAGCCTCTCTCTATGAAGCAGAAGTATGTTCAACTACGAAATGCCATCAAATTAAATCGGACTTAAAAAATGTTTTTGTACAAAAATCTTTTTCAATATGTTCTATTCTTTCAATCCCAATCATGCTTATTGGAATCAACGGCGTCTAATTTCCGGCAATCTGCCGGGTGTGTTTATAGCTGTAAGCTAAGCGGAGGTAAATTGCGGTACGCTAGGTTTTTTACGCCTCAAAGAGGAGTACGTTTTTGACCGGAAGTACTATTCGTTCAGACGGCGTTTTGACCTAAATGCGAAAGAGCAAAATTTTGGTGTGAACTATTTTTTTTTGGAGCGAGAGAAGTTTTTTGATTATGCGCTGCGTTTATTGAACGACTTTCTGACTTTGCAAAGTGTTTTTGACAGAATGGTGCATGTAGATAACCGTTTTTCGTCTATTTGACTCAATTTCTTTGCTTATAATGTTTTCTATAAATAGTTTTTGACCAATTCTGCGTTAATATGTTGCGCTATGCAATTGATACACCTATTAATGCGTTTCAAGTGAAAAATAGGCACAATTCATTTTTTTGTTCAATTTTTGGATTGTTTTTCATTGATTTCTTTTTTTTGGATCTTTGAAAGGGCATTTTTCTATTAAGTAATTATAATTGGCAACGTTCTTCAGGCACTTCCCTATAGTTATGTCATTTTTGTTTTACAGAATTTTGCATATAATAATCCGTTAGGATTTTTGTCAAATTTTCTCAGTTTTTTGTTAGTTTTTTTAATTGCTCTCGTAGATAGGCAATTATTATAAAGGTATGTCTTTTTTATGCAAAATTTTTGAACGTTTTGACTTTTCGAGTGACTTTTACGCCCTTGACCTTTTGCGTTTTGCTTGATCTAAAATTCTCTCTCAATCAAAATTTCATTTCAGGCTGCTGAATTCAATTGGCGGCAATTTAATACTAAAAGTCAAATGAAGAGTGCGCCGAAACTGCTGTCATTCTTTACTTTAAATCATTAGTGGTATATGTTAACCTCTAATGTGGTTATTTGAAGCACACATGAATTTCTTAGTCCCATTTAGGCTCCCTCTCCCCCCGGACAGAAATAGGGTACAATTTATTAAAGCTCCCACTAGTTTATTAGCAATTCTTCCGACGTTTAGTCGGTTATGTTTAATCGTTGATATTTTGACAGTCAGGCAGGATTTGTGCTGGTTTAATGATTTGAATTGGACATTGAATGGAAAAGTTTAACTCTGACTGGCGAGTGATTTCTGAAGCGTTCTCTTATTTCAACTTTATGGGCCACGCTTGTGTTAGTGAATTTGAATTCGTTTCTATATCAGTGAAATTGACATCATTTGCTGTTTATAGAGAAAGAAACTCCGAAGGGCAAGAAGTCAGCAGTAGACCAATTTCAAGCAGCTGAAGTCAATTGGCGGCAATGTAGTACTAAAGGTCAAATGAAAAGTGCGCCGAAACTTGTGCCATTTTTCACTTTAAGTCTTAAAAGTGGTATATGTTTATGTGGTTATTTGAAGCCCGCAATTGACCTTCATAGGGTCCCCCCCCCCGACTTAAGCAGTTTGCAATTGATTAAAGCTCCCACTAGTAGTTGTTCGAGTGCAATTCTTTCGATGTTTAGTCGGTTGTTTTTAGTTTAGGAATCCTTTTTGTGCACCGGCTTGAATTTTCATTTTTGTGGTTTGAATGATCGGTTGCGTTTTTGGATCCTAATGATCCAAATTGCGCCGCCCATTGATCGAGAGCTGTTTGTCCGACGTTACTTGGTTCATGTTTTATTTGTCGTTTTGTTGCTGACTGGTATTTCTAAAACATGTTTTCTACTTTCTGACGTTTATTGATTAACTGTTTTTGTTTAATAGTTAATTGCCGCCGTCAGCCTCTCAACGGCTATTATTTCGGCACTCTCCTTTTTATTAGCCGCACAGCGATAGCAGGGCTATTATTGGCCTTCTCTTGGTTTTTTATTTCGTCGTCGCAATTTTTGTTACGACCACGGCGTCACAATCACTTCAAATCTGCTTTTTGTTCATTCGTTCATGCAATTTTAACTGAAGTGCGTGTGTGATGTCATTTTTCGCTCTTAGTGGAGCGAGTTTGTTGTTCATTCGCGTGATTAAGTTTTTGGTCACACTTGACGTACCTCACTCTCAAAAATGACCTACTCACTTTGAAATTGACCTTTATTTACTTTAAGAGATAGGGTCAAATGGGTATGTGTCACTCTAAATGAAGGTTATTTGAGAGCAGCTATTAGAAGCAGAAAACTTATACAGATTTTAAATCAGAATATAACATATCATCCTTCAATGAAAAGACGAATTTTCTTGGTCTGTCTTCACTGTTTTTTTGAGACTACAGATCTACGAAGCTATTGCGGCTATTTTCTGGCAATCTGCCAGCTATGTTTTATGTCGCTTTACCTTCTGATCTCATTTTTCGTTTTACATCAGTCACAATTTTCAGGTTTGACTTCTGACCTACTTCACTCACTGTTTCAAATGAATGGATTTTAAATTGTTTCACGCATTGAGCTACCTAATGTGGTAAATACTGTCAAAGTCAAAAGAGCTAAATCAATCGAGACTGGATAAACCGATAAAGCCCAGTCATTAAGTCATTGAGAGTTAGATTAACAAAGTTTTGAGATACATGCAGATATTTTTCACGGGACTCCTAGTATTGTTTTTGCTCTCGAATGCAACTATTTAATCAACTGTTTAATACGACTATTTTAATCACGTGTTTACAATGCTCTCTCTGATCAAGACGTTTTTTCGCTTCACCGTTTTCCTTTAGAGCATTCTTTCTTAGAACACTTGAGCGATTTTTCGCTCTTGATTTTGTGATTTTTCTGACTGGCCTGATTTGCTCCTGTAGAGAAATTAATTCTACGTTGGTAAAATAAATACGATTATGAGCTAGGTGTGCATAATGGCCTGATAGCCGGTTACTAAGTGCGGCAGTGCAAGACGCTGGGTGTCATGGGTTCAAATCCCTCCATACTCGGAATTTTTGTCACCCATAAAGAAAAGTTTTTATTTGCTGCAGCCCCTCTGAATTAAATTGCGCCGCCTATCGATCGAGAGCTGTTTGACGTTAGTCGGTTCATGTTTAATTTGTCATTTTGTTGCTCACTGGTTTTTTAAAAGATGTTTTCTACTTTCTGACGTTCTACTCTCTGACGAAAGATTCAGCCAATTTGTCTGTTCTTTATTTCTTTTTCTGTTTCAATCCCGATGTGCATCAAGCGCGTCAACAGTGGCTATTTTCCGGCAATCTGCCGGCTATGTTTACATATTTTATCGCCTTCGACAAGAATTTCTTAAAACGTTTCAGTTTTCGCTGATTTCTTATTGTCCTTTTTGTTACCTTGTCTTTGATCGGTTTTCCACAAATAGGGTGTATGCTTGGTGTGAAGGGTCTAAGTACGTATTTATCAAAACATAAGGAACAAGTTTTGATTGGTTTGATGTTTTGGACATTTTTGAATTTTGAGGATTTTTTTGTTCTTTTGTTTGAGTATGTAGGGTGTTATGCCTTGTTGACTATCAATGCCTCCTTTTCATTGGTATAGTGAATAGTCAAGTCAATGGCCGATTCAATACCTTGAATTGTATTTCAGGACTTACGTTTTTTACTTCGTCAAACAAAGTCGAATGCATGGTCTAATGCTTAATGCCAATGATACTGATCCCGGTATTATCCTCTCATGAAGAACCTGGAATGTGTCTAACTACCAAGTTCAATCGAAATAGCTAATTTTTGGCACTTTTTTGTAAAACGATCATTTCGGATCATAGTAGTCAATGTTCCGGCATTATAACGGTGTTATTTCCAGAATCCCGAGATCCAATGTAGCTTCTGCATCAGACTGTCCAATAGCTGTATTCCGGGCGCCTGAGGAGTGTTGTCCTTTGGTGAAGGGGATGGATGTGCGGTTGAAGCATGCATGGGAGAAGTCGGCTCTCTTTGGCAGTCAGCTGCTTGTCAGTGAGGTCATCTACTTTCCTCATCCACCAGAATTACCCTGCAATGTGTTACTGGGTGAGATTTTTTTCGGGGAAAAAAGGATGATGGGATCTTTTAAACAATCTCCACCTTTCGTACAAGGGGTTTATTGTTGAATAAAAATTAAATAACTCCATGCATGTTAAACTAAATGGAATGAAATAGGTCATGCTATGGCAATTAGCCAAATTGGAATATGAAGCGAAGAGAATTTCCAATTCGCGGGCACGTGGGCGTGCTTTGACTGTGTCGAGGCTTTGTCTTGATTTCCGGATTCCGAGGGTGGGAGATTTTCTTGTATCAATTTTTTTTCGAAAATCTACAATGGAGTGCGAAATTGGAAATTTTGTTCGATTTCTTTCTAAGCTTGACCTAAATTTGGCTAGGGAAGAATCTCCACCCATATTTTAGCTCAATTATTAAGATATATTATTTGGTTACATTTCAGATACGCTAAGAGTACTATAACCAGGATGAAGGACCGCATTTCTCGGACATGCCTCTCATGATCTGTGGGATGTAATCCGAAAATGTTCGAATTCGGCCAATAGCCCTAGCATGGCTTTATTAATTGCTCTTAAACGAAGTTTTTACCAATTATGTTAGTCCTGCTGTAATTTTTCGTACTACCAACTTTTTTCGGATCGTTTTGTTCGAGCATTTGACTTTTTGTGCTCAAAACGGGATAAACCGGCAAAGCCCCGAGAGTATTAAGTTCTCTTAGATCAATAGGCTCACCAGTCTCTAAGCATGCAGTTCACCGAAACTTTTTATGAAGATATAAATTTATGGTGGCGGGGGGTTCCTAAACTGTGATCCCAATCTTAACCCCCACTTACAACCATCAGTATCAGTCCAGATCTGTTTTTTGTTCGTTCATTCATGCTATTTTGAGTTGCGTGTGTGACATCATTTTTCACTCCTATCGGAGCTTTTTTTTTGTTCATTCGCGTGACTAAGATTTTGGCCACGCGTGACTTCCTCTCACTCTCAAAAATGGTTTTCGTTGCTATCAAAATGACATTATTTTGTAGAGATTTGGTCAACTGAGTGTGTGTCGCTCTAATTGACGGTTATATGAGAGCCGCTACTAGACGCAGTGATCAGTTATACAGATTCCTAATCAAATTAGTTCACAATATATCCCAGTCAATAGAAAAAAAAAGTTCTCTCTAATCTTTTTAGACCGCAGATCTACGAAGCTATCGCGGCTGTCTTCTTGCAGTCTGCCGATTTTGATGGAAAATTTTGTAGAATTGTCAACATTTTGGTAGAGCTCTTGTATTTTTCGTCAATCAATGCTAAATTTATTCTATTAAATTTATTTTTGAGGTATTCATCTTCAAAAATCTTGACACGACTACCTCAAAAATAAATTTAAAATTTGTATTCATGTTTCACGTAATGATGAACTTCTGAGTGAACTGAGTGAAAAACTTTCTACTACCTGCTAAGCATTGTGTTTCTAATATAGGTCGTCAAATAAGCAAACAATTGATTCTGTATGATAAATACTTTTTCTTGAATAAAGCAACCAATTTTTATATTTCTGCTAACGGATAAGGAAATAGAGATTATATGTGCCAATCTAGAAAATACACTGCTAACAGGTGTGGAAAGCCTGCGCGACTGCGAAACAATCAATATATTGCCGGAAAAGAAACGCAATTGATTTCAATGAATTTTTTCACTCACTTTTTGATCCACTTTTGAAGTGTCAAAACATTTGCTCTCAAAACATCTGAGATATTCCCCTCGTCTGTTCTATTTGTTTCATTTTCTCATGTTCTTGTGGAAACAATTACCAAAATCGTTATTTTAGTGATGGAATTGGGGCTGAATTATCATGTCGGTGATACTGTTAATTTTTTTTCTCGACCCATTTGTTTTTTGTTTGCTGCAGGATTTTTCATTCTTTAGATTCTTTCATTGTTCTGGTTTGTACTTTTAACTTTCTATAACAGGAGAACTTTGCTTTTGCATGTTTCAGGCAGGCAGAAATTCGGTCTGTCAGCAATTTGCGAAGGGTTATCATTCTCCTCATAATAAAATTGAATTGATTTTTGTGTGTCATATGTCGTTTTTATTATAGCTGCGAAGCTGTAAGCTGAGCGAAGCTATATTGCGGTGCTCTTGGTTTTTTTTCGACTCGAAGAGGAGTATTGGTTTTCTTAAGGTTTTTTTTTACCGGAAGTACTATTCGTTCAGACGCTGTTTTGACCTAAAAGCAAAAGTGAGTAAAATTGCCGTGTGAAATAATTTTTTCTGAGCGAGAGAAGTTTTTTTGATCATGTGCTGCGTTTAGTGAATGACTTTTGGACTTTGAAAAGTACATTTTGACTGAATGGCACATATAGATATCCGTTTTTAGCCGTTTTTTCGTCTAAGTGGCCCAGTGTTTTTGCTTTTAATTTGGTTTTTTGTAGTAATGATTTTTATTCGATGCTGTATTGAATTGTAAACCTCGGAAATTAATACCACAGTGTTTTGGAGAGCCTGAAAATGCGTTTGAAGTTCAAAATTGGCACATATTTCTTGATTTTTTAGTTAGTTTTTGACTTTTTTCTAGTAATTTCTTCAATTTTGGATCTTTCAGCTGTGTTTTTATCACAAAATCAGTTAACATAGCAACTTCCCTTTGACAATTCATATACTCAACGCCTCTTTCTACCTGGATGTAATTTTGTTTTCTTAAAATTGTACATATGCTAATCCGATTTTGGTAGTTTTTTCCCAATTTTTCTGTTTTTTTTTTGTAATTTGGCTTTAATTACTAGAAATAGTCTTTTTTTCAACATGGGAGACTTTAATTTCGTTTCAATAAAAATCATTTTTGGCTTTAAGTTTTTGAAAACAGTTACTTTTTCATAAATGCAGTCCCCAAAAATTTATTGAACATTTTCTTCTGCAAAATGTTTTGATATTTTGTTTGTTTGAATTCTGCTTGTTTTGTTCAGGGGATGGATCTTTGTATCGTTGTCTTTTCAACGTCTCGAATGCTGAACAATGAAATGTATTCGCTTTTCTTGATTTTTTGTAACAAACAAAAACTTCTCTAACTTTCAAAAATCAAGAATTTGTCTTTTTGTTACGGTTTTCCTTACATTGTGTCCATGTTCATCACATTCTTGTTTGTATCATTGTGGCTTTGTCCTAGCACCTACATTTATAATCGTTATATTGATTTTTTCAGTTGTTAAATTTTGAATCATTTCAGCTTTTTGTTAGATTTTTCTCATTTCTTTGGTTTGCAAATGTTTTCATTCAACTTAAGGCAGTACTGAGAGTTTGCTACAAAAAACTTTTTCCAAATTTTCCACTTATTACTATTTATTGCATTTTTCTTCCTGCCTTGGTATTACTTTAAAACGATTTTTGGCCTTTGATTATTATTCTTTTGCTTGTCTTTTCTATGATTAATTTAATTTTTGATTCAGTAAGAAATCATGTTGTCTAGAATATATACTTAAAGGAAGAAGTATATGTTGTTTTTGTCTTAATCGCAGATATTAGAGATTTAATTGTGGTGGTTTTTTGGTTTTGAAATTTGACCATTCGTTTTATGAAAAATTCAGCCTAGTTTCTAAGATTGTTTTCTGCCGTTTACTTTCGTGACGTTTTTGATAAAAGAATCATGAATAATTTGGGGACAATTGATAGCACTGTCAGCTTTTTCAGCCGGTCCGTAATTTGACCATCCTCATTATTTTGGACTTTTTTAACGTTACCAAACGTTTTCACTAATATAAATTTTTGCTCTATTTTGTCTCTCGTGGTGACAGTGGGTTAAATTTCACCAATTGTGAAGTCAGACCTGCGGAGGTAATGAGTTAATGATTCAATATAAAAGTTTATGGTTTCAGCTGCAATTAGGGTTTTCTGTGAACTTTTGATGCTTCGAGTCGCTTCCGGAATTCTTCCGGCTATGTTTTTTGTTTCGTCGTCTGACGCTCTTTTTTCGTTTTACATTTGTTCACGCAGGAAAGCTGAAATAGTCAAATTTTCTGAATGACTTCTTCCTCTCACTAACGGCATTTGCGCGCGTGACGTCATTTCTCACTCGCTTTAGCAAAAGTTTTAGGTTAATTGCTTGATTAGATTTTGATCATACGTGACTGTTTTTTTTGAGCGGCGTTTTTTTTTCAATTTAGATCTGTATCTGTTTCTATCTCTATTATATGGCACGCAGGTCTATTCTTTCGCAGCTATTCCGGCAATCTGCCGGCTATTTTTAAGAAATTGAGGCAAATTATTTGTATATTAGGTGGTCCCATTTTTATGTGCGACCGCAAATTTCTGAGCTTGTTTTATTGTGTAATCTTATAAATTAATTACACAGGTCTGGTGTCGATACAACTGGTTGACATAAGGTCGATAAAAAGTAAATAGGATAGCTTCATTATCTTGGAATGCAACTTTGTTGCTTTAGGTATATCACATGGTGTCGCTTCCCTGAGTGAAGCAGGAGGAAGTGACGGCACTGGGAGTGACATGGTGTTGATTATTAAGCAGACGTTTGATGGGGTAGACTGGGAGGAAGTGGCCTCCTACAAGAACCATCTGTTCTACTCGTACCCAGACAACAAGACATCATTTCCACAGGCTAGTGAAGACTGGAAGATTAATTTCAATTTCAAAAGGCTGCCGATTGCAAAAGGCTGGCTCAGACAGTTTTGTTGCAGTTGAGTTTCGATTATTAATAGCCGCCCTCATCTTCTCAGCCGGCTATTATAGCGCTCCTATTTTTACGATTCGAAGAGGAGTATTGGAGAAGTCCTTTTTACGACTCGAAGAGGGGTATTGGAGAAGTCCTTTTTTACAATTCAAAGAATTTGAATTGTATTGGGGCGCTGTCTTTTTACGACTCGAAGAGGAGTATTGGAGAAGTCCTTTTTTTATAGCTGCGAAGCTGTAAGCTGAGCGTAGCTATATTGCGGTGCTCTTGGTTTTTTTTTTGTTTCGTCGTCTGACGCTTTATTTTCGTTTTACATTTGTTCTAGAACATTCTGTCTCGTCACTGCTTAAATGGCTTTTTCGCGCTTGATTTAATGCTTTCTGCGTGACCTAAATTGCGGTTATTCAGAAACAGAATCTGTTCCTAAAACAAAGTTGATTGTAAGAAAACAGATTGTATGGTCCGACAGCCGAGTGGTTAAGGCGACTGGCTGTTAATCAGGAGATCGCCGGTTCGAGACGCGACAGGGAAACTTTTTTTCCACCCAAAAACAACCTCCTTTGAAATAAACTTGTAAGTTTTATAGGCTGCGGCGATAACTATTATCAACTCAATTCTGTATCTTTTTCCATCTGTATTTTACGGCACGCAAGTCTATTTCGCAGCTATTCCGGCAATCTGCCGGCTATGTTTATAGCTGCGAAGCTGTAAGCTGAGCGTAGCTATATTGCGCTGCTCTTGGTTTTTTACAATTCAAAGAATTTGAATTGTATTGGGGCGCTGTCTTTTTTTAAAGATCTGTTCACACATTTTCATGATTTTTGAAGTCAAATTGGAGTAGTGATTTTGGTCACGCCGAAACAGGAAATGGAGCGAAAAAGCGAGTGGTTTTGCGGCGTGAAATTTTTTCGCTCTAAATTTAAAGTAGAGTGAGAAAACGGTGTTTGAACAAAAATTCGCTTTCTCGCTAGTGGTTTTTTGTTCACATGCGGCAATTTCACTTTGATTTTTACTGTTTTTTCGATTTTTTGGATCGGTTTTTTTTTCTAAATGGTTTTTTCCAATTCACTCATATTCCGTTTTAAGTCTAGTTTTTTTAGTCAATGAAAATTCTTTGAATTGTACGTCAGGACTTGTCCTGCTATGTTTTTTTGTTTCGTCGTCTGACGCTCTTTTTTCGTTTTACATTTGTTCACGCAGCAAAGCTGAAAAAGTCAAATTTTCTGAATGACTTCTTCCTCTCTTTAACGGCATTTGCGCGCGTGACGTCATTTCTCACTCGCTATAGCAAAAGTTTTTAGGTTATTTGCGTGATTAGATTTTGATCATACGTGACTTACCTCACTCAAGAAAATGACTTTAATACTTTAAAACTTAAGTTTAATTTGAATTTGTTTAAGGTCAAAGGAACTCCTATGTGCAGTAAATGTCCCTAATAAGAGGCTTCTGTGGAATGAATTTTAACAAGCTTTATTAATTTATTGGTGAATGTTTGTTACCTAGTTTTTTGAGCGGCGTCGATTTTTCAATTTATATCTATCTGTTTCTATCTATTATATGGCACGCAGGTCTATTCTTTCGCAGCTATTCCGGCTATCTGCCGGCTATGTTTAATCAATTTTATTGGAGTGGTTTTGAAGCGGGAAATGAAACGCGTGAAAAAATTTGGAGTGATTTTGGCGCTGAACAAAAGTGAAGAGTGGAGCGAAATATGACAAAAAAATGGCGAAAATTGGAACTTTTTTTCTTAATTTTTTTGTAGTTTTTCGTTTTTTTTGTGTGTGTTTTTAGCTAAGTTTCTTTGCCTATTATGACTTGCCTATTGTTTTGCGAACATCTGGACACCCTATTGGCTGAAGGGAATTTTTCTTTGGATATATATATTTTTGAAATATTAAAAAAAATTAGTAACGTTTACCAGTTTTTCAGCGAAAGTTTTTTAAGAGCTTTTTTCATAATTTAGCCTAAAGTGTTTTTTTTTTCAGAATCACATAAGTGGTTTTATAAGTACTAGATTAGATTTTGATCATACGTGACTTACCTCACTCAAGAAAATGACTTCAGCACTTTAAAACTTAAGTTTAATTTGAATTTGTTTAAGGTCAAAAGAACTCCTATGTGCAGTAAAGGTCCCTAATAAGAGGCTTCTGTGGAATGAATTTTAACAAGCTTTATTAATTTATCGCTGAATGTTTTTTAGCCTAATTTTTTGAGTGGCGTCGATTTTTTTAATTCAGATCTGTATCTGTTTCTATCTCTATTTTATGTCACGCAGGTCTATTCTTTCGCAGCTATTCCGGCAATCTGCCGGCTATGTTTTCAAAATTCTCATAATGGTTATTGTAATGACTAGTTGTTTTGATGAAGTCAGTTTTGGCAGAGATAGTTTTTTCCGGATCTCAGTTTATAACAAAATTTGATCAGATTTTTTATCATATTCTAACAGATTTTATTTTATTGTTTTTACTTTTTTGTTTCATGACTTTGTTTCAAGATAATCATAAAATATTGAGGGCACGTTTTGTTTGATGAGTAGTTGGATGGCGTTTAAGTGGATTTTCACTTCGAGTCGTTTCCGGAATTCTTCCGGCTATTTTTTTTTAAGATCTGTTCACACATTTTCATGATTTTTGAAGTCAAATTGGAGTAGTGATTTTGATCACGCCGAAACAGGAAGTAGAGCGAAAAGGCGAGTGGTTTTGCGGCGTGAATTTTTTTCGCTCCAAATTTGAAGTAGAGTGAGAAAACGGTGTTTGAACAAAAATTTGCTTTCTCGCTAGTGGTTTTTTGTTCACATGCGGCAATTTCACTTTGTTTTTTACTGGTTTTTTCAATTTTTTAGATCGGATTTTTTTTCTAAATGGTTTTTTCCAATTCACTCATATTCCGTTTTAAGTCTAGTTTTTTTAGTCAATGAAAATTCTTTGAATTGTACGTCAGGACTTGTCCTGCTATGTTTTTTTGTTTCGTCGTCTGACGCTCTTTTTTCGTTTTACATTTGTTCACGCAGCAAAGCTGAAAAAGTCAAATTTTCTGAATGACTTCTTCCTCTCTTTAACGGCATTTGCGCGCGTGACGTCATTTCTCACTCGCTATAGCAAAAGTTTTTAGGTTATTTGCGTGATTAGATTTTGATCATACGTGACTTACCTCACTCAAGAAAATGACTTTAATACTTTAAAACTTAAGTTTAATTTGAATTTGTTTAAGGTCAAAGGAACTCCTATGTGCAGTAAATGTCCCTAATAAGAGGCTTCTGTGGAATGAATTTTAACAAGCTTTATTAATTTATTGGTGAATGTTTGTTACCTAGTTTTTTGAGCGGCGTCGATTTTTCAATTTATATCTATCTGTTTCTATCTATTATATGGCACGCAGGTCTATTCTTTCGCAGCTATTCCGGCTATCTGCCGGCTATGTTTAATCAATTTTATTGGAGTGGTTTTGAAGCGGGAAATGAAACGCGTGAAAAAATTTGGAGTGATTTTGGCGCTGAACAAAAGTGAAGAGTGGAGCGAAATATGACAAAAAAATGGCGAAAATTGGAACTTTTTTTCTTAATTTTTTTGTAGTTTTTCGTTTTTTTTGTGTGTGTTTTTAGCTAAGTTTCTTTGCCTATTATGACTTGCCTATTGTTTTGCGAACATCTGGACACCCTATTGGCTGAAGGGAATTTTTCTTTGGATATATATATTTTTGAAATATTAAAAAAAATTAGTAACGTTTACCAGTTTTTCAGCGAAAGTTTTTTAAGAGCTTTTTTCATAATTTAGCCTAAAGTGTTTTTTTTTTTCAGAATCACATAAGTGGTTTTATAAGTACTAGATTAGATTTTGATCATACGTGACTTACCTCACTCAAGAAAATGACTTCAGCACTTTAAAACTTAAGTTTAATTTGAATTTGTTTAAGGTCAAAAGAACTCCTATGTGCAGTAAAGGTCCCTAATAAGAGGCTTCTGTGGAATGAATTTTAACAAGCTTTATTAATTTATCGCTGAATGTTTTTTAGCCTAATTTTTTGAGTGGCGTCGATTTTTTTAATTCAGATCTGTATCTGTTTCTATCTCTATTTTATGTCACGCAGGTCTATTCTTTCGCAGCTATTCCGGCAATCTGCCGGCTATGTTTTCAAAATTCTCATAATGGTTATTGTAATGACTAGTTGTTTTGATGAAGTCAGTTTTGGCAGAGATAGTTTTTTCCGGATCTCAGTTTATAACAAAATTTGATCAGATTTTTTATCATATTCTAACAGATTTTATTTTATTGTTTTTACTTTTTTGTTTCATGACTTTGTTTCAAGATAATCATAAAATATTGAGGGCACGTTTTGTTTGATGAGTAGTTGGATGGCGTTTAAGTGGATTTTCACTTCGAGTCGTTTCCGGAATTCTTCCGGCTATTTTTTTTTAAGATCTGTTCACACATTTTCATGATTTTTGAAGTCAAATTGGAGTAGTGATTTTGATCACGCCGAAACAGGAAGTAGAGCGAAAAGGCGAGTGGTTTTGCGGCGTGAATTTTTTTCGCTCCAAATTTGAAGTAGAGTGAGAAAACGGTGTTTGAACAAAAATTCGCTTTCCCGCTAGTGGTTTTTTGTTCACATGCGGCAATTTGACTATGATTTTTACTGTTTTTTGGTTTTTTGGATTGAATTTTTTTCTAAATGGTTTTACCAATCCATTCATAGTTCGTCCTAGGTCTAGTTTTCTGTTTAGTCAGTTAAAATTTTTTGAATTGTACGTCAGGACTTGTCCTGCTATGTTTTTTTTTAATCAATTTTATTGGAGTGCTTTTTGAAACGGGAAATGAAACGCGTGAAAAAAATTGGAGTGATTTTGGCGCCGAACAAAAGTGAAGAGTGGAGCGAAAAAAGAGTTGTTTTTGTTCATACCGCTGTTTTTGAGAGAGCGAGAAAATGATGTGTGAAAAATTTTCTCTAAGCGAGCGATTTTTTTTTGTTCACGTGCGGCATTTTAAAGCAGTTTTTTTCATTTATTTTGGTTAAGAGGTTTGGTTATAATTTTGTTTTAATTTTATGCTGGTTTCGGTAGTGGTTTGAAGGTTTCTGAAAATTAATATAAATTTTATGATAATTCGGAGATTTTTAATGTATTTTGCTGATTATCGGGCTAATTTTTGCGTTTTTTTTTGACGATTTTGTTTTACTGGCTCAAATGGGTAATGAAGAAAGCCCTTCTACTTGAGCAATATTATGATAACAATTGGTTACATTTTTGTTGGTAAGAATCATTTTTTTGTTGAGAATTATGACAAAAAAATGGCGAAAATTGGAACTTTTTTTCTTAATTTTTTACAGTTTTTTCGTTTTTTGTTCTGTTCTTAGCTGTTTCTTTGCCTATTATGACTTGCCTTTTGTTTTTCGAGCATCTGGATACCCTATTGTCTGAAGGGAATTTTTCTTTGGATTTTTATGTTTTTTGAAATATTAAAAAAATTTAGTAACTTCTTCCAGTTTTTCAGTCAAAGTTGTTTTTAAGAGCTTTTTTTCATAATTTTAGCGTAAAGTATTTTTTCAGAGATAGTTTTTTCGGGATCTCAATTTATAACAAAATTTGACAGATCTTTTTATCATATTTTAACAGATTTGATTTTATTGTTTTTACTTTTTTGTTTCATGACTTTGTTTCCAGATAATCATAAAATAGTGAAAGCACGTTTTGTTTGATGAGTAGTTGGATGGCGTTTAAATGGATTTTCACTTCAAGTCGTTTCCGGAATTCTTCCGGCTATGTTTTTTTTAATCAATTATGCTTTTGAAATATTAAAAAATGTAGTAACTTTTCCCAGTTTTTCAGTGAAAGTTGTTATTAAGAGCTTTTTTTCATAATTTTAGCCTTTTGCTCTCAAACGAACTTAGTAGCTTTTATATTAGTCCTGTCGGTCTTTTTTATGCAATTTTTCGCTCGACCGATTTTTGTCTGACGCTTTTGACTTTTCGTCTTCAAAAACGGGATAAACAAGTAGCGCCCAGTGGGCATTAAGTGCTCTTAGAGCCTTTCAGCTCTGTTTCAGCTCAAACTGTTTTGGAGACTCATACTTATACTTATCGTGTGAAGGGCGGTTCTTAGAGGTTGAAGACACCCCCACTGTTGCCCCCCTATTGCCCCACCCCCCCCCCCCACCGCGCTGTTGCCCCTCCCCACCCGTGTTGCCCCCCAATCAGCCCCGGGTGTAGCCCCCCCCCCCCCCCCTCCCGTGTCTAGCTACTGATGAACAACCGCTTGCAAAAAACGTTAATTGATACCATTTTGCAATTTTTTTCAAGCTTTTTGAAAGTTTTTGACATTTTTTGATTTTTATCAGCCCTAGGTTTCCAGGAAACTCCTTTAGGTTTTACAAATAGGTTACTGCGTAGTTTGTGGTGGTAATTTAATGGTTTCTACATTTTACATCACGAATTTTAGCATTTTTTTTGACAAAACGTGCAATTTTTTTTCAAATTTTTTGACATTTTTTTCCTCTTATTCAGGTCTTCTCAGACCAAGGGGCCAGAAAACAACCTCTGGGGTTTGATAACTGTTACTGGCAAATTTTTAATAGTAATGGAATAGTTTTTCAACTTTTTAATGTCAAAAATTTCAGCAACTTTTGATAAAACTTGCTTTTTTCAAGTTTTTTTTTGAATTTTTTTTGTCGTTTTTTAGATTTTTTCAATCTTAAGAGCCAAGGAACCTCCTCTACGGTTTGCAAATAGGTTTCTGAATATATTTTAGATTAATTGGAATGTCTTGCAATATTTTAACAGCACGAAATTTAGCATATTTTTGATATTTTTGCCATTTTTCCAATTTTTTAACATCTATAGTCATTATTCTGATTTTTTGAGCCTCAAGGGTCAAAAAAGATTCCGTTAGGGTTTGATAATAATTTATTGTAAAATTTTTGTTGGTCATGGATTAATTTTCAAATTTTTAATATCAATTTTATCAATTTTTTACAAGACTTGCAATTTTTTTGAAATTTTGTCATTTTTTAGGCTGCTCTAGCCTCAAGGGCCACGGAAATTCCTCTAGAATTTGATAATATCTTACTGCATAGTTTATAGGTGACATGGAATATTCTTGGAGATTTTAATATCACGATTTTAAGCAATTTTTAAAAATATTTGAATATTTTTCATGTTTTTGAATTTTTTCCGGCAACAGAGGCCCTGTGACCTCCACGGTTTAATAATAAGCTGCTGCATAGTTTATAGAGCTTATGGGATTGTGATCAACAGTTTTTAGACTTTAGTTTTAGTAATATTTAAAAACATTAAAACTTTTAGTTTTAAAGTAATAAAATTTAAACTTTTCAAATGTTGGGGAACTTCTTCATGTTCCAAGCGTATGGATCTTCAGGATTGAAATATGGATACTGGATATTCTCTTGAGACAATGAAATGGTTCTTAAGATATTAATGTCTTGAATTTTAGTTAAAATTTGCAATTTTTTCCAAATTTTTTCAATATTGTCCTTTTCTGAGTTTTATGACTATTACTGGCCAGCGAATCTTTTCAAGTCTCGGAGATTCGTTACTTGACAGAATTTTCGAGACAAAAAATGGTTTTGATTTTTTTGTTGAGTTTCTATATGATTTATTTATTAACAAGGTTAGAAAACTAGAACTTGCAGTGTCGAATCCAATCATAGAAGATATTCCTGTCTGCTTTTCGCTCTCTCTCGGTTGGGGTTACTTTCCTTCTCTTTCTCGTTCACGTTTTATCTCTCTCTCTCCTCTCTCTTTCTCTCTTTGTTGATTCCGCACTTCAGCTGCTGTTATGTGGCGTAATGTCACCATCTCTGATCCTCATTACCAATGAGTTATAGTTGAAATGTTTTTTGTCTTAAATGATCTAACAGGTACTTTTGAGAAGCCATTGTTAATTGCTCTCCAAAAGCAATTTGTAGCAAATATATTAATCCTGTTTGTCTTTTATGCAATTTTTCGCTGGGCCGATTTTTCGTCTGACTCATTTGACTTCGTATTCAGAAACGGGATAAAGAGTTAGCGCCCTGACGACACTAAACCGTGGCTAGTTTTTGACGAAGCCAACCGCTCGCCGGTCGTTTGAGAGCAATTCGCCCGACGTTAGTCGGTTATGTTTATAGCTGTAAGCTGAGCGTAGCTATATTGCGGTGCTCTTGGTTTTTTTGTTTCATCGTCTGACGCTCTTTTTTCGTTTTACATTTGTTCACACAGCAAAGCTGAAAAGGTCAATTTTCTGAATGACTTCTTCCTCTCACTAACGGCATTTGCGCGCGTGACGTCATTTTTCACTCGCTTTAGCGAAAGTTCTTAGGTTATTTGCGTGATTATATTATCATACGTGACTTACCTCACTCAATAAAATGACTTCTGCACTTTAAAACTTAAGTTTAATTTGAATTTGTTTCAGGTCAAAAGAACTCCTATGTGCAGTAAATGTCCCTATTAAGAGGCTTCTGTGGACTGAATTTTAACAAGCCTTCTTAATTTATCGCTGAATGTTTTTTAGCCTAGTTTTTTGAGTGGCGTCGATTTTTTTTTCAATTTATCTGTATCTGTTTCTATCTCTATTTTATGTCACGCAGGTCTATTCTTTCGCAGCTATTCCGGCAATCTGCCGGCTATATTTTCAAAATTCACATAAGTGGTTTTTGTAAGTACTAGTTGTTTTGATGAAATTTTTTTGGCAGAGATAGTTTTTTCGGGATCTCAGTTTATAACAAAATTTGATCAGATTTTTTTTCATATTTTAACAGATTTGATTTTATATTTTTACTTTATTGTTTCATGGCTTTGTTTCAAGATAATCATTAATTAGTGAAGGCATGTTTTGTTTGATGAGTAGTTGGATGGCGTTTAAATGGAAATGGATTTTCACTTCGAGTCGTTTCCGGAATTCTTCCGGCTGTGTTTTTTTTTACTTCGTCGAACTTTTTTTCGCTTTACCCATTTTGCCGCTTTTTCGACATTTTGCGTGAAATCTTTTTGACTTCTCTAGGCTAGTTTCACTCGTCTGTCATTCTGCTCTAAGTCCTTTTAAACACCAGCTGCTCAGCAAAGCAATTCAAAATGAAGAGAGTCAGTATAAAAAAATCAAAGTCAGAAATAGAAACGGGATAAACCCATAAAGCCCATTTTTGGATGCCCGGTACTTGAACTTTGATCTCATAATTTTTAGTTACTATCTATAATGCTTATTGGTATTGATACTGTTTAGTCAATTAAAATTCTTTGAATTTACGCCAGGGCTTGTCCTGCTATGTTTTTTTAATCAATTTTATTGGAGTGATTTTTGAAGCGGAAAATAAAACGCGTGAAAAAATTTAGAATGATTTTGGCGCCGAACAAAAGTGAAGAGTAGAGCGAAAAGAGAGTGGTTTTTGTTCATACCGCTGTTTTTGAGAGAGCGAGAAAATGATGTGTGAAAAATTTAAGCGAGCGAAATTTTTTTGTTCACGTGCGGCATTTTAAAGCAGTGTTTTTTATTTATTTTGGTTAAGAGGTTTGGTTATGATTTTGTTTCAATTTTAGGCTGGTTTCGGTAGTGGTTTGAAGGTTTCTGGAAATTAATATGAATTTTATGAAAACTCGGAGGTTTTTAATGTATTTTGCTTATTATCGGGCTAATTTTTGCGTTTTTTGACGATTAATTTGTTTTACTGGCTCAAATGGGTATTGAAGATAGCGCTTCTACTTGAGCAATTTTATCATAACAATTGGTTACAATTTTGTGGGTAATAATTATTTTTTTGTTGAGAAATATGACAAAAAATGTCGAAAATTGGAACTATTTTTCTTAGTTTTCTGCAGTTTTTCGTTTTGTTCTGTTCTTAGCTGTTTCTTTGCCTATTATGACTTGCCTATTGTTTTGCGAGCATCTGGATACCCTATTGGCTGAAGAGAATTTTTCTTTGGATTTATATGCTTTTGAAATATTAAAAAATGTGGTAACTTTTTCCAGTTTTTCAGTGAAAGTTGTTTTTAAGAGCTTTTTTTCATAATTTTAGCCTTAGTATTTTTATAGCTGCGAAGCTGTAGTCTGAGCGTTGCTGTATTGCGCTGCTCTTGGTTTTTTTGTTTCATCGTCTGACGCTCTTTTTTCGTTTTACATTTGTTCACACAGCAAAGCTGAAAAAGTCAATTTTCTGAATGACTTCTTCTTCTCACTAACGGCATTTGCGCGCGTGACGTCATTTTTCACTCGCTTTAGCGAAAGTTCTTAGGTTATTTGCGTGATTATATTATCATACGTGACTTACCTCACTCAATAAAATGACTTCTGCACTTTAAAACTTAAGTTTAATTTGAATTTGTTTAATGTCAAAGGAACTCATATGTGCAGTAAAGGTCCCTATTAAGAGGGTTCTGTGGAATGAATTTTAACAAGCTTTATTATTTTATCGCTGAATGTTTTTTAGCCTAATTTTTTGAGTGGCGTCGATTTTTTTTTCAATTCAGATCTGTATCTGTTTCTATCTCTATTTTATGTCACGAGGTCTATTCTTTCGCAGCTTTTCCGGCAATCTGCCGGCTATGTTTTCAAAATTAACATAATGGTTATTGTAAGTACTAGTTGTTTTGATGAAGTCATTTTGGCAGAGATAGTCTTTTCGGGATCTCAGTTTATAACAAAATTTGATCAGATTTTTAATCATATTTTAACAGATTTGATTTTATTGTTTTTTTTTGTTTCATGACTTTGTTTCAAGATAATCATAAATTAGTGAAGGCAAGTTTTGTTTGATAAGTAGTTGGATGGCGTTTAAATAGATTTTCACTTCAAGTCGTTTCCGGAATTCTTCCGGCTATGTTTTTTTTTCGTCGAACTTTTTTTCGCTTTACCCATTTTGCCGCTTTTTCGACATTTTGCGTGAAATCTTTTTGACTCTCTAGGCTAGTTTCACTCTTCTGTCATTCTGCTCAAAGTCCTTTTAAACAGCAGCTGCTCAGCAAAGGAATTCAAAATGAAGAGAGTCAGTATAAAAAAATCAAAGTCAGAAATAGAAACGGGATAAACCCATACAGCCCATTTTTAGATGCCCGGTGCTTGAACTTTGTTCTCATAATTTTTGGTTACTATCTATAATGCTTATTGGTATTGAAACTAGACCCTGTAGCCTCTCACTGAGGAAAAGGAGTTTGTTCAACTACGAAATGACATCAGTATAAATCGCTCATAAAAATGTTTTTGTACAAAAATCAAATTTTGATGTTTTGACTTCTTTCAATCCCAATAGAGTTATGGGAATCAACGGCGGCTATTTTCCGGCAATATGCCGGGTATGTTAGTAATAATAGAGACTATGAAAGCATCTGACTCCCCTATTTTCTCAGTGGAAACCTTTGGAAAGAAACTGAAGTTTTGGACATAAGCTTGTAGTATTTGCTTTGTAGGTCAAAACAAAAGCTACAGACCTTGTTGGGAATAACATTTGACCGAGGAAACATTAACTCAGGTCACGTCAACAGAAATGGGATTAGAATAATAGATTTATTTTATATCAGCGATCCAAGTGATAGAATAAGACCACTTATACTTCCGTTATTTCAACACCTTTCTAATGGTATATAAAAGTTTCAACCAATAGTCTTTCCTCTGATTTGGTACACAAAACATCAGTACACAGAATTGCTTTTGTTTTGTAAGGATGTTAATGAAAACAAAAATATTATTGACGGGGAAAGACACAGTTTCTGGCTGTGTTTCTTATGTGATGAAGCTAAGTTGTCGAGAGATCATGAGGTCTCTGTGTTGTAGAAGATGGTTTTTGCTGAGATCAAGACATCTCAACTGGCCCTTGCATACTGTGTGGTGGTGGAGTACAAGGACGGCCGAGCCATGAAACAGGCTGCCCCTCAATTGTACACGGAGAGCAAGAAAGTGTTCAGAGAGGGGGGCAAACTGTTCGCTACTCAGAACAAACACAGCCACTTAGTGGTGCCTAAAGACTCATTCCAGTACCTTTCTTCTGTCTCTGTCAAGGTTTAATATTCCGTCTCTTTCATTATGGTTTAATATTATGGTTTAATTTTACGTCTTACACGAGGAAACATACCAACTATCAATTTATGGTGTGATTCTAAAATTTTTCTATAATATTCAAAATTTTGGTTTACGCGAGGTTGAAAAGATATCTGAGCTACTCTTGTTTTCGAAAAATTCATCGGAAATGACTGTTAATATTGTTTTATGCCATTTTTGAACGCCATCTACCTGAATTTGGCTCGCAGTATTTTGGCAGTATTTATTTTGGCTCGCAGTATTTATTTTGGCTCGCAGTATTTATTTTGGCAATGAATGTTTACAAAAACAACGAAATTCAAGAATCGTTAAGAACCTAAGAATTATTAATTGTTCTCGAACGAAGTTTGAGGCAATTACTGTAAACACGTGTGTCTTTAATCATGCATAATTTTTACCTGGATTTTTTTGCGCTTTTGAATTTTTGATTTTGAATTCTTCGCTTTCAAGTGACTTGCACATTTAGTTTTTGCATGATCTCAATTGCCTTCATTCTGAAATAAAGTTTGTTTCTAAGATAAAACCGATTGTAAGCGACGGAGAATCGAAGGAGATATAGTTTTGTGGTTAACATGTCAAACTGCCTTCTTGGAGGTCGCGAGTTCGATCCCTTCTGTGGTCGGTTTTTCTGCACCCGTAAAATTTTCCAAAGCTACATCCCCTCCACGTTTGTGTGTGGTGTGTGTGTGTGCGTGTGTGTGTTCTTTGTTAATACCTTCTTTTGATCGAGAATTGTAGGTATGAGCATTTTTTGCTTAGCAAGCAACATATTTAACATGCGGTTCCTTCAAGCTGTTTTTCTAATATGGCATTTTATGCTAAGATGAGAGTTTCCTTAATTTATTAGGTTTATTCACTTTTGACAGTTTTTCTTTGTTGATTAAGATTCTTTGCTGCTTCTTGTGTAAAGCCAGTATATACTAGGTGTTTGATACGCAAGTGTCTTCGGTGGAGACAAATTCGAGCCTTTTTCAGAATTCGTCGGGCCATTTCGTTACTTTTTGACTGAACTTGAAGTACGTAATTCCGCAAGTAGTAAAATTTTAAGTGGTTTTTACTGCTGGACAATTTGTTGAGTGGCGCGACAAGAGTGGTTTTTATTCACGACGCTTTTTGTTGAGAGAGGAAGAAACTGAGTTTTAAACTGAAACTGTGTTATAAACTATAGCTCAAAGTGTTTGAAGCTTTTTTTTTCACGCACGGATTTTCCAAGCAGTTAAGGTTTCTTTTGCTTTGGCTAACGTGCTATGTTGAGAAGTTATCGATATTGTCCAGGTTGCTTTGACCGTGTTGTAAATTTTATTAACGAGTCCTAAGCTTAATTGGTCTTTTAATTGTTTATGTATTATTGGAATTGTTGGCGATTTTTATCCCTTTGTTTCATGCTGTCCTATATATTAAACGCGTGTGCTCTAAAATTGGAATTTTTGCATGTTTAAGGGGCCTCTCGAAGCGCTTGTTTAAGAGCCGCATTGAGCAGCATGGTTAAGGGAACTTATCGAGAGAAGTCAATGATCTAAGAGGCTCAATGTAGATGGGTGAGAACCGAACCTGGTACAAAAGACTTTGTCAGGTGAAGTTAACACGAGGCTAAGAAAGCTTGAAAGTATGCTCGCCCAGATGGAGGATTTGCTGTCCTGGGTACTACGTGTTTTTTAATCGCTCTCAAACTAAGTTTGAAGTTCTTAATGTATAATTGTTTTTCTGCTAAGTTTTATCTGTACAGATTCTATTCTAGCTCTACAGAGCTATTCTAGAACACTCTTAGATTTCCTTAAAGTTTTTCACGCTTTACTTTTTGATTATTGCGTGATCTCAAATGCTCTTAATATGAATTATGTTTATTGATACCGTAAAACGATTGTGAAAAACGGTTGTATGTAGTCGTTAAGCGCAGTTGGTAAGTTGGAGGACCGCTATTCTGAGGGTCGACGGTTCGAACCCGTGTCGGGTACCCTCCCTTTTGTAAAAATAAAAAGTTCTAATCAACCCCATGCCGCCTGTTGTTCGAGAGCATTTCTTGCGACGCTGAGTCGTTTTATGTTACTGTATGTGTTTGGCGGATGCTAATCAAACGCGGAGCTCCAAAATGCGACAAAATTTTTGCATGTTTAAGGGGCCATTCGAAGCTCATGTTTAAGAGCCGCATTGAAAAGCATTGTTAAGCTTACATATCGAGAGATGTCAAAGACCTAAGAAGCTGTAAGTAGATGGATGAGCACCGAACCTGGGACAAAAGACTGCGAGCCAAGAGCAGTCACCACGAGGCAATGAGTGCTTGAAAATATGCTCGCCCAGAGGGAGGATTCGCTGACCTGGGTACTACGTGTAGTTGCTTCCCAACGAAGTTAAGTATTTTTTGTAAATATGTTGTTTGGCAAAGTTTTAGCTTTACAGATTCTGCGCTAATCTAGAACACTCGTAGTTTTCAACTAAGTTTTTCACGCTTTACTTTTTGATGTTTGCGTAATCTCAGATGCTCTTCAATTTGAAATTTGTTATATGATAAGATAAGAGATTGTGAAAAACGGTGGTTTGTAGTGGTTATAGCGCAGTTCGTAAGATGAAAGGCTGCTAATATGAAGTTTGAAGTGTTTTTCTGTTACCATGATCCATAATATTGCTATGAAACTAAGTTTTGAGTAGTTTGTCGTATCATCTTCCTTTTTAGTAAATATCAGTCGCAATTGAGCACAACGGTCAACAGCGCTCCTATCGTAACATGTTTTAGGGTTCCTTAATCATGCAACCTAGCGTAATAAATGCGTTTTGAGACGCGCTTTGCCATCATTGTTAAGCTCCTAATATGCACAGTTTTGTGCTCATTTGCTATAGCAAAAAGAAGCAAGTCACAAAGGCCATTTTCCAGAAATTTGCTGTGGAAAGACAAGTGCAATACGCATAGATAGCTTAAGTGGTGAAACCTATGGTTGTTAAACGAGATGCATGGGTTCGAGCCCGAGTTGGTATGAATCAGAAACCTTTACTTCTTTTAAACCGTTTATTCGTGTAAATGTTTTTCCTGTTATGGTTTTGCGGGCCTGCTAGTTTATATTGAAATGAATGAATAACCTTTTGAATCTATGCATTTTTTTAACCTGTTGATTAAATTCTTTTGGTAACATATCTTTCTTTGAGGATTCTGAAAAAAAGATGAGAAAAACAGCTCTTCATTTTTTTCTATTTTCTAAATTGAACTCTATTTTCGATTTTCGAGACATCTTTTTTATTTTCTAAATTAGAGAACTCTCGTAGGCAAAGTATGGCGTCTGGTTTTTAGTCTTCTCAATTGTATGAGACAAAGATTATCGTAATGGATTTTTGTTTTGTATGAAGTTCTGTGACTTCTCTGTTCACTCAAATTATAATAAACTCTAGTGCCGTCATTTCAAGCACCTTTGTGAAGTCAACTTCTCATGCTTCCTCTCTCCGTTTGAAGCGGGCTACTGCAAAAGGTTAGAGCTCCACTAGTCGTTAGAGAGTATTTCTTCCAATTTTAGTCGGTTATGTTTCAATCCCGGCATCAGTCAGTCAATGGGTCAACGGCAGATATTTTCGGGCACTCCCGGCTGTGTTTTAACTTATGGAAATCATTACGATTATCGATCTTGGCAACTGTTGTAATAATGGTAGCTTCCCTTTACAGTCTGTGACAGTGGGTTCAATGATCGAGCAAAAGTTGTTGAGGGCATTCCCAGGTCTGTCAGCAGTCAGTCCGCTCTACTCTGTGGATGTCGAGACACCCATGGCCAGTCACTTCACCAAATTCACCCTCGTTCTGCCCTACCCTCAACAGATGGATGATATCAGGAGACCCACTACTGCTAAAATCACTGTTTTGGGTAAGGTATCCCTAATTAGTCTCTTCTCTTAGGTGGCTATTATAGCTGTCTTACTAATAGCCGCGAAGCGATAGCGGCTATTATTGGGGGGCATCGGGGTTTTTTTTACAATCCAAAGTATTTGGATTGTAGTGGTGTGCTGTCTTTTTTTAAAGATCTGTTCACGCTTTTTTCGACTTTTTTACGTCAGTGATAAGTCAAATTAGAATGGGCAATTTAGTCACCTTGAAGTACTAAAGGGAGCGAAAATTAGGGTAGCTTAAGGCGTGATTTTGATTCAAACTGCCTTTAAAGTGGAGTCAAATTGGTTTTTGAACAAATTGTTGGTTTTTGAGAGGGAGTTTTTTTTTCACGCGCGTCAGTTTGACTTCTGTATTCGGAGTTTCTTTTCCTTTAGTGCTTTTATTTTGATACTCATGTGTTCTAATCGCGCCTAATTGCAATTGCTGGAGTTCATCAAGGGGAACCTTTTTTATGACCTGCACACTTTTTTTTCAAAAAAACATTTGAGATTATTAATAGCAGCGTCCTCAATTCTAGGCGGCTACTATAGCGCGCCTAATATTTTTTTACAATTCAAAGAATTTGAATTGTATTGGTGCGCTGTGTTTATTTTCAAGATGTGTTCACACATTTTTCAATGAATTTGACCTTTCAAAACAGGATAAACAGGTAAAGTACAGCGGGCATTAGAGGCATAAGTTTCGTTAGAGGCCCAAAGTGGGCTTTAGTAGTCTTTCAAGTGCTTATAGTGGTGCAGCTGCTGGGATGGCCTTAATTTAAGGTTAAAAGGTCATTTTTATGAGTTTTTGGGCTCAAAATGGTGCAATTTTTCGTGTTTTTTTTGTTCTGACTAGCCTTGGGTTGAAGTTCTTAACTGCTCTTGAACGCAATTCATAGCAATTATGGTACATTCGTCACAGCGATAGCTGGGGCTATTATTGGCCTTCTCTTCGTTTTTTTTTATTTCGTCGTCATGATTTTTGTTACGACCATATGACGTCACAGCAACTTTTTGTTCTATCGTTCATGCAATTTCAACTGAATTGCATGTGTGACGTCTCTTAGTGGAGCGAGTTTTTTCATGCGTGTGATTAAATTTTTGGTCACACATGACTTACCTCACTCTCAAAAATGACTTCCTCACTTTGAAATTGACTTTTTTGTTCTTTAATTCAAAGAGATAAGGTCAAATGGGTGTGTGTCACTCTAAATGAAGGTAATTTGAGATCAGCTAATAGAGGCGGCAAAAACTTGTGCAGATTCTTAATCAGAATATAACAGATCAGCCTTCAATGAAAAGACGAATTTTTTTGGTCTGTCTTTTTTACTGTTTTTTTTAGACTGCCGATCTACCAATCTATTGCGGCTATTTTCTGGCAATCTGCCAGCTGCCAGCTATGTTTCTTATGCAAATCTTTCGCTGGTCAATTTTGCGCTTTTGTAGAACATTCTTTGACTTCTCAAGTGACTTTTTCACGCTTTCGTTCATCATTTTTGAGTGATCTCTAGTGCTCCGAAGTTGCTAATATAAAATCGGTTGCGGCGTAGCAGAATTAACTGACTTGTAGCGCAGCGGTTAGTGAGGGTGGCCATGGATCGAGAGGTCAGTGGTTCGAAACCCGATGGGGTCAAAGTTTTGCACGCATAAAGAAAAAGTCATCTAGGCTAGAGCACCTGATGAATTAAATTGCCTTGCCTGTCGTTCAAGAGCAATTCTTCCGACATTTGTGAAGGCCTTTTGATGAACAAAAATGATGAAGGCCTTTTGCGAGACCAAATTGCTTGTTATGGCCATTTTAGGATCTATATGGTACTACAATCACAAAGACGCAAAATGATACTAAATTTTGCAATTCTTTTCAGGTTTTTCAAAACTTTTGTCATTTTTCGAGTTTTTTAGACCTAGTTGTCAAGAGACCTCCTCTAGGCTTTGATAAAGGATTCAATGATAGATTACTGCATAGTGTTTAGTGGTAATGGAATGGTTTTCATATTTTCGCCATCATGAATTTTAGCAATTTTTGACAAAACTTGTGCAATTTTTTTTTCCTATTTTTGACATCATCATTATTCAAGTTGTTTGAGTCCCAGGGGCCAGAAAACCTCATCAGGGGTAGGATAATAAGTTACTGAAAAAATTTTTAGCTGTCATGGAATAGTTTTCAATTTTTGATTACCACAAATTTTAACAATTTTTTTGGGCAAAATTCGCATTTTTTTCAGGTTTTTGAAAATGTTCGTCATTTTTTCTGTTTTTCCAGCTTCAGGGACCAGGCAGTCTTCTGTGAGGTTTGGTAATAGGACACTACATTGTTTCTAGTAACAATGGAATAGTTTTGAACATTTTAATGTCTCGAATTTTAGTAATTTTTTGATAAAGTCTGCACATTTTTTAAGGCTTCCTGAAGTTTTTGTCAGTTTTTGATATTCGCCCATTCTCAAGTGCGAAAAAACATATTCCACATTCTGATAAAAATTTATTACATGGTTTTAAGTTTCAATGGATTTGTTTTCAACAATTTAACCTTTCGACTTTTAGAAGTTTTTGGATGAAAGTTGCAATTTTTTTCAAGTTATTTCAAAACATTTGTGTTTTGTTTTTTTTCTTGCTTCAGTAGTCAGGGTAATGTCAGTAGCCAGGATAATATCGAACTTCATCCAGGATTTGATAGTATGTTATTAAATAGTTGCTAGGGGGCAATTGAATGGCTTTCAACTTTTTAATAGAACGAATTTCTATTTTTTGAAGTTTGAAATTTTCTGTAAAAATCGATCTATGATATTTTCTGCCTATCGATCTATGAGCCAATGAGTATTTTGAGGCTTGGAATTGGTTTACTGGATGGCCTCTAGAGACACAGAAATGATTCTGCAGATATGTATATCACGATTTTCAGAAACATTTCCTGATAATTTGCAATTGATTTCTTTTTCTAATTTTCGGTTTAATCGATCTTCAAGGGCCAATGAATATTTTTCAGGTCTTGCAAATATAATACTGGACGGATTTCAGAAAGAAAAACTGGTGTTTGAACATATTTTTGAAATAGGTAATTTTAAGGGGGAAAATTTTGCCTTAGGTTCAAAAGCTTCGAATTTTAGCAATGAGTATATTTTTGTTTTGTTTTGATTTTTTTTAGTTTTTTCTCAATTTTCTGAGATGATTTTGTTTGTGTTCTAACTGGCATTGTTCAATTGATGTGATGGTCAGGTAGAGTGCGTTGAGCTTCTCATTCAATTCTTTGAATTGTATTTCAGGACTTGTCCGGCTATGTTTTTTTTAACTTCGTCTAACAGATTTTTGTTTTGTCTTACCGTGACTTCTTGGAATTGACTTTCTCAATGATTTACCTCACTCACAAAAATGACTTCTGAGCTCACTTATAAAACTTTAAATTTTGTGAAGATTTACTTATTAAAGGTCAATAGTGTGCATCTAAGTAGTGCCAAACATATGCCCTAATTCTTGAATATTGAGTCTTTGATTTTTTGATTTCGGATATCAATTTTGGGATCTTTTCCGTTTGTGTCCCCCCCCAAATATTGCAAGTGCATCTGGGGGGTGCAAACAATATGCGCCTACTAGCTGAGGGGCCACAATCGGAAAAGATCCTAATTTTGAAAAGCCCTATTAGGGCTTTCTCCTTATAGCGTTTATGTGTCTCATAAAAATGAGACAGTCCGAAGCTAACCCAAAAAAGTCTAGTGGACTATTAAAGGACTGGTGGTCGATCTGTCTTTTTTCTTTCTATAGTTGTTACAATTCATGTAACGCCACAAGCGTCTATCGCGGCTATTTTCCGGCACTCTGCCGGGTATGTTTTTATTTTGCTCACTTTCAGAAAATTTTTCTGTTGTCTTATCACTTAGTATCATCAATGTCAGGTCCCATTGGCTGATAATAAGGCGTAAAAGAACCAAATAATGGTCCGAGTTATTAGTTCATCAGTTTTCATGACTCTGACCATTTTTTTCAAAAATTATGAGTTAACTTATGAGTTTTGTTGTTCTTTTTTGTATTTTTGGTGATCTTATGGTTTATTCTCATTATTAACAGGACTAATAGGTTGCTAATAGGGATTATTTTAGTCTATTAAATCGTTTCTATTCAAAGTTGATGCCGTCTATGACTTTGACATCAATTGGTTTCGAGAAATGTTATCGAATGTTTGAGTTTTTGAGTTTTTGTTAATTTTTCTATCTTTTATCTTTGTCTCATTATTAATTGCTCTTGAACGAAGTTCATAGCAATTATTGTAAACGTGTGTGTTTTTCATGCAAATTTTTCGCTTGACAATTTTGTGCTTTCTTTTAGAACATTTTTTGACTTCCCAAGTGACTTTTTCACGCTTTCGTCCTTCATTTTTGAGTGATCTCTAGTGCTTCGATGTTGCTAATATAAAATCGGTTGCGGCGTAGCAGAATTGAATGACTTGTAGCGCAGTGGTTAGTGAGGGTGGCCATGTATCGAGAGGTCAGTGGTTCGAATCCTTGTTGGGTCAAAGTTTTTTGCACGGATAAAGAAAAAGTGATCTAGGCTAGAGCCCCTGATGAATTAAATTGCCTCGCCTGTCGTTCAAGAGCAATTCTTCCGACATTTGTCGGTTTATGTTCAAGAAATGATGAAGGCCTTTTGCGAGACCAAATTGTTTGTTGTGGCCATTTTAGGATCTATATGGTACTACAATCACAAACACGCAAAATGATACTAAATTTTGCAATTTTTTTCAGGTTTTTTTTGAAAATTTTTGTCATTTTTTGTGTTTTTTAGCCCTAGTTGTCAAGAGACCTCCTCTAGGCTTCGATAAAGGACTCAATGATAGATTACTGCACATTTTCTATTGGTAATGGATTGGTTTTCATGTTTTTGCCATCATGAATTTTAGCAATTTTTGACAAAACTTGTGCAATTTTTTTTCCTATTTTTTGACATCATCATTTTTCAAGTTGTTTGAGTCCCAGGGGCCAGAAAACCTCATCAGGGGTAGGATAATAAGTTACTGAAAAAATTTTAGATGCAATGAATTAGGTTTCAACTTTTGATTACCACAAGTTTTAACAATTTTTTTTGGGCAAAATTCGCATTTTTTTTCAGGTTTTCGAAAATTTTCGTCATTTTTTCAGTTTTTCAAGCTTCAGGGACCAGGCAATCTTCTGTGAGGTTTGCAGCATAGCAAAATAAGTGACTCGTAGCGATGTGGTTTGTGCGGGTGGTCTTGGATCGAGAGGTCAGTGGTTCGAATCCCGGTGGGGTCAAAGTTTTTTGCACCCATAAAGAAAAGTTGATCTAGACTAAAGACCATGAATTAAATTGCCTCGCCTGTCGTTCAAGAGCAATTCTTCCGAAATTTGTCGCTTTATGTTTGACTGTTTTTCTTTATTTATTTCTAAAAAAGTTTTTTTTGTTTAAAACTTTATTTCATCGAAGAACTATTAGTGATTTTTTGAATTTTGCAAGTATTCATTGAACTTATTGCTGTCTTATCACTTGACCTCATTGATGAAATGTTGCATCGGTTACTTATTAGAAAGAAGGGAATTAAATTAGTGGCATAAGTTCTAAGAAATCGTTTTGATTTTAACCATGTCTTTAAAATTTAGATCTGAATTTTTAGTCTTGATTTTTTGTTCTTGTGGTAAAATTGCTTAATCTCAATAGTGTCAAGCTAACTGTTCTCATTGGACATCTAAAGCGGCTTATTTTTTGGCAGATCCAAGCTAATTGTTTTCTTTGGTTTGTTATTCAGGACTTATACTGCTATGTTTTTTTAATTCGTCGTCTCATCCAGGATTCTTGCGTTCTGACTTTTTGGAATTGACTTTTTCATTTTCAGTGACTTCTACTGCTTTGCATTTGAAATTTGTGTGTGTGTGTGTGTGTGACGTCATTTGTTATGCTTTCAGGCTAAATGCTAGACTGACCTCACTCAAAAAAGTGACTTCTTGAAATCACTTTTATAACTTTAAATTGTAGGAAAATTTACTAGTTAAAGATCAATAGTGTGCATCTAAGTAGTGCCAAACGTATATGCCTTAATTCTTGAGTATTAGAGTCTTGAGTTTTTGATTTAAAATATGAATTTTTATAAAGCTCTGTTAGGGCTTTTTCCTTTTAGAGAGTATGTGTATCATAAAAATGACAGTCCGGGTCTAACCCAAAAAGTCTAGTGGTCTATTAAAGGACGGGTGGTCAACCTATCTATCTTATTTCTTTAGTTGTTTCAATTCATGGAAGGCCCCTAGCAAGCGTCTATCGCAGCTATTTTCCCGCAATCTGCCGACTGTTTTTTTTACAATTCAAAGGAAATGTGTTGCATTGGTGCGCCGTCCTTGAAGAGTAATGGTAATCTATTTTAGTTGCTCTAACGAAACTGCTTTTGACTTATCTGTGACTTCAAAGTATGCATGCTATGCTGTGTTACAAGATTTTAGTACATGTTTATTTGTTTTTTAATAGCTGGCGTCAGCCTTTCAACGGCTATTATTAAGGCGCTCTCCTTTTTTTTAATTAGCTTTTTCTTTTGATCACGTTTTTCGGTTTACTTAAGTCGCGATTTTCACGCTTGACTTCTGACTTACTTCACCCACTGTTTCAACTAAATAGATTTTAATTTTTTTCAGGCGTTGAATTGCGCAATGTGATGAATACTTTCAAAGTTAAAAGAGCGAAATCAAAATAGACGGGATAAACCTATAAAGCCCGTTCATTAAGTCATTGAGATTTATGTAATCAAAGTTCAACAAATTTTTTGCTTTTTGACATTGGTATTAAGCTTTTTAGCTTTCAGTTTAGAAGCTGAATTAAGTATAGTTCTAGAATCTAACTGAAACTGCACGCCAAATTAGAACACTTTGACACAACTTTGTTTCAACTAAAGTGATTTTTAATTCTTTCACGTATTCAATTAGGCAATCTAGTGAATACGGTCAAATTCAAAAGAACAATTAAAAGAAACTGGATAAACCGATAAAGCCCGGTCATTAAGTCATAATGCATAAGGTTATCAAAGTTCATTAAAGCGAATGCTAGCTGGCAATAGTGATATTCCTAGTAGCCTTCTGTTTAAAAGCTGAATTAAGTGTATTAGAAACTACCCGAATATGCAGAATTTACACACCAAATAAGAACCCTTTGACACAGAAATTCTGTCAAATTCTATCTCTAATTTTTTTCGTTTTCTGGTTCAATCCCAATGTGCGTCAACTGGGTCAACGGCAGCTATTTTCCGGCAATTTTCCGGCTATGTTCTTGCTTTGACGCACCTAATTTTCAAAAATTATATTTTGCTAGTTTTCTCAGTTTTTTGCCAATATTGCATTGTCTGTTATTGATTTCCACAAGTTTGTTTTTTTACGCTTTCTATAGTTGCATGGTCTCAATTTTTTTGTGTTGTTTTGATTTTTCACATAAAACTAGTGCTTGGAATATCAAATTTTAGAATCCTTCAGAATTTTTTTTGTTTTTTGCTCATATATGATTGTGGATTGTTGGCTGTCATAGTTTGCTGTTGCTGGACAAATGTTGTTTGGCAGGTGTCCAATTAATTCAATGGTTTGGATTATGATTCAGGACTTGTCTTGCTGTGTTCTTTTACTTCCTCGAAAAAAGTTTTTATTTGCTTCACCTTAGCTCACAGCTTGTTCAATATTTTGCCCTCTCTAGGCTAGTCTCACTCTTTCTGTCCTAAGTGGTTTTCGGCAAACTAATTTAGGATCAATTGAGTCATTATCGGAAAAGGAAATAAAAAATTTTAGATACCGCTACTCGAATCGTTCCTAACGGTTGTGTTACCATATATAATGCTTATTGGTATTGATAGCAGCCCCTGTATCCTCTCATTGAGAAACAGAGGTATGGTCAATTCGAAACGACATGAAATAGTTTGCACTTTAAAAATGGTTTTGTACAAAAATCAATTTCTGTTCTTTCAATCCAAATCGGGGTAATGGGAATCAATGGCGACTATTTTCAGTATAGCTACATAATCTAGAAGATAGCGAAGAGCTGTATTGTGGTTAACTTTGAGATCATCAATCGAAGCATTTTAATGAAGGTGATTTTTGTGACCCGTTTTTCTAAATTTTGTGTACCTAAGTCTGTCGAAAAGTTATAAATAACATATCTTTCATAATGACTAAGGGGAATGATATTATTCATTCGAAATTCGTCTCGGGTCACAATTTATGTTCTTGAAGCGTACGAGAAATTGGTCAAACAGTGGGTGCTGCTGACCAACACTGGAAGCTCCAATGACGTCATATCAGTTCAAGGAGGCGGAATGTGCCATGTCAGTTTCCCTCCACTCAACATCGCCCGCTTGTTGGTTGTGAACGGACACTGCGAACAGGTCTACAACGTACCGGAGTACCTGGAATTTCTACTGGCTAAAGTGCCCAGAAAGCCATACGCCGATGATGAGATATTGGACGATAAGTTAGTTTTTTAATAGCTCTTAAACGAAGTTTGTAGCAAATCTATCAGTCCTGTTGTCTTTTTCATGAGATTTTTTGTCTGACGCTTTTCGTCCTCAAGAACGTGATAAACAGGTAAAGCCCGGAGGGCACTAAGTCGCCGAGCAATTCATCGAAGCTGCTGAAAAGACAAGATTATAGTATAAAGAGCAGTTTTTGGCCTGTTTGGAACCCCTTCTCTGTCCTATTCAAGGTATCATTTGGTGGCCGATTGGGAAGGTATCAATTGGGACGCGATTTTGGTTCCTCTGATGGGGTAATATTTCACTTTGTTAGTTTTTTTATACTATTTCTCCTTCAAGGGCTCCTTGTTGCGCTTTTGACGATCACTGTTTAGTGTCGAAAAATCTTATATTTATCGCAAAGAAGAGTTTTTGGTTGACACTGTCATCTGCGTTTGGTTTGATGAGAAAATTGTAGTTATTGGAACAGCAGTTTTTTATGTGCTGCCCAGTTACAGAATTGGTCTAATTACATAGCAAATAAAATGCACCCGCTAAACTTGTCCCAAAAGAAAAGATCCGAAAAATCAAATGATGCAAATTTTAGTTGCCTGCGTCAGATAGTGGACAAATTGACTCTTGAGTTTGACCGATTTGCGATTGTTCTGGGGATCTCTACGTCCTACAGGAACAAGGCCAGAGTTAGTTCGAAGACCAATGTCATGCAACAGAAGTTTGAGATCCTTCGCGAATGGAGGCGGAAGAATGTTGACTCAGGTGATTCATAGTTTTCCAGCTTCAGTTGTTATGTAAGACTGTCATGTATCAATTGTACACCAAAATAATTCAGGAATGTGACAGTTCCCTGGTTGTTGAAATTGAATTATTTTTTCTACTCTTAAGGTCTGCCTGTTGCCGTTTTTTCCGAAACTTGAATTCAAAAGCAGACTACCCAACCATTTCCTCTCTGCAGTGTGTTTCGGGTTCAAACCCCTAGATGGTGCCTAAAATGGGAAATAGTCCAGGTTGCCACCTTAAGCGAATGTTAACATTTTCTGTATACCTCATTTAAAAGTCTCAACTGATATTCAAAAGTGCTTTTAGGGGATCTGTGTGTCAAAATTCTCAAATCTCTGCGATCGGAGATAGTGGGGCGATATGACGTAGCTGACTGGCTAGAAGGTGTTGTAATCAAAGAACGCAATCAGTACTGGCAGAATAGGGAGAAATATCAGCACGTGCAACCCGCAACATATCGGCGAGACTACCTGTTCTCACCCGCGACTGTTGCGACTGATGAACCCTTTCTGGGAGGGAAAATTCTGGAAGAGCCGAGAACGCACAGGCCTAACAGTAGAGGGCTTTCTGATGTGTCGTTTCATGAAGAGGACGAGGATAACATAGATCCATCTGCTAATATCCTACAAAAACGTGAAGAAACACTGTTGTCAGATCAGACGGAGCTAACAGATTACGGCGATGGCGATGAAGAGTTTACCGTCGGCAACGATGTCGTTGCTGGAGTCTACAGTAACAACATCCCTGTTGATACAGACCATCGAGTTGATGAATCCAGAGCAAAGGCATTGGACTCTAATTCCTTAGACAATCAGGGGGCACACGAGGACTTATCGGTTTTTCCTGCTACTGCTAATGAATTCAGTGACAACAATGACGATGACCCACCGGAGGAAAATCTTAACCGAGAAAGTGCTGCTAGTGAAAATCCATTGGATAGGCCCGGGAGCAAAGGAAGCTCAAAAGGAGTTAAGTTTGCGCTGCAGCGGTACAAAACAGACTTGAATTCAGACCCAAAATCAGTAGCCGAAAATGGGGTTTTGTTTAGATATAAAACTTATGTCGATGTTCATAAATAGAGTATATAGATTTAGATTAGTTTTGAAGTATTGTGACGTTTTTTTTAAAGTTAGTCTAATAATCCTAAAAACATAATAATGACTTCGGGCAATAAAGTGTTCTAAAAAAGCATTCATAGTTGCTTTATAATATACTTTGTGGTAGAAAAAAAACCTAGCCCTCTTTTGTCGCCACATCTATCCGTTTGTTCAAAGCATTTGCCTTATCATAATAGTGTGCCATTGTTTGTCAGTTTTTCAGCAGTTGGAATTGAAAATACTTGTTAATAGCCGCCCTCATCTTCTCAGCCGGCTATTATTGCGCTCGTATTTTTTTTTTACTTCGTCAAACTTTTTTTCGCTTTACCATTTTGCCGCTTTTTCGACATTTTGCGTGAAATCTTTTTGACTTCTCTATGCTAGTTTCTCTCTTCTCTCATTCTGCTTAAAGTGAATTTGAACATCAGTTGCTCAGCAAAGCAATTCAAAATGAACAGAGTCGGTATAAAAAACTGAAGTCAGAAATAGAAACGGGATAAACCCATAAAGCCCAATTTTAGATGCCCGCTATTTGAACGTCGTTCCTATAAGTCTTAGTTACCACCTCTAATGCTTATTGGTGTTGATAGTAGCCCCTGTAGCCTCTCTCTAAGAAACAGAAGTATGTTCAACTACGAAATGCCATCAAAATAAATCGGACTTAAACAATATTTTTGTACAAAAATCTTTTTTTTTCAATATATTCTATTCCTTCAATCCCAATCATGCTTATTGGAATCAACGGCGGCTATTTTCCGGCAATCTGCCGGGTATGTTTGTTCATGGAGAATGAAAAGAACTGTATTTGCACTAAGTGTACAAATACTTGAACTCTTGTGTGATCTGAATTGATCTCTGATTCACGTTGAACTCGAGTGGCGGTAATTTACTGCTAAGAAGCAATTGAAAAGACAACAAAATTTGCGCAACAAATTTTGCTGCTGGTCGTTTCGTGTAAACTTTTTGTTGCAATTTTTTATCGATAGGTTTTCGTTTTTGATCACCAATTTGTTGTGATTTTTTGTCGGGATCAATCCATGAGAAACGGGATTGGATTTCAATTTCTTCCACTCATTGGTTTACGCAACGTAGGGAATACGGCCAAGGGGAAAAGAGCAAAAGCAACAGCCTAAGAACAGATAAGTCCGCGTGCTCTAAGACTTAACGTTTAAGGACTTAATGCATTAAATTAGAAAAAGTTCTTTGGAGTATAAAGCTAACTGCTATTAACAGTTGGCTGGCTTTTTTCTTCCAATTTAGAGCTTGAATTTAGTTTAACCGAACCTAATGAAATGAAACTGCAGATCAAATTAGAACACTTTGACACACACAAAAGTAAATGAGGCTGTCTTCAATTTCAATCCTATTGTCGGTCAACCGGGTCGACGGCGGCTATTTGTCGGCAAGCTGCTGGCTCTTTCTCTGATGGATTTTTTGCGTTGTTTTGCGCCACAAAGCTCAGGTGCAATTAATACACTGGCTTTTGATGTTTCTAGTGGCGGTTTTTGTTTTTAAATAGTTAATATTTGATATGAGGTGAAGGTTTTTTTTGTTACTTTTTGAGCGTAGTGCTATGCCTTTTGTGAGATTTTTGAGTCTCAGCAAATTCGTTGATCTTTAATTTGTGAACCTGAGATTTAAATATTGAATTTGGTATGTACAAAAGCAATGATGACGAACTGTACCGACCAATTTCGAGCACATTTTGACCCTTAGGAAAAATGAGAAAAGAGATTCTCACTTTCTATGTTTAATTGCTTCATTTTTGAGTGATATCTATTGCTCTCACTCCGAAGTAAAGCTTGTTGCTACTATGAATTCAGTGGCAGCATAGCAAAAATAAGGGCCTGATAGACGAGTGGGCAGTGCATCTAGTTATGGAGCGGGAGGTGAGGGGTTCGAATACCGGCGGGGGCAAATGTTTTTCCACCTGCCTGTCGATCGAGAGCAATTCTTCCGACATTAGTCGGTTTATGTTTTTTATTTCTCTCGAACGAAGTATGAAGCAATCATTGTATTTCTGTGTGTCATTTATGCAAAATTTCTGCTTTACCGCTTCGTTAACTTGATTAATAGCTCTCAAACTGTTTTAGCAATTATATTAGTTCTGTGCTTTTTTGTTTGAATTTTCGTCTCACGCCTTTTCGTATCTGATCCTCAAAAACGGGTAAAACAAATCCCGTAAGGCATTATTGAGTTGCTGAGGAGCTCACCTGGAGCCTTACTAGTCTCTAAGTATATATAACAAAGTCTTAGTTGCCCAATAGACTAAGTGCCCTGGCCCGAGGTACGAGGGGACCTGAGTTGTAGATGATACCGGCTAGGGTGGCATACAGGGGGGGGATACTTTTCGCCCGAACGGGATTCGAACCCGCGACCTATGGAATGCAGGGCCGACATCATACCTCTCCACCAAGGAGACACTGTTGATCTGGGAAATTGACCTTAGATAGTATAGTTAGATCTTAAATAGTACATAAAATACACACACTACATACATACACATAATACATACATGAAAAGTCCCTTCACATTCCGAGCTTATTTTACTTTAAAGTCCTTTGCGCGCGATGAGTACATGTAAAGTATACTAAACCAACCAATCACATTCGAGCCTCAAAAGGAAACCGGTTTAGAAAAATTAGTCATTTTACCGTTTTACACATTTCAAAACACTAGCCTAGTATTGATTTGAAAAATGACAAACCGAGTTGGAAAAGATGAAATTGATAGGGGTATTACAAACTTAGTGTTTGATAATGGAAACCGGGAGAGGCCCCCATGGCGCTGCTGTTCCAATACCGTTATCCCTCGATCTGAGATTATATTTTTGTTCAAGTGAGTATCATAATACTCATGATAAGTCTCTGTTTTGCTATGCTATTCTTGATATCGGTAAGTTGTGAGGAGAAGTCAATTTGGATTGCATTACTTTCGAGTCTAGTTGGCTATATTTTACCATATCCTTAACTATGAATATAGTAATTCTCACAAACGATAGAATCTTCATGGCGGTTGTAGGCCCAAGTGGTTGTAGGCCCAACCGACCTAATATTCAACATGTTGCTAAGTTCTTTGTTCTACCCTGCATTTCCCAAAATTTTTTACTTCTACAAAGAGTTCCAGGACACATTTACATCTATGCAGCAAAAATACCACTATACATTTGCAGCAAAAATACCACAAATTGAGTTCATGAAGTATTCTGGATTGGATATAACAAAAAGTTTTGGGATGTTCTGCTCATTTACGACGACTCATGCGAGGAAATTTTTAACGATAAGAATTCGTGAAAATAGCTTCATCTGGACGTCATCGTAGACTTCACGTGTTTTATGTGAAGCATAATTTGTTCCAACAGAACAAGTGATCACGAACAATTGACCTAAACACCACTTATATAATTTTATTCAAATCACTGCGTGACATTCAACAGATTGAATACCTTGGAAAACAGTTGAACTCTCCAATTACTCAAAGACGCATACAAATTAGCAACAACTCAGCCCTATGGACATTTAATCTTTGACCTAGATCCAAAAACAACTCAAGGCTTACGATTTTCATCTCAACTCATTGGTCCCAAACCATCAATTTTCTATATTCCTTTGGAGAAAGCCATTGTTACACCAATTACGAATGAAAAGGAAACATTTGTTTATGCTCAAGCAGTGGGCAAAAAGCACAAAAAAGAACTCAATCATTGAATCCAAACTAGTTAGAGACAGCGACTTCATTTGGTTTCTGAGTGATTGTGTGATGAACGTACTCTCTGGAGTTTTTCCGGTCAATAAAAAAGAACTAAAAAAATTTGAATAAACTCTGCGTAAACTTTCGAATAGGAAAGTAGGGAAAACGGAACGATTAAAACTGATTGAATCTCCCTCGGGCACCAGTCTCTTTCAACTCATAGCGTTACCCTGCATTGAATATCTAGAACAATGCATACTGAAGAGTTTGTGTTAATACCTAAACAGATATTTACAAGAGAACAACCTCATATATCTCAATTACTCAGCAAGAAAGATATTCACAACCCAGCCAAGCAGATATCGCTTCTACAAAGAAACAAGTAACCATCAGCTCGCCCTGCCTCGCAACAGTATACAGAGCAACAAACTTACGCTTCAATGGATGATACAAGTACAATAAGCAAGTCTATGGAAAAATCATTTACGACAGACGACACATCAATTATTATCTAAGTCATTTTTGTCCTTTGTACCATAGTATAAGTCTTTTAGAAGCTCCCACATAAGCAGCTGATCATTTTATATCTGAGTTATTTTTGTCCTCAGTACCTTCAATCCATTGTATAAGTCTTTTAAAAGCTCCCACTTAAGTAGTTAATAATTTTTATATCGAAGTCATTTTTGTCCTCAGTACCTTCAATTCATAGAATAAGTCTTTTAAAAGCTACCACATAAGCAGTTGCTCAATTTATAACTATGTCATTTTTGTCCTCTGTTCCTTCAATCCATAGTATAAGTCTTTTAAAGCCTCCCACATAAGCAGTTGATCAATTAATATCCAAGTCATTTTTGTTCTCAGTACCTTCAGTCCAGAGTATAAGTCATTTAAAAGCTTCACATAAGCAGTTGCTCAATTTATATCAGTCGTTTTTGTCCTCATTACCTTCAATCCATAGTATAAGATTTTTAAAAGCTCCCACATAAGCAGTTAATCAATTTATATCTAAGTCATTTTTGTCCTCAGTATCATCAATCCATAGTATAAATCTTTTAAAAGCTCCCACATAAGCAGTTGATCAATTAATATTTTAGTCATTTTTTGTGCTCAGTATCTTCAATCCATAGTATAATTCTTTTAAAAGCTCCCACATAAGCAGTTGCTCAATTTATATCCAAGTCGCTTTTGTCCTCAGTACCTTCAATCCATGGTATAAGTCTTTTAAAAGCTCCCACATAAGCAGTTAATCAATTTATATCTAAGTCATTTTTGTCCTCGGTATCATCAATCCATAGTATAAATCTTTTAAAAGCTCCCACATAAGCAGTTGATCAATTAATATCTTAGTCATTTTTTGTCCTCAGTATCTTCAATCCATAGTATAAGTCTTTTAAAAGCTCCCACTTAAGTAGTTAATAATTTTATATCGAAGTCATTTTTCTCCTCAGTACCTTCAATTCATAGAATAAGTCTTTTAAAAGCTACCACATAAGCAGTTGCTCAATTTATATCTATGTCATTTTTGTCCTCTGTTCCTTCAATCCATAGTATAAGTCTTTAAAGCCTCTCACATAAGCAGTTGATCAATTAATATCCAAGTCATTTTTGTCCTCAGTACCTTCAGTCCAGAGTATAAATCATTTAAAAGCTCCCACATGAGCAGTTGCTCATTTTATATCTAAGTAGTTTTTGTCCTCAGTATCTTCAATCCATAGTATAAGTCTTTTAAAAGCTCCCACATAGGCAGTTGCTCAATTTATATCCAAGTCGCTTTTGTCCTCAGTACCTTCAAGCCATGGTATAAGTCTTTTAAAAGCTCCCACATAAGCAGTTGATCAATTTATATCTAAGTCATTTTTGTCATCAGTACCTTCAATCCATAGTATACGTCTTTTAGAAGCTCCCACATAAGCAGTTGATCAATTTATATCCAAGTCATTTTTGTCATCAGTACCTTCAATCCATTGTATAAGTCTTTTAAAAGCTCCCACTTAAGTAGTTAATAATTTTATATCGAAGTCATTTTTGTCCTCAGTACCTTCAATTCATAGAATAAGTCTTTTAAAAGCTACCACATAAGCAGTTGCTCAATTTATATCTATGTCATTTTTGTCCTCTGTTCCTTCAATCCATAGTATAAGTCTTTAAAGCCTCTCACATAAGCAGTTGATCAATTAATATCCAAGTCATTTTTGTCCTCAGTATCATCAATCCATAGTATAAATCTTTTAAAAGCTCCCACATAAGCATTTGATCAATTAATATCTTAGTCATTTTTTGTCCTCAGTATCTTCAATCCATAGTATAAGTCTTTTAAAAGCTCCCACATAGGCAGTTGCTCAATTTATATCCAAGTCGCTTTTGTCCTCAGTACCTTCAAGCCATGGTATAAGTCTTTTAAAAGCTCCCACATAAGCAGTTGATCAATTTATATCTAAGTCATTTTTGACATCAGTACCTTCAATCCATAGTATACGTCTTTTAGAAGCTCCCACATAAGCAGTTGCTCAATTTATATCAAAGTCGCTTTTGTCCTCAGTACCTTCAATCCATGGTATAAGTCTTTTAAAAGCTCCCACATAAGCAGTTGATCAATTTATGTCCAAGTCATTTTTGTCATCAGTACCTTCAATCCATAGTATACGTCTTTTAGAAGCTCCCACATAAGCAGTTGCTCAATTTATATCTGAGTCGTTTTTGTCCTCAGTACCTTCAATCCATAGTATAAGTCTTTTAAAAGCTCCCACATAATCAGTTGCTCAATTTTTATCAGGGTCTTTTTTGTCCGCAGTACCTTCAATCCATAGTATAAGTCTTTTAAAAGCCCCCACATAAGCAGTTAATCAATTTATATCTAAGTTATTTTTGTCCTCACTACCTTCAATATACAGTATGTCTTTTAAAAGCTCCCACTTAAACAGTTGATCAATTTATATCCAAGTCATTATTGTCCTCAGTACGTTCAATCCATAGTATCAGTCTTTTAAAATCTCCCACTTAAGCAGTTAATCAATTTATATCTAAGTCATTTTTGTCCTCAGTACCTTCAATCCGTAGTATACGTCTTTTAGAAGCTCCCACATAAGCAGTTGCTCAATTTATATCCGAGTCGTTTTTGTCCTCAGTATCTTCAATCCATAGTATAAGTCTTTTAAAAGCTCCCACATAGGCAGTTGCTCAATTTTTATCAGGGTCTTTTTTGTCCGCAGTTCCTTCAATCCATAGTATAAGTCTTTTAAAAGCTCCCACATAAGCAGTTAATCAATTTATATCTAAGTTATTTATGTCCTCACTACCTTCAATATACAGTATGTCTTTTAAAAGCTCCCACTTAAACAGTTGATCAATTTATATCCAAGTCATTTTTGTCCTCAGTACGTTCAATCCATAATATCAGTCTTTTAAAATCTCCCACTTAAGCAGTTAATCAATTTATATCAAAGTCATTTTTATCCGCAGTACCTTCAATCCATAGTATAAGTCTTTTAAAAGCTCCCACATAAGCAGTTAATCAATTTATATCTAAGTTATGTTTGTCCTCACTACCTTCAATATACAGTATGTCTTTTAAAAGCTCCCACTTAAACATTTGATCAATTTATATCCAAGTCATTTTTGTCCTCAGTACGTTCAATCCATAGTATCAGTCTTTTAAAATCTCCCACTTAAGCAGTTAATCAATTTATATCCAATCCATTTTTGTCCTCGTTACCTTCAATCCATAGTATACGTCTTTTAGAAGCTCCCATATAAGCAGTTGCTCAATTTATATCTGAGTCGTTTTTGTCCTCAGTACCTTCAATCCATAGTATAAGTCTTTTAAAAGCTCCCACATAATCAGTTGCTCAATTTTTATCAGGGTCTTTTTTGTCCGCAGTACCTTCAATCCATAGTTTAAGTCTTTTAAAAGCTCCCACATAAGCAGTTAATCAATTTATATCTAAGTTATTTATGTCCTCACTACCTTCAATATACAGTATGTCTTTTAAAAGCTCCCACTTAAACAGTTGATCAATTTATATCCAAGTCATTTTTGTCCTCAGTACGTTCAATCCATAATATCAGTCTTTTAAAATCTCCCACTTAAGCAGTTAATCAATTTATATCTAAGTCATTTTTGTCCGCAGTACCTTCAATCCATAGTATAAGTCTTTTAAAAGCTCCCACATAAGCAGTTAATCAATTTATATCTAAGTTATTTTTGTCCTCACTACCTTCAATATACAGTATGTCTTTTAAAAGCTCCCACTTAAACAGTTGATCAATTTATATCCAAGTCATTTTTGTCCTCAGTACGTTCAATCCATAGTATCAGTCTTTTAAAGTCTCCCACTTAAGCAGTTAATCAATTTATATCTAAGTCATTTTTGTCCTCAGTACCTTCAATCCATAGTATACGTCTTTTAGAAGCTCCCACATAAGCAGTTGCTCAATTTATATCCGAGTCGTTTTTGTCCTCAGTACCTTCAATCCATAGTATAAGTCTTTTAAAAGCTCCCACATAAGCAGTTAATCAATTTATATCTAAGTCATTTTTGTCCTCAGTACCTTCAATCCATAGTATACGTCTTTTAAAAGCTCCCACATAAGCAGTTAATCAATTTATATCTAAGTTATTTTTGTCCTCACTACCTTCAATATACAGTATGTCTTTTAAAAGCCCCCACTTAAACAGTTGATCAATTTATATTCAAGTCATTTTTGTCCTCAGTACGTTCAATCCATAGTATCAGTCTTTTAAAATCTCCCACTTAAGCAGTTAATCAATTTATATCAAAGTCATTTTTGTCCGCATTACCTTCAATCCATAGTATAAGTCTTTTAAAAGCTCCCACATAAGCAGTTAATCAATTTATATCTAAGTTATGTTTGTCCTCACTACCTTCAATATACAGTATGTCTTTTAAAAGCTCCCACTTAAACATTTGATCAATTTATATCCAAGTCATTTTTGTCCTCAGTACGTTCAATCCATAGTATCAGTCTTTTAAAATCTCCCACTTAAGCAGTTAATCAATTTATATCCAAGTCATTTTTGTCCTCAGTACCTTCAATCCATAGTATACGTCTTTTAGAAGCTCCCATATAAGCAGTTGCTCAATTTATATCTGAGTCGTTTTTGTCCTCAGTACCTTCAATCCATAGTATAAGTCTTTTAAAAGCTCCCACATAAGCAGTTAATCAATTTATATCTAAGTTATTTTTGTCCTCACTACCTTCAATATACAGTATGTCTTTTAAAAGCTCCCACTTAAACAGTTGATCAATTTATATCCAAGTCATTTTTGTCCTCAGTACGTTCAATCCATAGTATCAGTCTTTTAAAGTCTCCCACTTAAGCAGTTAATCAATTTATATCTAAGTCATTTTTGTCCTCAGTACCTTCAATCCATAGTATACGTCTTTTAGAAGCTCCCACATAAGCAGTTGCTCAATTTATATCCGAGTCGTTTTTGTCCTCAGTACCTTCAATCCATAGTATAAGTCTTTTAAAAGCTCCCACATAAGCAGTTAATCAATTTATATCTAAGTCATTTTTGTCCTCAGTACCTTCAATCCATAGTATACGTCTTTTAAAAGCTCCCACATAAGCAGTTAATCAATTTATATCTAAGTTATTTTTGTCCTCACTACCTTCAATATACAGTATGTCTTTTAAAAGCCCCCACTTAAACAGTTGATCAATTTATATTCAAGTCATTTTTGTCCTCAGTACGTTCAATCCATAGTATCAGTCTTTTAAAATCTCCCACTTAAGCAGTTAATCAATTTATATCAAAGTCATTTTTGTCCGCATTACCTTCAATCCATAGTATAAGTCTTTTAAAAGCTCCCACATAAGCAGTTAATCAATTTATATCTAAGTTATGTTTGTCCTCACTACCTTCAATATACAGTATGTCTTTTAAAAGCTCCCACTTAAACATTTGATCAATTTATATCCAAGTCATTTTTGTCCTCAGTACGTTCAATCCATAGTATCAGTCTTTTAAAATCTCCCACTTAAGCAGTTAATCAATTTATATCCAAGTCATTTTTGTCCTCAGTACCTTCAATCCATAGTATACGTCTTTTAGAAGCTCCCATATAAGCAGTTGCTCAATTTATATCTGAGTCGTTTTTGTCCTCAGTACCTTCAATCCATAGTATAAGTCTTTTAAAAGCTCCCACATAATCAGTTGCTCAATTTTTATCAGGGTCTTTTTTGTCCGCAGTACCTTCAATCCATAGTATAAGTCTTTTAAAAGCTCCCACATAAGCAGTTAATCAATTTATATCTAAGTTATTTATGTCCTCACTACCTTCAATATACAGTATGTCTTTTAAAAGCTCCCACTTAAACAGTTGATCAATTTATATCCAAGTCATTTTTTTCCTCAGTACGTTCAATCCATAATATCAGTCTTTTAAAATCTCCCACTTAAGCAGTTAATCAATTTATATCTAAGTCATTTTTGTCCGCAGTACCTTCAATCCATAGTATAAGTCTTTTAAAAGCTCCCACATAAGCAGTTAATCAATTTATATCTAAGTTATTTTTGTCCTCACTACCTTCAATATACAGTATGTCTTTTAAAAGCTCCCACTTAAACAGTTGATCAATTTATATCCAAGTCATTTTTTTCCTCAGTACGTTCAATCCATAATATCAGTCTTTTAAAATCTCCCACTTAAGCAGTTAATCAATTTATATCTAAGTCATTTTTGTCCGCAGTACCTTCAATCCATAGTATAAGTCTTTTAAAAGCTCCCACATAAGCAGTTAATCAATTTATATCTAAGTTATTTTTGTCCTCACTACCTTCAATATACAGTATGTCTTTTAAAAGCTCCCACTTAAACAGTTGATCAATTTATATCCAAGTCATTTTTGTCCTCAGTACGTTCAATCCATAGTATCAGTCTTTTAAAATCTCCCACTTAAGCAGTTAATCAATTTATATCTAAGTCATTTTTGTCCTCAGTACCTTCAATCCATAGTATACGTCTTTTAGAAGCTCCCACATAAGCAGTTGCTCAATTTATATCCGAGTCGTTTTTGTCCTCAGTACCTTCAATCCATAGTATAAGTCTTTTAAAAGCTCCCACATAAGCAGTTAATCAATTTATATCTAAGTTATTTTTGTCCTCACTACCTTCAATATACAGTATGTCTTTTAAAAGCTCCCACTTAAACAGTTGATCAATTTATATCCAAGTCATTTTTTTCCTCAGTACGTTCAATCCATAATATCAGTCTTTTAAAATCTCCCACTTAAGCAGTTAATCAATTTATATCTAAGTCATTTTTGTCCGCAGTACCTTCAATCCATAGTATAAGTCTTTTAAAAGCTCCCACATAAGCAGTTAATCAATTTATATCTAAGTTATTTATGTCCTCACTACCTTCAATATACAGTATGTCTTTTAAAAGCTCCCACTTAAACAGTTGATCAATTTATATCCAAGTCATTTTTTTCCTCAGTACGTTCAATCCATAATATCAGTCTTTTAAAATCTCCCACTTAAGCAGTTAATCAATTTATATCTAAGTCATTTTTGTCCGCAGTACCTTCAATCCATAGTATAAGTCTTTTAAAAGCTCCCACATAGTCAGTTAATCAATTTATATCTAAGTTATTTTTGTCCTCACTACCTTCAATATATAGTATGTCTTTTAAAAGCTCCCACTTAAACAGTTGATCAATTTATATCCAAGTCATTTTTGTCCTCAGTACGTTCAATCCATAGTATCAGTCTTTTAAAATCTCCCACTTAAGCAGTTAATCAATTTATATCTAAGTCATTTTTGTCCTCAGTACCTTCAATCCATAGTATACGTCTTTTAGAAGCTCCCACATAAGCAGTTGCTCAATTTATATCCGAGTCGTTTTTGTCCTCAGTACCTTCAATCCATAGTATAAGTCTTTTAAAAGCTCCCACATAAGCAGTTAATCAATTTATATCAAAGTTATTTTTGTCCTCACTACCTTCAATATACAGTATGTCTTTTAAAAGCTCCCACTTAAGCAGTTGATCAATTTATATTCAAGTCTTTTTTGTCCTCAGTACGTTCAATCCATAGTATCAGTCTTTTAAACTCTCCCACTTAAGCAGTTAATCAATTTATATCTAAGTCATTTTTGTCCTCAGTACCTTCAATCCATAGTATACGTCTTTTAAAAGCTCCCACATAATCAGTTGCTCAATTTTTTATCAGGGTCATTTTTGTCCGCAGTACCTTCAATCCATAGTATAAGTCTTTTAAAAGCTCCCACATAAGCAGTTAATCAATTTATATCTAAGTTATTTATGTCCTCACTACCTTCAATATACAGTGTCTTTTAAAAGCTCCCACTTAAACAGTTGATCAATTTATATCCAAGTCATTTTTGTCCTCAGTACGTTCAATCCATAGTATCAGTCTTTTAAAATCTCCCACTTAAGCAGTTAATCAATTTATATCTAAGTCATTTTTGTCCTCAGTACCTTCAATCCATAGTATAAGTCTTCTAGAAGCTCCCGCATAAGCAGTTGCTCAATTTATATCTGAGTCGTTTTTGTCCTCAGTACCTTCAATCCATAGTATAAGTCTTTTAAAACCTCCCACATAATCAGTTGCTCAATTTATATCTGAGTCGTTTTTGTCCTCAGTACCTTCAATCCATAGTATAAGTCTTTTAAAAGCTCCCACATAATCAGTTGCTCAATTTTTTATCAGGGTCATTTTTGTCCGCAGTACCTTCAATCCATAGTATAAGTCTTTTAAAAGCTCCCACATAAGCAGTTGATCAATTTATGTCTAAGTCATTTTTGTCATCAGTACCTTCAATCCATAGTATACGTCTTTTAGAAGCTCCCACATAAGCAGTTGCTCAATTTATATCTGAGTCGTTTTTGTCCTCAGTACCTTCAATCCATAGTATAAGTCTTTTAAAACCTCCCACATAATCAGTTGCTCAATTTATATCTGAGTCGTTTTTGTCCTCAGTACCTTCAATCCATAGTATAAGTCTTTTAAAAGCTCCCACATAATCAGTTGCTCAATTTTTTATCAGGGTTATTTTTGTCCGCAGTACCTTCAATCCATAGTATAAGTCTTTTAAAAGCTCCCACATAAGCAGTTAATCAATTTATATCTAAGTTATTTTTGTCCTCACTACCTTCAATATACAGTATGTCTTTTAAAAGCTCCCACTTAAACAGTTGATCAATTTATATCCAAGTCATTTTTGTCCTCAGTACGTTCAATCCATAGTATCAGTCTTTAAAATCTCCCACTTAAGCAGTTGATCAATTTATATCCAAGTCATTTTTGTCATCAGTACCTTCAATCCATTGTATAAGTCTTTTAAAAGCTCCCACTTAAGTAGTTAATAATTTTATATCGAAGTCATTTTTGTCCTCAGTACCTTCAATTCATAGAATAAGTCTTTTAAAAGCTACCACATAAGCAGTTGATCAATTTATATCTAAGTCATTTTTGTCATCAGTACCTTCAATCCATAGTATACGTCTTTTAGAAGCTCCCACATAAGCAGTTGATCAATTTATATCCAAGTCATTTTTGTCATCAGTACCTTCAATCCATTGTATAAGTCTTTTAAAAGCTCCCACTTAAGTAGTTAATAATTTTATATCGAAGTCATTTTTGTCCTCAGTACCTTCAATTCATAGAATAAGTCTTTTAAAAGCTACCACATAAGCAGTTGCTCAATTTATATCTATGTCATTTTTGTCCTCTGTTCCTTCAATCCATAGTATAAGTCTTTAAAGCCTCTCACATAAGCAGTTGATCAATTAATATCCAAGTCATTTTTGTCCTCAGTATCATCAATCCATAGTATAAATCTTTTAAAAGCTCCCACATAAGCATTTGATCAATTAATATCTTAGTCATTTTTTGTCCTCAGTATCTTCAATCCATAGTATAAGTCTTTTAAAAGCTCCCACATAGGCAGTTGCTCAATTTATATCCAAGTCATTTTTGTCCACAGTACGTTCAATCCATAGTATCAGTCTTTTAAAATCTCCCACTTAAGCAGTTAATCAATTTATATCTAAGTCTTTTTTGTTCTCAGTACCTTCAATCCATAGTATACGTCTTTTAGAAGCTCCCACATAAGCAGTTGCTCAATTTATATCCGAGTAGTTTTTGTCCTCAGTACCTTCACTCCATAGTATAAGTCTTTTAAAAGCTCCCACATAATCAGTTGCTCAATTTTTTATCAGGGCCATTTTTGTCCGCAGTACCTTCAATCCATAGTATAAGTCTTTTAAAAGCTCCCACATAAGCAGTTGATCAATTTATGTCTAAGTCATTTTTGTCATCAGTACCTTCAATCCATAGTATACGTTTTTCAGAAGCTCCCACATAAGCAGTTGCTCAATTTATATCTGAGTCGTTTTTGTCCTCAGTACGTTCAATCCATAGTATCAGTCTTTTAAATCTACCACTTAAGCAGTTAATCAATTTATATCTAAGTCATTATTGTCCTCAGAACCTTCAATCCATAGTATACGTCTTTTAGAAGCTCCCACATAAGCAGTTGCTCAATTTATATCCAAGTCGCTTTTGTCCTCAGTACCTTCAATCCATGGTATAAGTCTTTTAAAAGCTCCCACATAAGCAGTTGATCAATTTATGTCTAAGTTATTTATGTCCTCACTACCTTCAATATACAGTATGTCTTTTAAAAGCTCCCACTTAAACAGTTGATCAATTTATATCCAAGTCATTTTTGTCCTCAGTACGTTCAATCCATAGTATCAGTCTTTTAAAGTCTCCCACTTGAGCAGTTAATCAATTTATATCTAAGTCATTTTTGTCCTCAGTACCTTCAATCCATAGTAAAAGTCTTCTAGAAGCTCCCGCATAAGCAGTTGCTCAATTTATATCTGAGTCGTTTTTGTCCTCAGAACCTTCAATCCATAGTATAAGTCTTTTAAAACCTCCCACATAATCAGTTGCTCAATTTATATCCGAGTCGTTTTTGTCCTCAGTATCTTCAATCCATAGTATAAGTCTTTTAAAAGCTCCCACATAATCAGTTGCTCAATTTTTTATCAGGGTCATTTTTGTCCGCAGTACCTTCAATCCATAGTATAAGTCTTTTAAAAGCTCCCACATAAGCAGTTGATCAATTTATGTCTAAGTCATTTTTGTCATCAGTACCTTCAATCCATAGTATACGTCTTTTAGAAGCTCCCACATAAGCAGTTGCTCAATTTATATCTGAGTCGTTTTTGTCCTCAGTACCTTCAATCCATAGTATAAGTCTTTTAAAACCTCCCACATAATCAGTTGCTCAATTTATATCTGAGTCGTTTTTGTCCTCAGTACCTTCAATCCATAGTATAAGTCTTTTAAAAGCTCCCACATAATCAGTTGCTCAATTTTTTATCAGGGTTATTTTTGTCCGCAGTACCTTCAATCCATAGTATAAGTCTTTTAAAAGCTCCCACATAAGCAGTTAATCAGTTTATATCTAACTTATTTATGTCCTCACTACCGTCAATATACAGTATGTTTTTTAAAAGCTCCCACTTAAACAGTTGATCAATTTATATCCAAGTCATTTTTGTCCTCAGTACGTTCAATCCATAGTATCAGTCTTTAAAATCTCCCACTTAAGCAGTTGATCAATTTATATCCAAGTCATTTTTGTCATCAGTACCTTCAATCCATTGTATAAGTCTTTTAAAAGCTCCCAATTAAGTAGTTAATAATTTTATATCGAAGTCATTTTTGTCCTCAGTACCTTCAATTCATAGAATAAGTCTTTTAAAAGCTACCACATAAGCAGTTGATCAATTTATATCTAAGTCATTTTTGTCATCAGTACCTTCAATCCATAGTATACGTCTTTTAGAAGCTCCCACATAAGCAGTTGATCAATTTATATCCAAGTCATTTTTGTCATCAGTACCTTCAATCCATTGTATAAGTCTTTTAAAAGCTCCCACTTAAGTAGTTAATAATTTTATATCGAAGTCATTTTGTCCTCAGTACCTTCAATTCATAGAATAAGTCTTTTAAAAGCTACCACATAAGCAGTTGCTCAATTTATATCTATGTCATTTTTGTCCTCTGTTCCTTCAATCCATAGTATAAGTCTTTAAAGCCTCTCACATAAGCAGTTGATCAATTAATATCCAAGTCATTTTTGTCCTCAGTATCATCAATCCATAGTATAAATCTTTTAAAAGCTCCCACATAAGCATTTGATCAATTAATATCTTAGTCATTTTTTGTCCTCAGTATCTTCAATCCATAGTATAAGTCTTTTAAAAGCTCCCACATAGGCAGTTTCTCAATTTATATCCAAGTCATTTTTGTCCACAGTACGTTCAATCCATAGTATCAGTCTTTTAAAATCTCCCACTTAAGCAGTTAATCAATTTATATCTAAGTCTTTTTTGTTCTCAGTACCTTCAATCCATAGTATACGTCTTTTAGAAGCTCCCACATAAGCAGTTGCTCAATTTATATCCGAGTCGTTTTTGTCCTCAGTACCTTCACTCCATAGTATAAGTCTTTTAAAAGCTCCCACATAATCAGTTGCTCAATTTTTTATCAGGGCCATTTTTGTCCGCAGTACCTTCAATCCATAGTATAAGTCTTTTAAAAGCTCCCACATAAGCAGTTGATCAATTTATGTCTAAGTCATTTTTGTCATCAGTACCTTCAATCCATAGTTTACGTTTTTCAGAAGCTCCCACATAAGCAGTTGCTCAATTTATATCTGAGTCGTTTTTGTCCTCAGTACGTTCAATCCATAGTATCAGTCTTTTAAATCTACCACTTAAGCAGTTAATCAATTTATATCTAAGTCATTATTGTCCTCAGAACCTTCAATCCATAGTATACGTCTTTTAGAAGCTCCCACATAAGCAGTTGCTCAATTTATATCCAAGTCGCTTTTGTCCTCAGTACCTTCAATCCATGGTATAAGTCTTTTAAAAGCTCCCACATAAGCAGTTGATCAATTTATGTCTAAGTTATTTATGTCCTCACTACCTTCAATATACAGTATGTCTTTTAAAAGCTCCCACTTAAACAGTTGATCAATTTATATCCAAGTCATTTTTGTCCTCAGTACGTTCAATCCATAGTATCAGTCTTTTAAAATCTCCCACTTGAGCAGTTAATCAATTTATATCTAAGTCATTTTTGTCCTCAGTACCTTCAATCCATAGTAAAAGTCTTCTAGAAGCTCCCGCATAAGCAGTTGCTCAATTTATATCTGAGTCGTTTTTGTCCTCAGAACCTTCAATCCATAGTATAAGTCTTTTAAAACCTCCCACATAATCAGTTGCTCAATTTATATCTGAGTCATTTTTGTCCTCAGTACCTTCAATCCATAGTATAAGTCTTTTAGAAGCTCCCACATAAGCAGTTAATCAATTTATATCCAAGTCAGTTTTGTCCTCAGTACCTTCATTCCATAGTATAAGTCTTTTAAAGCCTCCCACATAAGCAGTTGCTCAATTTATATCCAAGTCATTTTTGTCCTCATTACCTTCAATCCGTAGTATAAGTCTTTTAAAGCCTCCCACATAAACAGTTGATCAATTATTATCTGAGTCGTTTTTGTCCTCAGTACCTTCAATCCATAGTATAAGTGTTTAAAAAGCTTCTGAGCTATCAGATGGAAATGAAAAAAGTAGCCGGTGTTTATGGCCAAACAAAACTTTTCTTTGTCTCGAAAAAATTGGTAACATGTTCATAGTTACCTCCGTAGATCATCTGTGTCGATTGTAGCAATCTGTCATAATCGACCCTACAACTGATCTAAGTGTCTAAGTGAACTCAGTGAGTGTTTGTGAATGGTTGTGCGTGTTAAAAGTTTGTGAACTGGTGTCGCCTATTTTTCGCAATGGGTTTTCTCTAAACCAGCAAGGTCCGCTTCTTAATCATTGGGGTTGCCAAAGTTAAGAAGGCGAGGAGTTTACTAGCGTCAAGCGAGTACAGTTCCTGCTACTCTTCAGACTGTTTATCTCAAGACTTGGTACTGCAGACAAGATGTTAAAATTAATTCGCTATATATATATATATATATATATATATATATAATATATATATATATATATATATATATATATATGTATATATGTATATATGTATATATATATATATATATATATATATATATATGGCTCACATTTATATTTGTTAGCTGATAAATTCTATATATATATATATATATATATATATATATATATATATTTATATATATATATATATATATATATATATATATAGAATTTATCAACTAACATAAATGTATATATATATATATATATATATATATATATATACATTTATATTTGTTAGTTGATAAATTCTATATATATATATAGAATTTATCAGCTAACAATTATAAATGTGAGCCACATCTGAAGTTGTTAATGAAATGTCACGAGACTAAGAGGAGGTTTTTGAAAAAACCAACAAAAACCGGTCGAAAGGCTGCAAAATGTAAAAAATACTAACTCGGTAATTCCTTTCTCTCCACTATGTTCCAAGCTCCGCACTGCTTTTCACTCCGCTTCGCTCACCACTTTGCACTCTACTTTGTTCGGTGGCTTGCGCCGTAAAATTGTCACCAATACTCTTTCTATGCACAAGTTAAAACTCGCTTAGGTAACAAGCAGGTAGCTTAGAATCCAAAACACAAGTTATTTTTCACAAACACATGATGTGTACAAGTCAAAACTCGCATAGGTAGCCCCTAGGTAGCTTAGGATCCAAAACACAAGTTATTTTTCACCAATACTCTTGATATGTACAAATTAAAATTCGCTTAGGTAACCCCTAGGTAGCTTAGGATCCAAAATACAAGTTATTTTTCACCAATACTCTTAATATGTGCAAGTTAAAACTCGCTTAGGTAACCCCTAGGTTGCTTAGGATCCACAACACAAGTTGTTTTTCACCAATACTCTTGATATGTGCAAATTAAAACTCGCTTCGGTAACCCCTAGGTAGCTTAGGATCCAAAACACAAGTTGTTTTTCACCAATACTCTTAATATGTACAAGTTAAAACTCGCTTAGGTAACCCCTAGGTGTTAGCTTAGGCTCCAGAACACAAGTTATTTTTCATCAATACTCTTGATATGTACAAATTAAAACTCGCATAAGTAACCCCTAGGTAGCTTAGGATCCGAGACACACGTTATTTTTCACCAATACTCTTGATATATGCAAGTTAAAACTCGCTTAGGTAACCCCTAGGTAGCCTTGGATTAAAAACACAAGTTATTTTTCACCAATACTCCTGATATGTACAAGTTAAAACTCGCTTAGGTAACCCGTAGGTAGCCTAGGATCCAAAACACAAGTTTTATTTCACCAGTACTCTTGATGTGTACAAGTTAAAATTCGCTTAGGTAACCAGCAGATAGCTTAAGATCCTTGATTTTTTTTCAAAAGACTGTGAAAGCGTAGCAATAGCGGCTGGTATACATTAATACAGAACATAAAAGAACTGACCCACGATTTGTTTGCATATAAAACATATCAAATACAAATCTCAAAGGTCAAAAGAACTCATATTAGGTTTTTGTTTCTCTGCTTCCTTAAAGCAGCTCTAGCGTTAATTGAGGCCTTTCTCTCTTGCGCTACTGCTTTTTTGTTACAGTCATTTTTACGAGCATATGCTTTTTCAAACTTTCTTGCCGCCGCAGTAGTATTTTCAGCCTCTTTCCGCATGTGTTTCGCCTGTTTCAGCTTCAGAGCACCAGCATTGAAATACATTCTCGCTTGTTCCCGAAGCCTCTTAGCTTCGTGAAGACGCTCTTCCACACAAGGACAAGTCGGACATGGAGATTCTGGGACCTGGTTACCTTGATAGATTCCGTCGGGAAAGACAGGGGGCTCGGGTGACACTTTCAAAATCTTTCAATGGTCGAAAATGATAAACTTAACTAAGTAATTTTCATCAACGGAGGATTTTGCTGGTTAAAAAAAGGTAAAATTCAATTAACTTTGTAAAAATTACCATCAGAATAAGAACAGATTAAAATTGGTTAGTTAAACGTGTTCATATCCCCAACACATTGTGGTCTAATTTAGAAAAACTACATTTTTATACTCAGTTGCTGTTGATGCTATAATGTAAACTAAGGTGGAATGTTTTAATTGGATACCTACTCTCCAAGAGATATTTAATTCGCATTTTGAGTGATTTCCCCGTCTTTCTACCACTTTCCTCGTGGCTACGCTGAACAGGTGCAAGGGCCCTTCGGGTCTCTGTCGGAAAGGCTGTCCAAGAAGTTTCCATAATCGGTTAATCAAAGGTGGAAAACGCAATAAGCAAAAAGGAGAACAGCAAAAACGAACTTAGATAGGTAAAAATGATTAAAAGTGTTATCAAGTGCAAAGAATGAGAAGATGAAGTGCTAATGATATAAACCCAAACTCAACTCAAACTTAACGCTACTTGCAATCTGGTACCAGAATTGTCTAGACTATTTCGTACTCATCCGGCTGGATTGGCCGACAGTGTGATATGTCCATCTGTAATTCATTAATCACACCTACTCGGAATTTTCAGACCTTCACAATTGTTGAACGCCTAATATTTATCTTTGGAACGTGTTTGTAATAATTTCCCTGTCTGGAATTTATTTTATCTAGTCGCTCGGATTCACCAGTTGTCTGAGGTCAGGGAAAAGCCTAATAATTAATGAGAAAGCTTGTCATAACACTTTTCGTTTGTATATAAACGAAACAATTAAATCCAAGTTGCTACTACTCGTATCTATTTAGTTCTCGTAAATTAAATAAGCTGGAATATATACAAATAAAATTTAAAAGATTCTATACCTTTGGTCCAGTGGTGCAAGATCGGCTTCCCACGCACTAGATACGGTTTCGAATCCCCCTTTTGGCGAAAAGCCTTTCGCAAAAGCCCCCCCCCCCCTGTATTTCACCCTAGCCGGTATCATCTACTACTGACCTGGATTTTGTTCTATCGTATTTAGAGAACCAAATGGTACGAAAGTGTTGAATGTCATTTGAAGTTGAAATTAAGAGTACAAATTTGCAGATTAGTTGAAGAAAATTTTCTTGGACTTGTTGCTTTGACTCAATAGTATCAAAACTAGCAGTTCTTTTTGGCCTACTAATGCGGTGGAGTTAGCTGGCAGGTCATAAATTAGTTCAGTTCTTTTGATTGTATTTCACGAAGTTTGTAGCAATTATATTAGTCCTGTTGGTCTTTTTTTACGCAATTTTTCGCTTGACTGATTTTTTGTTTTTGACGCTTTTGACTTTTCGTCCTCAAAAACGTGATTAACAGGTGGTGCCCAGCTGGAATTAAGTGCTCTAAGAGCCTTTACCTCTGTTTCAGCTCAAACTGTTTTGGAACCTTATACTTATGGTGTGAAGGGCGGTTCTTAGATGTTGAAGACACCCCTACTGTTGACCCCCCCCCACTATTGCCTCCCACCGCGCCATTGCCCCCTCCCTCCCATCAGCACCGGTGCAACCCCCCCCCCCCCCCGTGGCTACGTGCGAACAACCGATCGCTAAAAACACACAATTTTATACTATTTTTCACAATTTTTTTTCAAGTTATGTAATTTTCATCAACGGAGGATTTTGCTGGTTAAAAAAGGTAAAATTCAATTAACTTTGTAAAAATTACCATCAGAATAAGAACAGATTAAAATTGGTTAGTTGAACGTGTTCGTATCCCCAACACATTGTGGTCTAATTTGGAAAAACTACATTTATATACTCAGTTGCTTTAGAAGTTTTAGAAGTTTATTTTTCAATAATCACGTCTTTCCAGACACAGGGGCCAGAAGAAATCTTTAAGGGTTTGATAATAAGTTACTGATAATTGTTTGCCATTGAAAAGTTTTCAACTTTAGCGATTTTTTGATAAAAGTTGCGTTTTTTTCAAGTTTTGTTGAAAATGTTTGTCGTTTTTTAGGTTTCTCCAGCCTCAAGAGCCAAGGAAACTCCTTTAGCATTTGACAATAGATTATGATGTAATGGAATTTAGATCCAATGGATTGTTTTTAGATGTAATGGATTGTTTTTCAAGATTTCAGCATCACTATTTTTAGCATTTTTTGAAAAAAAAACTTGCAATTTTCTCAAATTTTTTGAGATTTATTTTTCTTTATTCAGGTCTTTCCAGACCCAGAGGCCAGAAAACATCCTGAGGGTCAGTTTTTTTTGTCATTTATTGTCATTCAGGTTTTTCAGACTCAGGGGTCAGAAAACCTCCGTTATGGTCTGATAATTAGTTACTGGTTATTTTTTCTGGCCATTGAATAGTTCTTAATTTTTATCACAAATTTCAGCAATTTTTTGTAATACAACTTGCAATTTTTTTTTGGCTTTTGCAAGACAACTTCCAATCCAAGTTCTTGGAATTTTTGTCAATTTTAAGTTTTCTCCAGCCTAAAGAGCCGCATAGCCTCCTCTAGGGTTTGATGATAGGTTACTGCATAGATTCTAGATGTAATGGAATGTTTTTCATGGTTTTAATATCACGAATTTAGGCATTTTTTTAAAAAAAATTGCACTTTTAAGTTTTTTGAATCTTTTTGAATTCTTTTCCGGCACCAGGGTCCTAGGGTTTTCCTCAAAGGTTTGATAATAAACTGTTTTATAGTTGAAGAGTAAATGAAACGGTTATCAATGTTTTAATGACTCCAGCTTCAGCAATTTTTTGGTAAATTTCATATTTTCAACTTTTCGGAAAATTATTGTCATGTTCCAAGTTTATGGACCTTTATGAGCCAGTGAAACTATATAAAGCTTGAATTAGGGATACTGGTTAGTCTCTTGGGACAATGAAATGGTTTTGAAGATTTTAATATCATGAATTTTAGCAAGATTTTGTTAAAATGTGCGATTGTTTTCAAAATTGTTGAATATTTTTGTCCTTTTCTGCGTTTAACGATCATTACTGGCCAACGAAACTTTTTAACTTATGCGGTGTGGTTACTTGAGAAACTGTTAAATTTTGCAAATTTTTAAAATATTAGTTTTCTGTTTGATTTATTTACTAACAAAGCTAGAAAACTAAAAGTTACTGGGTCGAATCAAGCTAAAGCTAGCCTCACTAAACCATTGCTAGCTACTCTGGAAGACAACCACTCGCCGGTCGTTTGAGAGCAATTCGCGCGACGTTAGTCTGTTATGTTTGTATGTATTTGGCTACCGAAGTCAAATCCACTGTGCCCTGATTTCTTTGTTGCTCAAGTACAAATTAAATGATCGATGATGCTCTTTTTGTTCTCGAATCTTGAGGTTTCTAATCAGATCGAGGCTATGAATGGGGTACAACTCACCGTCAATTGTAGTAAAGCTGTAATTGAAAGCAGCAAACCAACGCGTTTGAGAGCAATTGGTGTGACGTTGATTGATTGTCTTTAGCCAGGCTTGTACAAACTGAAGTTTTATTTGTAAAAATTAAAGATTTAGGAGGTTGCAAAGTAGAGCTTCAATATTTACCTCAAATTTCAAATGAACTATCTTTTCACAGCTGCGAATCTGAAGAGCTATATTGCGATATTCGTGGGTTTTTTTAAGACTAAAAGCGAAGTTATATAGAACAAGAATAGGAACAAGAACTGAGCCCTATGGTACGACATACTCGCTCCTTTTCACTGATGATATATTTGATCCAAGCATTACAAATTCTCGTGCACGTTAAAATCAACCGCACAATTGCTTGCCTGCATGATACTAGAGAAGTTGATTTTTACTATGGAAACCTTTCGTTAATTGAGTTGAATGTCCGCAGATAAAACTTGTGGCCTATAATAAATGAAACGTGCTAGTTGCTACCAACAAACACTATAGATGAATGATGAGATAAGTAGCTCCTGTTTGATTTTCTAAAAATTTAATTGGCTGTTTCTCAATCTGATATGACCATTTGTTCTTGGTATTTGTTTCCTCTCTTACTGTCAGTTTGTGTTTATGATACAAAGGATCAATTAATTCTTCTTGTTGTACCTAATCGTCCCCACTATGGTGTGTGCTGGTCGCAAGTATTAGGTTTAAGTTCAAATAGGCGGCTGTTTTCATCTACAGACATTCAGCATAATTTACTCAGGTCGACAGATTTTGTTTTAAGATTTCAAGTAGTTTGACTTCACAAGAAAACAAAATGCATTATCCGCAGATTTTAAATAATTAGTTACTGGTCGTCGTGTAGCAGGAATTTTACTTTGTTAAAATAGGTAACCAAGGAACTGAATCTAGATTTAATGAAGTTTTAAGCGTTCAATGATTGTACGGCATTTGTGGAATTTGACGGTTGGCAGCATGGCACATTACATTGCACAAAACCAATTCACTTCGTTTTGTCTTTTCTCACCCACATTTCATTGTTCTCCTAATGGGCATACACATACGTTTGTTGATTTCACCAAATGCGTAGTAAAGAGCCAAGTTTTTCGTAAAAAAGAAAGCACATCAATGATTGATACATGCGTTAATTTCAGAGATCTATGGAAAGAATATCTTGGGGATAATTCTCCTAACCAATGAATTACGAATGGATGGCAAAGTATAGACAGAACATATTATTAATTGGAGTTGGATCCCTCATTCTCATTCTGTTCTATTTCGCTGAACATACACCAGGACCAGCCGAGACTCTGAAATCTACTTCTAATTCTGATTCCGATATGAACAAATCACAGCTTCCTTATCGAACCGAAAAAGTCACCCGACCAACTGGTATAAAGTACTCATCATTCAAGCGAAATTTGGACGATCAAACGGTCCACACTTTCCACGATTTCTTTGAATCACTGAAAGCCAAAGATGATTTTGCAGTATTTTTTGCTGATGTGCTTAAGAAGTCCCCTTATAAAGCGTTCTTCTTTGAATGTCCTGCGCTTATGAATCAGTTTTTGAAGAACAGCTTTGAGTTTGTCCTAACTGAAAGTATAACATTGGCGTCAGTTAGAGCAGATACAGATTCATTCAAAGAACATTTTTCGTGGAAATCAGGGAAAAATTTTGAGTCGATAGTTTTTAAAAATTTGGGCGGCGATGCTTCATTGGTTGTGCCTTATCCTTCAAAAGCGTCTCTATCAGAGGCTAACCTGTCTCAAAAATATGCTCATTTTGCATCATTTTTACGAAATTCTACATCAGATGAAGTGTTAGATTTCTTATCACTGGTTGGTGCTACAATGCTTGAAACTGTATCGCAGTCCAAAATTCCTGTCTGGTTGAGCACGGCAGGAACTGGAGTGTTCTGGTTGCACGTGAGATTAGATGCCAGGCCAAAATATTATACCTATGCGCCGTACACTCATGCAGAGTATCTTCAAAAGCTGTCTCAAAACAGTTGAAAAAGTGGAATTGTCGGAAAGAGTGTACTTGTATATGTATGTATGTTATAGAATTTTACCCGAATTTCGATTGCCTTTTGTGGGTCCCAGAATTTCGATGTTTGATATGCTAGACTTATTAATTGATCTCAAACGAAGTTTGCAGCAATTATATTAGGCGTGTGGTCTTTTTTCTGCAGTTTTTTTTTTGCTTGGCCGAATTTTCGTCAGACCCTTTTGACGTTTCATACTGAAAAACGGGATAAATAGGTAGCCTTTCACTAGTCTCCAAGTATGCGATTCTCCAAACCTGTTTAGGAGACCTAAATCCATGGAGCGAAGGGTAGCTCTTAGAATTTGACCCTTCTCGTTTCACCCCCTCTCCACCCCTCCACCTCATTCCACGCGTAACACAGCACGCTCAACTGCTCCCGCTGCCCCCATGCTCGCCTCAAGATAAAGCTAGCGTACCTAAACTGCAGCTTCTGATGAAGCCAACGGTTCGCCACTCGTTTGAGAGCATTTCGCCTGACGTTAGTCGGCTATGTTTGCAACTGTTATCTACAATAATGTAAAGTTGAATGAAACATTGCACAGAAACGGGGTTTAATATTAATATGTAGAATTGAGAGCACAGTTTTTGAAATAATTTTATACTGTTAAAATAATTCAAGTAATTTATAATACTGTTTTTGTATTGAAACTGTCGACAAATCTGCTATAATTGGTATACGTAGTTTCAAATGACTCCTAAAACGTCCAAAATGACGCAAAGATACCTAAGACGTCTCACAACTCGCAAAAATACTGAATCCTACAGCGCCATTCCGTTTCCCAAAATGCATATTTTCTGGCATTTGAACCAAGTTTAAAGCCTGTATGCAAGCTTTTGAGCTCTAAGTTATACAACTTTTGCATGATAGAACAAATGTCTGTCACTAGGTAAAATTCTATTATATTTTGTATATGACTATGTCATGCTCCTCATATACATTCGTGTCATGCTTAAACATATTTGTACAATCCTTGCCCGAGCATTTACCCCATTGTTAGTAAGTTTAACTCGTTCAGACGCCCATCAACATCCGGGATTGTCAAGATAAAATTGTACATTGTTCTAATACATAGCTAAGATATATGAGAATGTCGCATGGGTATAGCTAGGCCGTCGCTAGCGGCTGCCTAGCTATACCCATGCGACATTTTCATATGTCTTAGCTATGTATTAGCACAATTTTGAAATTGCTAACTATTTTGGGTTTCTCAGGTTTTTGAAGTTTTTAAGTCAGGACGCTGGAATGATTTCTTTTGGCAGTTTTGAATCTATCTCGAGAAAAGTTTAGTGCAGCAAATGTTTTATTCACAAGTCGACTGAGCTCTAGCTATAGCTTTCTCTGTTGATATTAGCAATTATTTTAGAGCACAATATCTGAACAAATGTGTTTAAGCATGAAACGAATGTATATGAGGGGCATGACAGACTACTATCAAATAAAATCAAATCAAAGTAAACGTAAAAGTAAAAATTTTACATCCAAATCTCCATTGTCTTCGGTTAACAATTTTTTTGTATAGGACTACTATCATGTGAAATCAAATTCTGCAGTTCACACCGTGGTTGCACTACACTTGCTCTTTTTTGTTCTGTTCTCTTATGGAGCCATCGTTTCTGGCCATGAGATTTACGCCTCCACTTTGTTGATTTTTGCTCGCTGCCTTTTTTTATTGTTGCTTCCCGGTGGCACTGACTGGTTCACAGCCTCCGAATTGAACTGAAGCGGCTTCACTGGGAATTCATCAGAATTTAGTATAAAACAGACCATAGTTTCATCCATGTTCTCTAACCTGCTAAGCGCATTTTTCCTGGAAAAGACCGAACAATCTTTATTTCACATCAAGAAGTTGTTCATTTGCGATTTTTTTTCAAGTTCACATTTAGGAACACAAAGCAATGCTGATATGCTGAAAATGATTCATTAGTCTCGAACGAAGTTTGAAGCAATTATTGTAAACGTATATGTCTTTTTTATGCAAAATTTGTGCATGACCATCTTTGCGCTTTTGTTCTAGAACTACTTTTGCTTCTCAGGTGACTTCTTGCTGCACTTCATTTTTGAGTGATCTCATTTTGCTCTCATTGTTTGTCGCTAATATGAAAGCGATTGTGAGCGGTGCAGTATGAAAGCCGCTGTAGCTGAGTGGTTAAGATGTCGAAGTGCTAATCTGGAGGTTGCGGGTGCGAACCCTATTAGGCCCGCAGGTTTTGTACTCATAAAAAATCCCTAAGATACACCCCTAAAATTAAATTGACCCCGCCGGTCGTTTAAGAGCAATTCATCTGTCGTTAGGCGGCTCATGTTAACCAGTTTCTGTACCCGTGAGAAAAATTCATGGTTTCATGGTTAAGCTTCAAAGCCACAGAATGCCTCGCTGGCCTTCATTCTGCTTGTTCTTTTTTTCGGTTTTTAGGCAGATTTTTGTGGTGTCAGTGTGTTGAAGCTGTGAAAACGAGTCCTGAAACGTAAATACGGTTTAATTTTCAAGACAAATAAAAAAATTAAATCGTGCAAAAATTAAAAAAGACTTTGGAGTTGCTCTTTGGAGACTTTTGATTGTTGGATGAAACGTTTAGGTGCTGTCGGACGAATTTGGAAGCAATTTTTGTGTCTTATGCATAATATTAACTTTTCTTCTGCTCTCTAGTGACTTTTACTCTTAACTTCTTGATTTTGCTTGATCTGAATTGCTCTCATTCCGTAATTAATTATAAAGGACAGTATAAATGCGATTGCATAAACTGCTAGTGTAAGGGCAATTATTATTGCGATAGCAAATCCGGATAAATTTGTGGTTAAGTTCAACGAACCCAAAGTCATCAAGTAAAAAGAGGACTCAAAGCACCAGCATTTCCTTCTCATTTAATTTATTAGGTAGTTATGAGATTTTGTTTCAGAAAAGCACAATAATTGAAGCTGAAACAAAGAAAGGTTTTTTTTGTATTCAAGACGATAATTATTTCGATTAGTTGGCTTACATAATCAACGAGATTAATTTCTCCCCCTTTTAGTAAGGCCTCTTTAAAGTTTTTATGATTGAACAAAGAATTAAATACCATTCAGCAGTCAAATTGAATTTAAACTTAGGATCTTTTCCGCTTCTGCCCCCTGCTTATCGAGTGCAAATTATTTGCTCCACCTGAAATAATTGACTATGTAATAGCACGTGCTTAGTAAGTGTATGTGAAAAACATACTGGGTGAACAAATGGAAAAAATCCGGCAGTTACATAAAAAGCGGCAAAACAATTAAAATTAATCAACCTGGGTGAGAAATTGAGAATCATAGCAGGGCAAGTCCTTTAGTACAATTCAAGAAAAGGACAAAGAGGACTCAATTCCGACCACCGGGTTGAGTTTTCAGCTACTGACATTCTTTGTTTTCGAGAAAGCACATGAAATTTTAAAATTAAAAATGTCTAATAAAATACTAATTTAATCCTCCTGTGGTATCATAGTAATCAAAATACGAGCAAGGGCACAGATTAAAAATAGCACTCTAATGAAGCACACGCCACATTGTAAAAATCTTTGGAACAAGAAAATGAGGACCTCAGAAGAGAGAGAGCAAAAAAAAAGGTTAATCCGATTTAGATGTTCAAGACAGGTGGTGTCCATTTATTGTAAAACTTGTAAATTGAAATCTTTTAGAAAAAATGAAAAATAAAAGGCATAAAAAACCGTGAGTTTAAATTATGGCAATGTTGTAGAGACAAAGTTGAGATTCAAATAATGAATAATTCAACTACCTTCTCCCCCCTGAGAGATGATTTTTTATGTGACAACACTGAATTTATAAAAAGATTTTTTCTGTGACTTTTTTTAATTCTAAAGTTTATTAAATGCTGGTCTTTGAGTCCGGAAAAAATTGGAATTGATCAATTGCTGTCAACTTGTGGTCAACTGTTGGTTCACGAAGAAATTGTTAATAGCAGCGAAGCGATAGCGGCTATTATTGGGGAAAACGTGGTTTTTTTTAATTCGTCTCCATCGATGATTCTTACGACCTGACTTCTTGGAATTGACTTCAGTGAGTTCTATTGCTTTGCAGTTAAAATTTGTGTGTGTGACGTCAGTTCTGCTTTTAGGTCAATTGCCTGACTTACTCAAAAAAAATGATTTCTGAACTCACTTATGGAACTTTAAATTTTATGAACATTTTAGTTAAAGATCAATAGTGTGCATTTAAGTAGTGCCAAACTTATATGCCGTAGTTCTTGAGTATTAGTCCTGAGTTTTTGATTCCGAATATCAATTTGGATTTTTCCCTATAGACCGTATATGTCAAAAATTTTACAGTCCGAATCTAACCCAAAAAGTGTAGTGGTCTGTTAAAGGACTGGTGGTCGATCTGTCTATCTTATTTCTTTAGTTGTTTCAGTTCATGGAACGCCACAAGCGTCTATCGCTGCTTTTTCCCCGGAAATCTGCCGGCTATGTTTTACTATAAAGTAAGAGAACTTAAAAAAATTTCACAATTATTTCATTACAAACTTTGAAAGAACCAGAAGCTAATAGTTTAGGATACTATTGAAATCAGCAGTCATTGCATATCAACAAGAACTTGCGAAAATATTAAGAAAATTTTAAGTCGCTCCTTAAGTTGTTTTTTTTTTGCTTTATGTTCAGACCCAGTTCCGCAAAATTTTCAGTTGACGTCAGTCATTGAAATGTATGAAGAGTTCTTCAAAAAGTCCTGCGCCCAAATTCAATTTAAATTATATAAAATGGGATCTCAGTAATAGCTGACTGAGTACAAAAATCTGCGCCTAAATAGTGATATTGTTCGCTGTTATAATGATTGATACAAGTAAGAAACAAAATCTTCAGAAGTTGCCAAAAATGTAACAAAAATTTTGAAAAATCAAAAAATTCCAATCTTGTTTTATTCCAATCTTGTTTTTCTGTCAGGGGTGCAGGTGGAAAGAGTGCATGCTATTGATAAAACATACCTTTTCATAGTTTTTTTTCAGGTTCGATTTGAAATGAAATCATAAATTTTTTGGTCTTTCAAAAATTCTCATTAAAATTTAACCAGATCTATTATACATTTGCTGACTCTCCGGACAATTACAATTTCTCAAATTGAAGGAACATTGGATAAGATATTTAAAAGATTGGAGAAACAGGTCAAAAATTTTTAAAAGTGACAAAGTTGTCTGAGCATTTCTCACATTTTTCTCAAAATAACGTTAAACTGAAACCAAATTTTAGCCAAATTCAGAAATGAGGCTAAATTATATTTTTTGTGGGTCAAAATATTGCCAAAACTTTTCCCGAAAAGCAAAATTCCCAAGTCTTCTCTTTGTAGTGGAATTCTAGACTCAGGGCGCTTTAGATTGATACCACATATGTTGGTCTCGGATGCCCTCAAAAAAGTCAAAAATTATCTGAACAAAAAAAGTGGGGCTAGCATAAATTTCTCCCATTTTTTTAAAATGTGGGAACAATTATATCTATGAAACTTTAATTGTCTGTTATCTTATATACTTGAAATCCAGGAGTGGCTGCTAGTGCGTATCACAATTTTTTTTTTGATTTTTTATTTTTTTTTGTTCAAGTTGTGTATCATGGAGATTTTTCTTGAAGATTAAAGTTGTTGTTACTCATTTAATTTTCTTTCAGTGCTTTTGAACCAACTGTGTTGTATTAAATATATCAATTGATAAACAGCTCAGAGGCTTCTCCATTTGAACCTCCAACTGTCTTTTTTTATTTAAAAAGTTATTTAAAATCATGCATGGAAAATTTAGGGAAGACTTTGTTTTGGTAACCTTATATCTTATAAACGCAAAATTCCACAACTCATTTGCTGGAGAATTTTACTCCGATTCCAGTAGAATAACCAGTCACGCGTTCTTTTCAAGACCTATCTTTCCATCAAAAATGAAAGAATTCCAAAAAATCCCGTTGCTTAGATTTTTTTTTACTCTGCAAGGATTTTGCAATGATTCCACTTTTATCATCCTCCGGTAAACATAGTGTTCAAAATTGACTGAACAGAAATGCTAGTTGATAGTTTCCTCCCTCATTACATGAGGTCAGAAGAATAAGTCATCAGTTTAACCAAAATATCATGTTTGAGATGTTAACAAATAACAAGTTAAAGAACCTTGGACTGGTTTATTATCCAATCCAATAATAAGCCTTTTTGCGTCCAACTGCAGAACGACTAGGTCAGTTTGCTGCAAATCGGATTTCAAATGTTTATTCGACCTGTTCAAAACACTGAAAAGAAATCGCAGCTCTCAGAATAATACTAGGCGTACAGGATGTGGTAATTGTAACATTCTACAGCGGTGTTAAATTGCCACGTCTAATTGTTATTATTAATAACCTCCTGTGCTGTTAATCATTGTAAGTTGATTTTTATCGAGCGCGCATCGGAGTTCACGAATTATGGAGTGAGCCATTTTTTTAAACAAGAAGAATTTATTGCAATCTGCGTGGTCTCCATTATTAAGTAATCTTGGTTTATCTTGATCTAAAATTCAAATGTTTGCTGCTTATTTCTTATTGCCAATCTTAATGTTTTCTCCGATCTTTGATGTTTCTTCCTCTCTCCCTCAGCCTTTTAACTCTCGTTTTTTAATTTCCTCGCGTTATTGAACTTGAAACGAGCACAAGTCCCCTCCTGTTGGATGACATTGCTTAAGAAAAGGCTCCCCTGTCATTGGGTTAGTTTAATAATGATTCTGGGCGTGAACCAATTGTTTTTTTCAGTATATCTATTGAACTCTTCATTACAACACATGGTACCTGTGAAACGCTCTTTCATCAGTTTGGTGTTCGGTGCTATCGTGGGAGTGAATGTAGCACAAAATTATAATCCACCCGATATTAAAAACCTCGCGGAGAAGTGTTACAAAGTCGTCACTGAAGAAACTGCAGCAACATCATCGAATAGTTCCTCCAGTTCTAGTTCTAAGTCATAGTATCAACTTTGAAGCTGTGGTTTTCGTAAAAAGCTGGAGTTACCTTGGTTGCAACAGTTTCGATTAAAGAACATTTTGTCTGTCAAAAGTGGGCGGTCTGGAGATATCTTTGTCTATCACATTTCTTAATCCATTTATTCTGAATTGGTTTTTATAACTAACGATACCTGTATAAGTTCATTATTGGATTTGAACATCACGCGCCCGAACAGTCTTGGAAAAGAGGAGCTTTAGTGATTAACCATAAATGGAAGTGGAAAATTCTGCGTCTGATGACGAATATGAAGAGATAGAAGAGCATATCCTGGTAGAGTTTGAAGGGGCCCTCAGCAGGCAGTTCCTGAGAGAAGAATCAAGTTCATTGGTCATTTCTCAGTTACTGGACAAGCCGTTCATGTCAGTGGGTCCTCTGTCTTTTGAAGGACGTTATGAACACTTGCCTCATACATCGGTGATATTTACTGCTCCCGAACTGCCAAAGACTCAACAGGTTAGACAAAATCGACTTAGTTTGATTAATTGTGGTCACGAAGGGATACGTTACCGTAGGTGGTAGTTATCGGCATTTTTTCATCCAATTTATGTGGTGTTTTTTGATAACCAAAGAGTCTTTTATTGCTTTTCCGCAATTTTATAACTCAATTACGAATAACTACAATTACTTAACCTATCTCTCTTGAAAAATAGATTCCGATAATTAAGAAAAGTTACTATTAAGGAAAGTTATCACAGACTTTCTTCCAAAGCGAACAACTTCATGTGGGACGTAGAAAACGTTTTTCAGAAGTTACCATAAAGCCATAGTGGGGCTATTATTGGGCTCTACTTGTTTTTTTTTGCAACTCGAAGAGGAATATTGGTATTGTACAGTTTTTGTTATCTGAAGCAATTTTTTTCATGACGTGAACTTTCACTTCTTTTGTTTCGAACATTGAATTCTGCTTTGGAACCTATTTTATAGTAATTGGGAACTGCAGGTAATATTTTAGATCAAAAGGTGATTTTGAGATATATTGATCCCATAAGTCTTTGACCCTTAACTACCTTCCCCAACCTGCCTACCCCCTCCTTCCAAGCCTACCTATCCCTAAACAATTACGCCCCCCCCCCCCTTCAATCACCTACGTTCCCCCTCCTAGAAAACCTACATATCCCCCAAGTCTACACCTTCTCCCTACCTGCACCCCAGTCAGCTAATCCAGCGAAACCCCCACCCACGCACACACAACCCCAGTGCACGACTCATCGAGTCGGTTGCGGCTTTGTATCGGTTTTATTTTGATGCGTCTTCTCTTTTTACTGCTACAAATCGGTTACGCGCCAGCAAGTCAAAGTGCGACTTTGTTAGGTGACCTGTAGCACTCTGCAACTAAATCGGTGTGCTTGACGTCATTCCTTACTGCTTTCTGTATTTGTTATGTTGACGATGTGATAATTTTTCTAACCATAAAAGACTTACCTTACTCAATAAAGTGACTTTTCGCATTCCGCTACTTGATTTTAATTCAGAATAAAATCTATAAATTGTATAGAATTCACCAAAACTTGATAAATAGGCTTTGTTTATGCTTATTATAGTTTGAAATCAGAGTCGTATTTCCATCAGCAATTTTTGTCTAATTTCGTCAATAGCGGTCTATTTCCCGGCTATTGTCCAGCAATCTGCCGAGTGTGTTTTTTATAGTCAAGCAAACATTCCTTTGCAGTCTGTTGGACAAATTTTGGCAGATTTCAGCTGCTATCAAAACTTTGAAACTGTAAACTTATTAAGGAACGCAGATCAGCATAATTAACGTTAACTTGTCGGAACAATTTGCTTGCTCCGTAATGGTCTATAATTCCCTCAATATACTTGATTGAGTGATAAAATCAAGCCTTTGTACAGGTTTTAAGGCCACAAAACAAATGGAGCTAATTCTTTATTAGCGACTTGATTGCATTTTTTCGGGAAAATTTGTCCCGGTTTTGTTTTTTTTCCCCAAGATTTCGAGGACCAAATGTTTGTGGTCAATACATTGGGTAGTGGACAAGGAAGAAAGGTTTGGCAGTTGATCTCATTTTCCATTTACTGATGCCCTAAAATTTGCGTATTTTTCAATATTCTAAAAATCGAAATTTGCCAAAACAGCGATCATTCAGCGAAAACGGCTATTTTTTGTTCCAGCCAAAACGTTATGGAATAAAAGCAAAACGGTTTTAGTAAAGGCGCCCAGTTGTTTTTGCTCTTCCGCAATATGACGTTAAACTGTTCAAACATCACTTTTCGTCAAACTTTCCTTAGCCAATGGCTGGTAAACTAATTTTCTTATTTTTTTCTCAAAACACCAGCAGCCAGAGAAAATGGCGGGTGATGTGTTTGTTTAGATGCTAAAAAAACTATTTTTTTTGTTGACAATTTACCCCCCCCCCCCCATTATTCCTTAAATTTGTGACCAATTATCTGCTGAAGGCTATCAGGTCTGGGCAAGCAATTTAATACTGAAGCTTTTTCATTCCGAAAGTTTTAAATGATTATTTCGTCTTACGTACTGAATAGAAACCGTTTTGCGTATCTGAATAATTATGGATATGAAAAAATACTTCGAAAATGGATTAGAATATTTTGGACCATGTCTTATTATCTGTATTGACAGGAAACAAATGAAGAAGCTACAACTAACGATGACGATGCAACAGCCCTGACGGATGAGAAGGTAGAATACATCACCTCCTGTACTAGGAAGATAGCTATGAAAAGAGTGATCATAACACCTAAAGAGCCGCCTAGTCCACAACAACAGCCCAGCCAGCAAACCAATCAAAATCAAGTGAATATCAAAGAACAATTGATCTCAACTCCACTTACTTCACATTCAACGTCTGCTCCTGTTTCTGATAATAATGTAAACATCGTTCCAACCGATTCAGTTCCAGATGACACGATGGTGTCATGAAATTTATTGCTATCTTTTGCTTTGTTAACCGAACCGTTAATTAGCGTTGCAATCATCTATATGACTGAGTTATAAGATTTAAATTTTATTGTATATCTGCTTTTCCCTTAGCTTTTCGCAATCTAGCATCCATGGAAATAGATGACCGACTAGTTTCAGATTTGCTTATGATTTTGTGTCTTACTGATAGTTGAACATGCGTGAAACCCTTATTAATTGGTATGCCAAAACACCCAGATATAGATTTCTTCTGGGTGGTATTGCAGTATCAGTGTTATTGGGAGCTGGTGCTGCTGTTATTTCCAACCGTTTTCACAAAACGGTGCCTCACATGTGTAAAAACGGTGACAAACACCAGAAGAAAAAATTGAAGAAAAGCACAGACAGATAATACTTTCTGATACTTGCAAACTCTATGCTCCCTTTTGTAATTTTTCTGAAAATGCTGAATCCGATATCGATGTATTTTTTTGTGCTGAAAATTATTTTTGCTGAAAATTTACTAATATAGTTGTAGTTTTGAGTTGCGAGATTAGTGTAGCAAATCGGATCTCCAGGCAGTTGTAACTATTCTCTTTGGCTGGATTTGGTTGTTTTTCCCATAGATTTTCCGCAATCAAGATGTAAATCGGGTTTATCTAGCCTATGCAACTGCAGTCTTATCGTGGATCTGTTTCGTTGTGTTTTACGTTGTTGTTATTTTAATACGGAAATGAGTATTCTGTCTGAGACCTTTTGAATACCAACGAGATCCACATTGTTTATACTCTCAATTGATAGAACAGATACATAATAATAGCAGTTTGCTCAATATGTCCCGACCTCATCTAATCCTCAGTATGTATCTCAAGGAGCACAAAAGCTAAACTATAAAAAAATCTCCCTTAAAAAGTAGAGTACCGGGATTTTTTTAAAATTGCCTGCGAAAGATTTGAGCAATATTTGTAGTCGTGTGTCTTTTGTGTGTCTTTTATGAAAAAGTTTTGTAGCTAGTTTTTTAATAAAAAGTTTTGTGACTAATTTTTTAATAATAGTGGAATAATAATATTTTGTTAATGGCGGTTAGTTGTTACTAAGGTAAACTTGCTGCTCTTTATATCATGTGTGTTATTTTGTCATACCATATTTGGTATTTAGAGTTTAAGTAGATACACATATTTAATTTTAGTCACCGGCGTCTGAGAATTTTGGTCTTGTAGTAATTTTGGTTCTCTGCATTCTGGCATTTTTATCGGCAATTTTTTGACGTCATGTTTGATATTTAAAACACTCCGTCACAGCTGGCTATGTTTTCAGATCTAATTGTTGTAGCAGTCTGCAAGATAGTGATAAAGTGAATCATTTGGACGCAAGTATTATTGTTCGTGGATATTGTGATCAGTGCAGTTCTGTAAGCTGAAATCAGTAAAAACACTACCCTACCGAGTCATGGTATCTGCTACTGACCTAATGAGACAACAGCTGGCAGAGCTCATGGGCTCGGCTGCAGGTGAGCAAACCTTCTTTCATCAATCGTGTATTAAGAACACACCCCCCCCCCCCCCTCATTCTCCTACCTGCTCAATGCATACGTGTCCCCAAAAGCAGTTGAGCTGAAGAATTGGCAACTATTTCTTAATGCTAAGTTGGTACTAGAGCAGAAAATAAAGATTTATAATGATCTCCCTTGATAAAAAGAAATGGGTAATAGGTTTTAAGGCTCAGAATCTGCCGTTGAGATTTCCAGTAACTGGTGAGCAGTGGAGACGTGTTCTCTGTCGTGTATCTAATTATGCTCAAAGGAAAATCATTGTTTTAGTTTGATGATAGTACTTGGCTTACAGTGAAATAAATATTTTTTGCGAAGGAAAACTGTTTTTATTCTGCGCGCTAAATGGTAGGATGTCTGATATTCTCGTAATCGGGGTATGGTAGTTGGGCTTGACAACAAGTTTGAGCTAGATGCATGCTTTTGCTAGGTATTTTTTACAGGTTAATTGTTTTATGATGTACAATGACAACTTCCATTTTGATTTTTTTTTGGTGGAGGATTAAGCCTCCGTTTGGTTAATGGTTCTCTCAAATCAAATATTAGCTTATTTGCCTTCGTCAGACTATTTGGTGCGCGGCGTAATTTTGTATTCAATTATTGGAATCTGGAAATTATGAACTTTTTATGCTTCCTATGCTATTGCTTTGCGGCACGAAAATTCGATTGACGAGAATAGAACCAAATTTTAACATAATTTAAAGCATTTGTTATCTTTGTTAGGTGAGTCAGTGAGTTTTTTGGAACCGTGCGGTAACTGCAAGGCTATTATTTATATCGTGTGCCTTTTATGAAGCGAAAATGTGTCAAATTGATAGATAAAACACTCTTTCGACGAATTTGAATTCCGGATCAATCGAGACGTGTACACCATGTTAAGGGCACTGTTTATTCACGAACATCAAGGCAAAAAGCACAAATACAGCTTATACAAATTGGGAAAATCTAGGTTGACAGGTGGCTGTATAGGTCGAAAAGTGTTTGCTGAGCTGTTACTTTCCTTGCTCATTCATAACCTATGAAATCATAGGTGGTAAGTTGTCAAGCGTTATAGTAAGCAAATTCATTTTCTTTCCTTGTTATAAATTCTTTTCCTTGTTGTTGCTCCCACTTTTTGATCATTTGTCTCTCAAATTCTAAAGTGACTTTTGTTTTAAAAAATTGCTTTTATGGTAGCCGCTATTGAAAGTATGATGTTCATGCGCTTTCATTTTCATTTATATTGCATTTTTTGCCTAATTATTTTTTTCATGATTGACTTATGTTACAGATTCAATCCTTTGTTTTTGGAATTTCTGTTTTGAGATTCAAGCTGACTTTTATCGAGGAAACGGGATAATTTGATAAGTCAGGTCATAAAAAGTTGAGAATAGAGATAATTTTAATAATTAGTGGCCTGTTCACAGCTGCCCTTTTTTGATGATCACAGCCTTTTTTATATTCTGAAGCTTTTTACGATGGACCAAGAAAATTGATCAAGCTATAGTCAACCTGAACTGAAGCTATAGTAAAAGTTCATCTCCACAAAGACAGATTCACAGAGGCAAGGGATTGAATTATCCGTGTCCGGACAAAACAGTCCCAGACAAAACAGTCCCAGACAAAACAGTCCCAAATTGCAAAATATTCCCAGACAAAACAGTCCCAGACAAAATAGTCCCAAGAAACCAGACAAAACAGTCCCAGACAAAATAGTCCCAAATAAAATGTACCTAATGCCATTATACCCAATGTACTTTGAAATGTTCGTTCAATAATCCGACAATAAATTAGCAGTCGCTATTACCCGTATGTTTTAACATACTTAATGGCCATGGCCATGCCTCAGCGGCCCTTGGGACTTGATATGAAACTATCACAACCGAACATGGGATTAAATTATCCGCTTGTTAAATCATACGTGTGAGAGCTATAATAATGGCCTTGGGACTATTTTGTCTGGGACTGTTTTGTCTGGTTTCTTGGGACTATTTTGTCTGGGACTGTTTTGTCTGGGAATATTTTGCTATTTGGGACTGTTTTGTCTGGGACTGTTTTGTCTGGGACTGTTTTGTCTGTTCACCGAATTATCAACTATTGGTGTGTGGATCACGCAACTTGATCGCGTCTCTCACTCCTACTGCTTTTTTAGTTTGTTCATTGAATATTCTGTCTATTGTTTGTTGGTGCGCACTTTATTGGCCGTTTTTTCTTTCGATTGTTTTGATGCAATTTTTTTAATATTAGCTCATAATTTGAACAGTTTATTCCCCGTAATTAGCTTACGATTATTAGTCTGAAATCGCGAAAAGCATTCATTTTTGTAGATGTTCCCTAACTTCTCTATGTAAGGCCCCTCAGTAAGAAACTTTTATAGTCTAAATTGTTGCCATTTAGTTTTAACCTATTATTTCGCTTCATTGAAAGTGATCTGATGTCGTTGGAATCTGTATTTGACTATCTCGTCTCTGGAACTCAAAGTGCCATATGTCATTTTTATTCCTTTATCAAGGTTTTTTCTTTTTGTAACTTGTTTTTCCGCACTGGCATTTCACACTAACTTAGTCCCATGAATCCTTTGGAAATCGGAAAGTTCAATCTAAGTAAATGAATGGCATGATATGAAAACCTAGTTAATTTATTCATAAAAATGTTCAACTAAAAATTACTAATCGGAGAATTTTGTACAGATTCAAGCATCTTGAAAACGCTGGAAATATCTTTCCTCCGTTGCCCTCATATTTAGTTAACATGCGTGCGTTTTAAATTACTGAGCAGTTTAGTTTTGGCATTTTTAGTTGCCAATAAAATGCAGAGTAGTCGCATTAATTCCGTATAAAGAGAATTTAGGATACGATCAAGAATATTTGATGTATTCAGAGATCATATTTTTAATTATATTTATTAGCAGTTGTAATACATTGCTTGAAAACAATTGTGCTAATAGGATTCATCGCGCGATTACTGTTTGTCGAAATTGGAGATTATTGCTAATGTTATTTTGATTTTTTTTCATATTTCTCGCCTTCAACAAATTTGTAAATTGACTTTATCTAGTGTTTTCCAATTTTGGCCAAGCTTAGAAAGGGTCACCTGTTGGTATTAAATGCTAACCAGTAACTTGTAATGAATAATAGTCTCAATAGAACATAATGGCTGGAGTGGTAACTTCCTTTTTAAGGCATCTCTCGTTCTCTCTCCCGTTGCTTCTCTGCGCGAGAGAAGAGAGGAGAGTTATAGTGGCAGAGAGACTCAGTTAGTTGTCGTCACTTCCAAATCACTTCTTAACCATTCTGCTCCATTGGTCCAAAGGGTCCTTTATTCCGTGAGTCGCTGGCTGGTTGTGAGTTACAGCCCCTACATACATACATACATACATACATACATACATATACCATATACATACCTACTCCACAAATACTTCGAACTAATTTCCATTGCTTGATAGTATTTGGTAATTTAATCTTGACCTAAAACCTAAACTTATCAGCTGTTTCTTTTTAATTTTTAAGGTACAACCGCTGTACAAACCGATGTATCGTAAAATCATAGAAACGTCAAGTTATGTTAATAGTGAAATTGTGAGGCATTCTTATTTTTGATGGCAGTTTTGATGGTAGTACTTTTAAAGTTGAACCCAGGAGCAAAAGATCGTGGTGTCCGAAGGAATCAGAATCAAACTGACGTTCTCGACAATTGCTATGCAGATCAAGTCACGCGAGATGGTTCCGTAAGCTCCGCAAGTGAATTGAATTGAATCAATAAATTTCTGTTAAAATTTGAGGCGTGTTTTGGATGAATGTTCTGGGTGTGAATTGACGACGATGTTTTGATATGTTTAAAGGTGAGAGTGCGCCATCGTATCACTTCACTGACAGCAAAGTGTGCAAGTCGTTTCTTCTCAATTGCTGTCCTCATGACGTTTTGCACTCGACGGTAAGTTACTTTCCCAAATAATTCAAGTTACAAGTCTCCTTGATTTGAGTTATATCTGCTCGAGAGAAGAATTTATGAAGTAGGTTTTAAAAGTTGAGTTACATCCATTACAACCCATCTTTGTTGTCATTCAGAGTTAGAAAGGTTCTCTAATGATGGCCTCGGTTAAAGCATCTTGATGCAACTCCTGCTAAATTTGTCATTAATTAATTAAGCCGATTTACATTATTCACTAATTGCGGCCATGACAATTTTTCTTTCAGCGTATGGATATAGGGCAGTGTTCACGCGTTCACGACTTGGCTCTGAGAGCTGACTATGAAGCGGCCGTGAAGAAAGGCAGACATTACAACTATGAGCAGGACGTAAGTTCTTTCTTAATGGACACATGCGCATCAAAGATTTTGTGACACGTCTAAACTCACTTAAGGTTTTTTAAAATCAATATATGCTTACTTTTGAATTAACAAAAAAAATGCTGCTCCAGAGGAGATAGTTTGCTATCAAAAGTTTTGAAGCGAGCAGATGATATGCGTCTGCGAAAAAAAATTTAATCAAAAAATGTGTAACTGCCGTTTTTAAATTTAAGTGAGATTTCAAGTTGTTATTTGTTGACGTGACAATTTGACTTAATTTTACTGTTTAATAGCCGAAAAGTGAGAGACGGGGCTATTATTGATCTTCTCTTGCATTTTTCAATTTAGTCGTCAAGATTTTCGTTACGGTTTTGGTCACACACAGCTTACCTCAGTCTCAAAATTGACTTGCTCTTTCAGAATGAGTTTACTTCACTGTAATTAAAGGAAATAAGTGATAAAGTGAGTGTGTGTCACTCTAATTGAAGGTCATTTGAGAGCAGCTAAAAAAGCAGCATTAAAGAAAAGATTCTTAATTAAATTATAAAAATATCAGCGTTTAATAAAAAAGATTTTGTTTACAATCTTTTTGGGTCTGACATTCATGAAACTGTTGCGGATATTTTCTGGCAATATGCCAGCTATGCTTTTTTATTTTTTGACCAGGTTTTTTTTACAAATGTTTTTCCTAATCTATTCATAGTCTATTCTGGTTCTTTTTTCTTTATTAGTCTTCTCTTGGTCTTTTCAATTTGTCAACAGGATTTGTGTTACAAAATTTTGAGCTTCAACTGTTTAAGAGCTGACCTCAGCGTCTCCGTGGGCTATTATAGCGCTCCTAATTTTTGTCGAATAAAAATTTATTTCGCTTTGCCTTTAATCACAGCTTGAAATAGTCTTTTTTTGGCTCCAACGTTTTGATGACGTTGTCATTCACTGATATACCGTTTGTTTTTGAAAGATTTACTTGAGCTTGTTAATCGTGCCCTCATTTGTTTGTTTCAAACTTCTATTGTACTTTTTAGCCATTACAACCGCTAAAATGTATTTTATGACTTAAAACGAGGTTCTCTTAGTTTCGCGCCTATAGTTTTCAAAGTTTAATGTTTTTGCCAATTTTGTTCAGTTTTGCCCTTTTGTAATATATTAGTGTCACGCCCCTATTTCGTTCCTTATAGTTTCGTGATGATATTCCTTAAATATCCATAAATAAGCGCTATAAATTAGTTCATATTCAGTTAGTTTCAAGACCATATATAGCCAGTATTTCCATCTAGGCCTGTAACCCCTAATTTGTTTATGTTTATGAAAAACAACCGCAGATTGACAGTTTTACTAGCAAACACTTCAAGTGCCTAAAAGCCTCAATATTTACCTTTTGAGTTTCTTGAAGATAAATTCACATAATCAGTAAATAACTTTATGAGAGATTATGTACTTGGTGAAGTAATTGTTCTGATAAAGTAGGTGCTAATACGGAATTGTATATGTACTGAACAAACACCAAGAGACGTACAAAAGCCGGAAATCGCCCAACTTGAAAATCAGTAAATATTTGCGAAGGACCAATACAACTCAAGGCACAGTCCTGCGGAACCCACTATCAGCAGAACACCGGAGAACCAGCCTGACAATCAGTTGCCTATCATTTTATAAAACTTGATAAACTTGAGAAACTTCTTGTTAAAATTATTAAATAATTCTTGCTAAAAATAATTAAAGATTGAACTGGAAATTCTCTTGAAAACCTCCAAGTTTGGTAAACTTAGTTACAGAAGAAATATCGACTAAATTAACACTAAAATGCAAGGCAAACTAGTGGATATATCACGCATCCGAACCGCTCAATAAAAGGCTATTACTAGCTAATTTTATTCAAAATATATCTGCTAAAAATCGTACTGTGAAACATCAAAATAAGTCCTTGTAAAATGGCAATTATTCGAGTTAATTACTCCTCATATAAACCTCAATAACACCACGAGGAACATTACTAAAATCAGTGCGTAACATGGTGACAGGAGTTATTAACTGTTTTCCAGTTTAACGGACCAATAATTCGATTAATTCCTTGATATTTTCGATATTTCCTTTCTTTATTCTGTTGTTTTCTTTCTTCTCTTCTTCTTCATTACCTTAAGAGCCTCCAATCATCCAGAACCACATCCAGCACTTCCTTGCCGAGCAAGATGATAACACAAAAAGCAGTAACAAAGGAAAGAATGGGTGGAAACTGTGTTTGTGTCTCTCTGGACTAAATGCAACGGCAATGCAAAACTGTTTGAGTGCACAATAACTGGAACAAACTCAACCACAGCCGCCACAACGGACAAAAACAACACAGGGTATTTGCAAACGAGGATATTGTGAGTAAATGAATTTGTAAAATTAATTTTGGTGCTTTATTTATGTCAATTTATAAAGAACAAATTCTCCCCGCTATTAATAATTGTCGCTCTTCCCCCAATTTTGTTGAACATATTGAAGGAAACCACATTAATTATACTCAAAACAACAGTAAAACGCAAGCTCAGATAGTAACCGCTTTTTCCTCTTCATTTTATAAGTCTATCGTTATTTATGTGCTAGATAAAGATGACAAACGTGTTGCAATTTACTGGACAGCAAAAAGTTTAAATCAGAAATCTCGTAAATTTGGACTTATCCGTCACAAACTTCAATCTGATAAAGAAATTAACCTTGACAACATTATCACCGATTATCAGATAACATCAGAATAAGCTAAATTACTGAAACCATCACTTAAATATTAACTAAAAGAGGGCAAAACAAAGTTTAAACAAAAAATAAAAAACAATTATATTTTATTTCCCCGCCCAGCTCCGGAGGTTAATGAATCAAACAGTGACTTCGGTCAATTATGCTGTTGCCTATTTGAGTGCAGCTTCCACAAGGCCTGTGCGGTCGTGGTCCCCACGAATTTTCCTAGACTAAGGGGCACTCTTTAGAGGTGAGACTTCGGCGGCCTATACGGCTTCAACGATATAAGTCTGACGATTCGACCGGAGCTTTAGGAATAGGCTTATAAGCAGCCCTTCTTTATTACTTTCGGAACGAATGGTTTCAGTAGTTTCTTTTCTGATATTCTTGTGCTATTCATTTAACTGTTTTCATCTCTTAAAACCCCTTAATCTCTCCATTAAGTTAAGTTAAGTGTGCTATTTAATACTTTAGAACGAAAGTAAGACTGATTGAACGAAAAGTATATAATCTAATCGGGTAAAAAGCAAAATGGCACACGCGCAGATCAACATCACGCCTTTTTCCGGATCAGAAACGGACAATTTTAACGAGTTTGAACAACTAATAACAGGTGCAATCGGAGTTGCAGCAATCGCAAACGCGCAACAAGCGAACTTTCTGCAATTACATTTAAAAGGAGACGCTTTACGATACTTCTTAACCCTACCAGAGGCTACCAGACTAGTCTTCGAAGACAGTATAACAGCTCTAAGAAATAGATTCACGCAGGATGACTTGAGAGAGATCAGAATTATAAAGTTAGAGAATCAAAAGTTTAATCCAAAAACAGACACTGTTAAAAATTTCTTAGTAAAGTTAAGAACTGAAGCCAATAAAGCATATCCAGCACCTGAAATAGTAGTAGCGCCAGCAGGAGCAGGTGACCCAGAAGCTCGTAGATTCGAAAGAGAGACAGCAGCAAAAGATTCTGCCCTTCAGATGTCAGAAAATCGAAAAAATGAGCAAATAAAGCGCTTCTTTATCAAGTCAATGCCAAACTGGCTTAAGCCTAAGCTCTTAGAAAGGCCAGAAACAGATACAATAGATCAGTTATGCACCTTAGCTAGCCAACAAATTGCAATAAGGGAGATATGTAACAGAGAAGAGTACTTTGACGACGGATTTAATGAAATAACTGAATCAAATACTGATAAAATGTTATAAGCAATAACTACTATTTCAAATAATCAGAAAGAACTTGAGCAGAAACTTGAGCAGAGAACAGCACCTAAAAATGAGCCATCAGAACAAGGCCCAGTAAACACATTCACACCACATTACCCTCAACAATTCTACAAACAAAGTTATAGACAAAGTTTACGCCCTCAATACCAAAATTATCGACTAAATTACCCTCAATATCAGTCTAATTATCGTCCAGTTCAGCAAAATTATCGGCCCCAGCAACAGTACGCCCCTCGTAATAATAATTACCGAGAGTTTAGACCACAATTTAATGCCCCTAGACCGTTTCATTATAACGAACAGCCACAAACTCGTAATTATTGGACCGAACCTTCAGATAGTCCCCCATTTGTTCATCCAGCTTATGTTAATAGACCTGTTTATCGGTTCCCAACAAAAAATACCCCCAAAACCTTCTTAGACAGGGTATAGTTTACGATAGTCCAGCACAAGACCGATACGGTATGCAAAAAGCAAAAGAATTTAGCGGTGCTGGTGCACTCCAAAGCAGAAATATGAGAGGTATGAATTTCCCATTTAATCAACAAAAAAACTAATCAAGCCACCCAACTTTAAAAAACAAAATAAAAATTATAAAAACTCAGTTAACCATTATAACGAAAGCACGTCTAGTCCTAGTTTAGATAAAGTAATAGAGCCAGTTTATAACAAAAGTAACAAAAAGCGTAGAAAACGCAAAAGTAATAATAATAAAAGTAAAGTTAATAATTCTGTGCAACTCCCAACACAAGTACCTCAATCCACACCAAAGCCAACACCACATGTTCAGCAATTATTCAGCATTGTCCCACTTTTAGGCAGAACATTGTCCTATGTTAAAGTTAAATTTAATGGAGAATTAGAAAGACGTGCACTAGTTGATACAGGAGCATTTGCAAATGTGATAAGTCGTGAATTCTACAAGGAAATAATTAACACAAATATTAATTCAATAACAGAAATAGAAAAACCAGATCTAGATAAAGTAAAAATGGCAAACGGAAGTATAGTTAAAATTGACAAAGCAATTAAAATTACATTTAAATTGGGCACACAAACATTTACAGAAGATTTCCTTGTATTAATTGTCACAACTCCCGTAATCCTAGGCAACCCATTCTTCGTTAAACATAAAGTTAGCATCTGCCCAGGACAAAGTTACATTAAATTCCCTGATCAAACACTACAAATGAATGAAATAAAGCCAGAAAAGCAACCCAGAAGAGTTGTAAAACGTAAAAAATTCGGAGTTTGTACACAGAAAAAGCAAGTCCTATAGCCAAATCAACAAGCAGTATTAGAATGTAAGCTTTATGATAAACTAGAATCATTCACTGACCTTTGTGGAGTAATAATTCCAAACGAAATCTTTGAAAAAGATAGTGAAGTAATATTAACATCCTCTTTAAGTAAAGTTGCTGAAAATAACATTCTGTACATCTATGTCCTGAACATTACCGATCACCCAATTACCATAAATAAAGGCGAAGAAATAGCCAAATTTTCATTCTTAACATCAGACCAAGCTGAAAAGTTGTTAGAAGTAGATCCTCAATTAATTAATGTGGCAAAAATGAGCGAAAATTATTTAACAGAAATAAATCAACTAATTCAAGTTACAGACACCCCAAAAAGAAAGGCTCAACCAGCGAAACCAGCACCAGAATATGAAAAACTATGGTTCCCAACGCCTGAAACGTGCCCAGATCCGACAAGCTTGTCGCCCTTGCAGAGAGATATCTTTGAGCAACTGCTAAAACCGCAAGAAATGGAGAAATTAGATCCAAAGGGTAATAACCAGGATAAAATAACATTTTTGAGCAAGTTTCCGTGGGAAAAATCAGCCCTCAATGATGAGCAAAAAGCAGTAGTAGGTGAACTACTAGTTGAATTCAGTGATATCTTTGCGAAACACAGATTTGACGTCGGATATAATACAGATTTAAAAATAAAGTTAACTCCAGAAAGAAGCATACCAATTTACGAACAAGGCCCTCCAACACCCGTCCATTTGAGAAATGAGCTACAAGTAGAGCTCGCATTAATGCATTATTACGGACTGATAACAACTTTGTCTCAATCAAGATATAGTAGTCCACTTTTCGCACAACGAAAGAATTCAGGAAGACTTAGACTATTAATTGACTTGAGAAAAGTAAACCACTTGTTGAAAAATGACTACGTGAATACGAATTTCCCGATTTCAAACATGAGTGACGCAATAAACTACTTTGCCGGGAAAAAATTGTTTACGAAACTTGACTGTTCTCAAGCATACCACTGTGTGCAAATGGCAGATGATGTATCAGTGCAACTGCTAGCATTTAACTTTGCTTCGAGAACCTATGCATATAAATGTCTTGCACAAGGATTGAATAAGTCAGTAACAGGATTCAGTTCCTTTATTAGACATTACTTGGACCCATGTTTAGCATCAGGAAACTGTACCCAGTTTATGGATGATATTGGAAATGCAGTAACAAATTTTGAACAATTGGTACCCTCTTTACGAGAAATTTTTACGTGTATACGTCAATCTGGATTAAAATTGTCACCCGAAAAGTGTGAAATAGCAACTAACACAATGAAATTCCTCGGAAATAACATCAGTGCAGAAGGAATATCACCAGAAAAATCAAAAATCACGAAATTTCTTGATAAATTTAAAATGCCGAAAACAACAAAGCAAGTAAAACGATTAATTGGCTTCACGCAATTCCTCCGTAATTACATACCTAATCTAGGTGAGAAACTAATGTCCTTTTACAAGCTCCTGAAGAAGGATGCAGTAATAGAAACCACAGAAGAACATGTAAAAGCATTAGAAGTAATAAAGAAGGATCTAATGGAAGCAACAAATGTAACATTGCGATTGCCAAAACCAGGTCTACAGTATGTAATTCTTTGTGACGCTAGTTACCACGGTGCAGGTTTTGTACTAATGGTGGAAGACTACGTAAATGAAACAGGAAAGAAAGAAAAGAAAACATAGGCTTCCGTTTCGTTTGGATCGCATTTGTTTAATGCTACGCAATTAAAGTTCTCAATTTATTACAAAGAGTTCCTAGCTTTGTACTATGCACTGGACTACTTTTCACACTACATTTGGGGATCAAGCAAACAAGTAATTATACTCACTGACAACAAAAGCCTCACACAATTCTTCCAGTCAAAAGTAATACCGCCATCTCTTTGGAATTGTTTAGACAGAATACTCGCCTTTAACATAGTAATCGCCCACATTCCTGGACGCGCTAATTACGCAGCGGATTTTCTCTCACGAATGGAGAATGACAAATCAGCAACAATGTCTTTAAAGTTAACAGATAGAATTCCAGTCAGAGAAATAGAAATTGATACAGAAGCACAAAATCCTGATGTTGAACTGAACGTATTATTTGATATTGACAACTTATACGACGAAGCTAACAACGCTGAACTAGACGTCCTCAAAAAACTTGGAATGTATGAGGATTATAAAAAGAAACAAAGTAATTCACCAATCACAGAAATACAAGGGCTACTAAAACTTAAAAGAAAACAAGAAATAAATTTAATTGAGTACCCAAATCCATTAGATGAGTTTCCAGACCTTACAGATAACCTAATTAGCCTGAATTTAGCAGAAGAACAGCAAAAAGATGCAGACATTAGAACAGTAATAAGCTGGATTCAACGAAATAATCAACAACCTGACTAAAAGTATGCTACAACAAATTTAAAAAAGTATCACAAGCACTTAAATAGATTAATTCTTGAAGGGAATGTCTTATACCGGAATTTTTATGATGATACTGGAAAAGTACTGCATAAACAATTCTGTGTACCTAAGCATTTGTGGAAAGAGACTATATATAGGCTCCATAATTCACAAACAGCAGGTCACTTAGGCATCAAAGCAACAATTCAGGAATTTAGAAAGCGATTTTATTATCCAGGCTTCACTGAACATTTCATTAGCTTCATCAAAAACTGCCTTACTTGTCTACAATTGAACAGAGTACCAAAAAGCCATATTACACCAAAGTTACAACCAGTCAGTTCACTACAATCATATCCAGGAGATATGCTCCAAATTGATTTAGTAGGCCCCCTAAAGTCATCGCAGTATAAGTATGTTTTGAGTGCAATAGATGTCTTCACAAAGTACCTATTCGCAGTTCCATTAACAAACGGATATGCCGACACAGTAGCCCGAGAACTAGTAAAGGTGTTCTTCCAACACAGCTACATTCCTCAAACAATACTTAGTGACTTAGGAACTAACTTTACTTCTGAATTAATGTCAGAATTAGCAAGTTTACTAGAAGTAAAGTTAAAACATGCCCCACTAAAGCACCCTCAGACTATTGGAGCAGTAGAACGATCTCACGGACCACTGAAACGAATTGTGAAACTTAATGCAGAAGAACAATGGAAAGACTGGCATAAATATGTTCCTCTTGCAACCTTTATTCATAATACTTCATATCATTCAGCGCCAAATTGTTGTCCTTCAACTTTATTCCATGGCAGAGAACCAATAAAACCCCTTGACATACGGTTCTCCAGAAAAGTAATGGATGCAGTAGCAGTAAATTCTGATTTCGTTAATGAACTGCAAGACGCCATGATGCAAAAGTATGGAGAAAACAAAGAAAAATTAACGACTGCTTACCTGAAGTACAAAAAGTTTTATGATCAAAAAGCATCAGCTAAACCGATTCTGGAGAAATCATTCTGTTTACTTTTGAATCCTATGCTACTAGAACAATCAACAGTAATAGCTTCCCAAGTACAGAAATGGCTCCCGCTATATAAAGTGGAAAAAGCCCTTTTTGATTCTAATTATATCATTCGAAAAGTAAATACGAACTACACCCAATGTGTTCATCGCATCAGACTGAAGCCAATTAAACCAAGTGAAACTCCTGAAGATCTCGAAGTTATCAACCCTGTAAACTTTCAACCTGATCCGGCGAGAAGACAACACATGGAACCTGACCTATTTGATAAACATATCCCAGAATTAATCAATGAGCAAGAAACAGAGATACAACAATCAAAGAAAGTGAAACAAGATCCAGTCAGAGTGACCATAAATGTTCACCTAGGTGGACCATTAGCAGGACCAGCAGTAGCAGCACCTCCAGCAGCCCCACCGGCCCCACCAAGGGTAGTAGCACCAGCAGTTAGACCACGAACTGCCCCAGTCCATCTTCCAGTATTGGATTCCTCAAGTTCAGACGAAGCAATCCCAAATTTATTTGATGAAAATGGCAGTTCAGATGAAAACTTAGCTGACCTAAACCTGGACGCAGAACAAATCGCCCGAATACCAGTTAATCCGTTAATTGCTGACGAAATTAGACAGCAAGAACCAGAAGTTCGTGTTCCTCTTGTATCATCCTCATCAGACGATGAAATGTTTCTACCAGCTCAACAGCCACAGCCGTCAATAGTACCATTTGATATTGAATCGCCTCCAGAAACACACGAAGAGCAATTTGCTTTAACTGATAGAAAAATAAGAGCGCGACCTTATAATCCTAAACGAAAACCAGAGAAAAGTGCATTCAAACCACTAGACTACCAACGGCGAAAAAATGTACGCGGATTTAAATTCGATAGAGAAATAATGTTGCATAAAGAAGATAGAACAAACCCTTACCTAACCAACCAAGTTAGAAGATCAGGCAGTCCTAGACCAAAAAATGCACGTGCCAGACTGGAACAAGAAGAAAAACGTGAAGCAATAAAAGCATCATCACAAGCAGCACAACAGTCAAATACACCAAGCAGAGAGACAAAACTACATCAAGTTCGAGCAAGTATAGCAAAATTTTCAGGGAGAACGCCCAGCAGTTCAGCAAATAAACCAGTTACTAGATCTCAATCGAAAAAATCTTCACCAGGCGCATCTAATCAAAATTTAAACCATTTTAGTCAAGAAATAAATGCAACATATCTAAGTTCTCCAACAGATATCTTATATTCACCACACTCTTTTGCACACTGTATATCAGCAGACCTTGCAATGGCAAAGGGATTAGCCCGACAGGTCAAAAGCTGGTACCCAGCAGCCCCAAGTGCAATTAGACTTAGATATCCACCTGATATTGGCTCAGTTTTAATCTACTTCGACCCCATTTCTGAACGTTATATCTTCAGTTTAGTTACCAAATTCAGATACTACCACAAACCCACTTACGAATCAGTATTAGCAAGTCTATGAACTGAGAGAAATAGTAATAAGTGCAGGAATTACACTCTTAAGCCTTCCAAAACTCGCCAGTGGCTATGATAAATTAGATTTTAACATCATTTTTGAGCTTATATGTCAAGTCTTCGACCCTCTACCCATAACCATCTATATCCATTAGCATGTACAGACCAAGTACAGTCTAGCAGTACCCTTCATTTGCCCAAAAAGCCCAACAAGCCTGAGCAACTTAGCTCTAAAGTCCAAAAATCACTAAAAATTCGAAAAATTTTGACCTCAAATCCTAGTTATTTTGTTATATCTCCAGAACTACTTGTCTGAACCTAGATTAACCTATTGTTCTGAAAAGCCCTTATCGAGTAGAAGCGATTCCAGCTATTATTGACCCCATTCTACCCGTTCTTAGTACCAAAAACTTAGCCTAAAATTGACCCTTCCGAAATTCCTAGGTTCAACTCAGAAAAACAGTCATAAAATTGTGAAAAATGCCTTGATTACCCCAAATTTTTGCGCTGCAGCATTCTTCAAGCCGAGGAACCGACATATAAATTTTGAAGCGATTTGGAAAACTTTAAAAATCGAGTGACGCTGGAGCCCTCAATTTTTGACACTTTTCGAATCCGCTCGAATTCAATGATAACTCCCACAAAAAAACCCCAATTGACCCATTTTATAGCCCTAGACCATTCTACTGCTCACGCTTGACATCCCAGTACCCAAAAATCCCGTCAAAAATCAATAAAAGTTGAGTTATGACAAAAATACCGAACCCTACCAAAGTGTGCTAAAATTGATTAAAATGTAGTGTAAATTATACCCCAAAAATATGCCAAAAACTGTCCCAAATGCCTCCAGCAGCTACTCCCAGCTGCCACCCACATGGTACAACCTCAAACAACCGTTAAAACCCAATATTTCCAAGTATATGTTGAAAAATGACGAAAAAACGAAAATTGCGCTTCTGCTTCAATTCACTGCTTCAAAAATTTTGTCATTTTATCTCCCACATGACCCGATTGAAGCCACTTATACCCACTACAACCCTAGTGTAAACCCCCACTAGCCTTGTAGCACCATAAAAACCAGTCCCAGCTCACCCTAGTATCAACCATGAAGACTTAAACCCAAATAAGCTCTGAAATTGCCACAAATTTGTCAGGAAAAATCCAGTTATTTCCTACTAGAGTCAAAAATATTAACTTCTGACAGCAATTAACCATACCATCAGCACGCCCACATCTATAGCTCTCAGAATATGCACTCCCAGCCCCCTAGTGCTAATACAAGCTGAGAAAAGACAAGCTGAGAAAAGTGATCAAAAATGCATCTTAATACCCGAATATGCCCAATTTTATTGTTAATTCAGTTAGCCCTACTCATGAGCAGTCCAACCATAGCAATATCAATGATTTTGAACAAGCTTTTCATAACCTCATAGCCAATAACCTATCCCCTATCTGGGCCTTTCCAAAAAACCCAGGTTCACTGCAGCAAAAACGTTATAACTCGTGAAAAAATAGTTGAAACCGCCCAAATTTTTGCGCTGCAGGGTTTTTTGAGCCGATAAAGCGATTCACCAATTTTGAGCTCAATCGGAGCATTTTAAAAATTGAGTGACGCTGGGCCCCTCAATTTTGGAGACTTTTTGAAAATTCACGCACATGTCCATAAAATCCAAAATATTGATTGAAAATCCGATATTATTAGCTTAATACATCCGCATGCTCAAGCTCTACACGCTCATATCAAAAATATTGAAAATTGTTAAGTAAAATGTTGAAATGATAGTAGAAAACTGAAGCCTACCAAACTCTTCTCAAATTTGCCAAAATAGAGCCAAAATTAGACTATAAAAATAGTATCAAATAGCCGAATTATGAGCCCATATTCAATATTCAGTCTCCCTAGTAGTTGTCCAAGCCTAATCAACCAATAAAATGGCATAGAAATTCATAAATGTTGAAAAAAGTGAAAAAATCAAAAATTGCACATATTTCACAAAATTTGGTTCGAAATTCTAAAGTGAAAAACTCAACATATTATTAGTCAAATCATGCATTAAACCACACCAAAAGCTGCCACTAACATAATACTCACTAGTATGACCCACAATTACCGCCAAAAATTAATCATCTTCAACCCATGTAAACTTATGCACAAAACATGACGCATCACAAGTAAAAATTCAGTAAATTTCACAAAAAATCTAGCATAAAACCTAAGTTAAACAACTCCCAACCTACCAAAATGCTACCTCTGATACCCATAGATATCAGCACTAACAGTTAGCACCTGATTTAGGCCACTAGAGAATCACCAGACCGACACATGTCTAGAAGAAGCTCAATTAGTGGAAAAATCATGCTTGAAAATTTGCATTTTGGACCCAAAAATCAACGTTATGACCCGATAAATAGCTTCAAACCCTATAATTCAGTAACATACATTAGTACCAAGCACAGACAGTACCATTTTAACCATTCAATAATGATAATGTATGAACAGTGACGACTTATTCAGACCGAAATTTCATGATCCAAAAGTAGCCAGGTTCAGATCACGAAAACAATCATAACTTTGCGAAAAAAGCTTAAATTGCGCCAAATTTTTGCGCTGCAGGGTTTTTTGAGCCCCTGAAACGATCTACAAAATTTGAGCCCGATCGGAGCAATTTAGAAATTGAGTGACGCTGGAGCCCTCAATTTTTTGCATTTTTCGGTTTTTCAGACATCAGTAAAAAAGTTGACCAAAAAGTGTCCAAAAACCTGAGTTTATTGCATAGTTATTCCCCACCGATGTCTACTGAGTGGCCCAAGCCAAAAAATTTGCTCAAAGTTCAATAAAAAATTGAAAAATTCACATATTTACCACACCAGCCCTGATGCGGAAAAATCACCAAAATTACGAAAAAATTACATGTGAAAATTAGTACCAAATACTCTTCCAAACCAGTTCAAATTACACACAAGTGCTGCTAACAACCAGATTAAATATCTAGAACCATTAGAACCAGTCTATGATCAATAATTGACAAGTAAATTAAAGTTAATGCCCAAAAATCAAAAAAATTCGTTATGTCACAAATTTCACTTTCACAAATATGTCATTATAAAGTCACACACTGCAATTAAAATGTTACCACACGTTCACACACTTCACAGCTGCTGCTCCCAACAGTCAAAACAAATTAATAAAGCTACAATTGACAAATAATAAGTAAAAACTCACCTATAGATGAAACTAAACTACATGATGAATATAATTGCACCGACACTAGTCAATTCTCATCGGCGCTATCCTCAGCTACGATACCACCACCACTAGTACACTGACCGGACTGACCCCTTGTCCTAGTAGAACGAGTCACGTACCGCTCAGCATCGTCCAACCTGTTTAAATGTCATTATAATAAACAAAAAGCCTCAAAATTATATGAAAAACACGATAAATATTCACAAAAACAGTTAAATACTCACTTTGGAAAGTCCACAATTGGCTCACAATGGTACCGATACTCATTGTCGATGAACTTCCCGATGCACTGGATCAGTACAGCAGGAGCGGTGGTTTTAGCATTGATTGAATGCCTGTAACACACCCAGCCGCCCCCCATTTCCTCAGTATACTGCCAATAAATATTGACGTTGCATCCCAGGAAAGAAGCCGTACCGACAAACTAAACAACAAAACCTCAAAGAGTACCTAACTACACATGCACATAACAAAATTAACAGTAATTACGACAAAACTTTACCCAGAACTCGGCCAACGACCCATTATCTTCACTCTCAGCAATCTCATACTCCGACACAAAGTACCCTAACTGGTCCTTTACAAGCTCAGAGAACCCAGGCGAACGCATCTTGGCCACAATAGCCAAGCGTAGAGCGCGAACATTATGCTTGGGAACCTTCTTGTCTGCAACAAACCAAACAAATGTGAATTAAAGTAATAAATCTTAGTGAAAATTGCGACAAAACACAACAAATACCTGACTTCCGACCAGTTAAAGTGTTGTACAGAGCACTGAGAGCACACAAACCACCAACTTCGGCCCTCACACCAGCCGCACCAAGCAACTTTGGAGTTTTAAATGACACTATGTCCACATGCTCAGCATAAATGTCATTGTAAAACTCGTACCCCAATTCGGCACACACATTTGCACGCAGATTTGCACGGAAAAAAGTGCAATGCACCTCTTTGCCGTGCATCTTCTTCACAAAACATGGCACACACTCACGACTAGCTCTAAACAATAAGCATACACCACTCCACAATTAATAATACATGTAACAAACTAAATAAAACCAAATATAAATATAAATAAATATTATAAACATATGCAATTACCTCTCAACAGCGGCCTGCAATCCCCCCATCGACCGTGGAAAGAAGAACCCAGCAGCTTTCAGGCGATCAACTTGTGACCTCACACGAGTAATGTGCTTTGCAGAAGCACTAAACCCGACATGAAGCGAAGCCAACTCCTGAGACACCATCTGCTGAGTTGGAATTTCCTTCTCCTGAACTTGCATCTCGCTGCCCACCTTCACTTCCACTTTGTACATCAACACCTCCCGATTTACGGCCAATTCTGATGTTCCCACGTTCTTTGTCCCCAGTACCATATGTTCTGCTTTGTCCCGATAAGCTCGTCGCTCCTCAGATGACCGAACAAATGATGGATACATCCATTCAGACTGAGTCAACGACTTCGCAAGAAAGTCAGAAAATCCTCATACTGGGCAACATCCATGATTCACAATAACTATCTGAAAGTTTCAAAATTGAGTCAAACTAGTTATTAAGCAAGCAGAAAGTTAACGTGTTAAGTCAAAATTGAACAATCACAGGAATGAAAACACACAAACAGAACAAATTATGCAATAAATGCCAAGGACGTTTAAATACCATGCTATAACGACCGCTACTAGTTAAATAACACATGCCGCAAAACACACAACAACGCTCTGAACATACAATTACACCCTTCACTAGCATTTACTTATTTACTACGCCTCTCTAGTTCTTCCTTTTGTCCCCTACTTATATCCTCAACCCCCCACAAAACAAGTCTTGATATATTAGTTACTACCATATTACTAGCACCACGAATGTATATTAGTAGCACCAGTCAATATTACATGTAAAACTACAATATTAAAGTCAGTCCTAATAGTCCTTACACAGTTATATTACTATTAATATTACACAATATTACAACTATTAATATAGTTAAATAAAATAAAAATAAATAATAAGTCACACTGAATCTTCCTCGACAGCCTCCCCTGATCTTCCCACTTCCCTCCTCCTCCTCCTTCGATTTGCCCACACTCCCAACAATCCAGATACTAATGATAATAATAAAAAGAATACTAATATAATAATAATCCACCACTCAGTCCCACCACCACTCCCATTATCAATAACTATATCATCTACTGCTGTCATATTGCACTTTGGATGTTTCAATCTTGACCAGTGAACAGCGTTCCTTCCAACAAACCTGGTCCCATTCACAGGCAGAAACAGTGATATTAAAGCACATGGTGCAATATTGTGGGCAAAATAATCTGAAAAACTCGAAAAATTATGTAAAGACTGCATAATTCGACCCCCCCCAACCACTACCCCCATCATCACACACCCATCATTCAACCAAATAACCACACGTCAACATGTTCAAACACCATATTCAGTAGTAATATCAATAAATACACACATCAGCACACATCACCTAAAAGTAAAGTACAGCTGAAATAAATAAACATCACATAAACAAGTGCCATATTGAGAAAACTAGATCTAGAAGCCCGAGTAAAGTAACTAAATGAGCAAATAAACACCGGAAGACCAAATAGAGCCAGTTGAAACACTCAGAAGAACCACATCAGTAGAAGATTGTCCTGAAACATAGTCGATATTATTGAAATATGAAAATGTTACTCACAATTGTGTTGAATCTTTACTTTTCGGCCCCACTTTGGAAACCCCGATTAATACAGAAGCAGCTCTGGATAAAGGAATCATCTTCCATAAAGATGGAAAAATTCTGATAACCGAAAAGTTCATAAATGTGGAATTTTTAGTACCGTTTCCTCGTTATAATTTCACGATCAGACAACAAGTAGAGACTCTACTTAGTGAACTCTCGGAAAAATGGATCACTCAATCGGAATTTTGCAACCTTACCCATAGCACTACTTACCGGAACCAAACAGCTGCCTTCAATATTGATTGGCTTTACACAAAAATACTCAATGAAACCATAGAAGCCGAAATTGAAGTCCTTAAATTACGCAACGAGACTGAAAAACTCCTTACCAGAGTCAAAGAAGACTCTCACAATCGACAAAAACGAGCCGCCCCGCTTGCAATCGCAGCTGCAGTCGCTGGAATTGGACTCTTTGGTCCAGGAATTGCAATGAGTAGCGGAGGATGCGGTGGAATTACAGGAATTTTCGGATCTTGTCAGCGAACGTCCCAAAATGCTGAGAACATCGACAGATTAGCCAGCAGTTTCAACAGCCTCAACAACTATGTAATGGAAATCGGCGCACAAACCGATAAGAAATTCTTCCTAGTTGCTGACGAACTTGCAAAGGTTTACAAAGTTCAAAACGAAATGCACGGAAACCAGAACAGAAACTGGAAACTAGTAGAGGAACAGTTTGCAATTATAGATCACAATCTGAACGCACTAGCAACCTGCATGGAAATCCAATTATCACAGCAACAATTGAATTTTAACTTTGATACAGCAGCTTCTTTACTTCTCACTCTTTATGCAGATATTAAAAGTTACAGAGCAGCCTTATATTCTTTTCGAATTTATGTTATAAACGCAATTCCTACTTTGCTTGACAAACGTCTTCCAATCTCCTTAGTGCCTCGTAAATCTTTGATAAAGATCCTTGATTCAGTCCATGATAGCCAAAAGAACGCCCCAGATCGTCTAACTTTGGCAATACCCATGACTGACATACTTTCGTACTACGATGCGAAATTAGTACAAGAGATTTCGACAGTTGAAGACGGACTTTTACTGACACTAGCCATTCCCCTAGCCTCTAGCCAGACAGTGTTCGAAGTTTATCGTGCAATAGTAATCCCTATGACTCAAAAGGACTCCGTAGACGCCTTACGATATGTAATAGAGGGAGAGTACTTAGCAATCTCAGAAGGACAGATGGAAACCACAGTACTGACGAAAGCTCAGTATGATAACTGTCTTGGATCGCCACAATACCGAATCTGTCATGAGACAATGGAAACCCACCTAGGATTCTCCTCGTGTCTAGCAACCCTCAAGTTTCACCACACAATCTCAGCATTGAAAGTATGTGATACAGAGAAGGTTGTGTTACCCAACCCTGAACGAGCACAGAACCTTGGATACGGAATTTGGCTCCTAACATCAGCTTCAAGTGATTTTACCCTTAGTGAGATTGGTACGGATAAAAATGGCCGACACATCAATGTTCCTCACAAAGGTTGTAACATCTGTTTAATGGCATTAAAATGTGGACATACAATGTTCAGTGACAACATTAAGATTCGAGCTGATTTACAAAGTTGTCAGTACCTTCCAGCAACCAGAATTAATGTTAAATTACCAGATCCACTTGCCCATTTAATTGATTCAGTGCCTAACATACATGAACTTCCGAAATATGACTCTCCCACCGAAGCAAATCTCGATTTATTGAAGAAAGTTAAAACGGAATTTATTTACTCGAACAGAAAATTATCAACAGAGTCACTAGATGCCATAGCAAAGCCAATTACCACTGAAATGAAGACATTCAAGCCAGCATTAATTGATAAACTTGAATCTTACGTACCGATAAAACTCCCTTTCATTAACCATTATTGTCTTTATCGGAAATCTAGCGTTACATATTCTCTTCATGTTCTTATACCATAAAGTAGCCTTTGTACGACGAATGGTACCAAATTTCATGAAGCTTAACGGAACCAATGTACCGCTAAACCCAGTAGTTTCCGTACCCAAACATCTGAAAGCAGATGTAGTCACAACTCTAGCCAAACAACTCAAGCAACCACCAACAGTCATTTCCCCAGAAGAACTTGGAACCCTCAAGCGACAACGACGAAATTCCATGCCTGCAACTTCTACCATATCACTCAATACCATGGACCGATTTAACACAGATGACGAACTGGATCGTCAAGCTAAACCCCGAGAGGAGAGTATGCTTTAAGCTCTTGAAAGTCTTATATAGTTCGACAAGTATTATTCTTTTAACAGTTAAAATATCCCTTCATTCATTAAGTTTTATAAATGAGTGCTTTATAAGTTCAAAACTAGTACTCCAATCCACAACATAAACCAGTGCTTTAAACCATCCCTCCAGTTTGACCATATGTGTCTCCTCCTCAAAAGTTTAGAGCCATTATTCAAAGAAATAACCATGATTATTTCCAGTGCTAATTCAATGTCTCCTCTTAATCTTAACTTTAAACTTATGTCTTCACTCTTTACTCTGAAATTAGCGCACTTTCACATCTTTAACGTTCCTTCATATCTCTTAATCTTGTCTTAACTTTCCTCACTTTAATCTTTATCTCAATTTGTCTCAACTTAAACTTTGTTCCTCCTAACTTCATTAATTGTCTTTAACTTAAATGCTTTCGTTCCTAACACTTTTCTAAGAAAACATAAAATGGGTGGCTCCAACAAAAATATGCTTATAACCTCATATTCGTGCAGATTATATGTTTTATAGAAAAATTGTAAAACCCCAGTTCTTTCAATAAAATTTTCATGGAAAATTTTCATAAAGTCGGGTAGTGTCACGCCCCTATTTCGTTCCTTATAGTTTCGTGATGATATTCCTTAAATATCCATAAATAAGCGCTATAAATTAGTTCATATTCAGTTAGTTTCAAGACCATATATAGCCAGTATTTCCATCTAGGCCTGTAACCCCTAATTTGTTTATGTTTATGAAAAACAACCGCAGATTGACAGTTTTACTAGCAAACACTTCAAGTGCCTAAAAGCCTCAATATTTACCTTTTGAGTTTCTTGAAGATAAATTCACATAATCAGTAAATAACTTTATGAGAGATTATGTACTTGGTGAAGTAATTGTTCTGATAAAGTAGGTGCTAATACGGAATTGTATATGTACTGAACAAACACCAAGAGACGTACAAAAGCCGGAAATCGCCCAACTTGAAAATCAGTAAATATTTGCGAAGGACCAATACAACTCAAGGCACAGTCCTGCGGAACCCACTATCAGCAGAACACCGGAGAACCAGCCTGACAATCAGTTGCCTATCATTTTATAAAACTTGATAAACTTGAGAAACTTCTTGTTAAAATTATTAAATAATTCTTGCTAAAAATAATTAAAGATTGAACTGGAAATTCTCTTGAAAACCTCCAAGTTTGGTAAACTTAGTTACAGAAGAAATATCGACTAAATTAACACTAAAATGCAAGGCAAACTAGTGGATATATCACGCATCCGAACCGCTCAATAAAAGGCTATTACTAGCTAATTTTATTCAAAATATATCTGCTAAAAATCGTACTGTGAAACATCAAAATAAGTCCTTGTAAAATGGCAATTATTCGAGTTAATTACTCCTCATATAAACCTCAATAACACCACGAGGAACATTACTAAAATCAGTGCGTAACAATTAGTAAAAAATTAATTGTCGGGTCATTATTTGATTCAATTAATTGGATTTTAGTTCAAGACGTGTCCTAGTGTCCTATGGTTTTTCTTTTTGTCGGATTTTTTTTCGAAAATTTGTTTTGCTTTACCTTAGTTCACAGCTTGTTCAATATTTTGCTCGAGATCTTTTTGACGTATCTATGCTAGTTTCAGTCTTCCCCCATTATGTCGAAAGTGAATTTGAGTATCAGTTTATCAGCAGAGCAATCTAACATGAGCAGATTCAATACAGAAAAACTAAATCTAAACTAGAAACGGGAAGAATTCATAAAGCGCAATTTTTGATTTTCGCTAATGGAATTTTTTTTGCTTTAGGTATCATCTCGATTGCTTGGTGGTATTGATGCCAACCCATGTATGTGAAACAGAGTTTGTCTAACTGAAAAAATTCGGTCTTCAATTATTTTTTAACACAATCGTTTTCCATTTTTTTCTGTTCTTTCAATCCTAATCTGGGTTATGGCAGTCAATGGCGGCCATTTTCCGGTGATCTGCCGGGTATGTTTCATTTTTTGAGTGATTTCAATTGTTCGCATTGAAAAATTCCGTCTGCGCTTAAATAAAGTCGATTGTGAGCGATGACGTACATAGACAGCCTATCGTCAAGGTTAATGTCCTCGACTCTAATCTGAGAGATCGAGGTTCGAATCCTTCCCCACTCAGAAGTTTTTGAGCCTTAAATGTCTCTCTGGCCTCTGTTCTCTTTGAAATTTTGGTCTTGTCAGTCGTTCGAGATCAATTAGTCCGACGTTAGTCGATTTTGGTTTCATTTTTTAGCAATAAAATGTAAAAGCGGAGAGATGAGTGTTCTAATTTTTTCACTGCGTTTTTTGTCAGTTGTGCACTCAGCAAATTTTGAAGAGCCAGTTTTTTCTATCATTAAAAATTAACAATCGTAATTATTCAAAAATTAACTTCTCAGTTCTTTTAGATATTAACAAATCAAAGGAGTGGTTCATTGAATTGATACCAACTTCATCTGAAACATATGTTGCAGAACTGAAGTGTAACTGGAAGTACTTACAATTTATGCTCACGTTTCAGATCTTAGTTATTTCTGCTATGAATTTGTAAAATTAGTGGTTTATCTACTTATACTGTGATTATTTTATATAATTTGAGGTCACAGTATTTTAAGGTTTGCCGGCGTTCCATTGCAATATTT